>NC_085878.1:15090739-15108239 GCF_034702125.1 Engraulis encrasicolus
ACACACACACACACACACACACACACACACACACACACACACACACACACACACACACACACACGCAGCACGTAAAGACAGAAGGGAGACAGGAAGAAGGAGGCGAGGTCTCAGGAGAAGGTGTTTTGGAAGGGTCCAAACAGTCTAGTCTCCCCACATCTGGCCATTGAACCTTAACTCTCCTTTTAGAATCGAACATGTTCAGAGAGTGTGTCTGGGTGTGTGTGTGTGTGTGTGTGTGTGTGTGTGTGTGTGTGTGTGTGTGTAATACTCTCTGCTGTCTGTTTACCTTTCTTGTGTGTACGTGTGTGTATGTGCCCACATGTGAGTGTGTGTTTGTGTGTGTGTCTTTTTGTGTGTGTGTGTGTGTGTGTGTGTGTGTGTGTGTGTGTGTGTGTGTGTGTGTGTGTGTGTGTGTGTGTGTGTGTGTGTGTGTGTGTGTGTGCGTGCCTGCCTTTTTGTGCCTGTGTGTGTCTTTTTGTGCGTGTGTGTCTTTTTGTGCCTGTGTGTGTCTTTTTGTGCGTGTGTGTGTCTTTTTGTGCGTGTGTGTGTGCTTGTGTATGTGCTTGTGTATGTGTTTGCGTGTGTGTGTGTTTAAACAGTGTGCTCTCCCTGTAAAGCAGTCCTTTTTGTCCCTGGTGAAACAGGAGAAGGGCTTGGCTGGCTCTGCTGTGTGGCTGTTTGGAGGGGGCCGGGAGAGGGGTTAGAGAGACAGCCAGGGCAGGGCTGGGCTGGGATGGGATGGGATGGGCTGGGCTGGGCTCCGGGTAGGGATGGGCTTGGGCTGGAGGCAGCAGTGGCAGGCAGCAGCATTTGTGCTCCAGGCAGGCAGGCAGGCAGGCGAACCAGCGAGGGAGCCAGTGGAGCAGCAGCTGACACCCGACCCCCTCAACCACAGGCTTATTATAGGGCCCTGGCTGTAACCTAGCAGCGGGGAATGTTTTTTGAGGGGTCGCTGGCAACGTGGTGCGTGTGTGTGTACGCGTTACGTGTTCACGACGTGTGTGTGTGTACGTGTGTGTGTGTACGTGTGTGTGTGTACGTGTGTGTGTGTGTGTGTGTGTGTGTGTGTGTGTGTGTGTGTGTGTGTGTGTGTGTGTGTGTGTGTGTGTGTGTGTGTGTGTGTGTGTGTGTGTGTGTGTGTTCTTGCCTGTGTGCTGTGTACTAAATGAATAGGAAAAAGGAGGAGACACACAGGTGGTTTGTTAACGGTGAGGTTGGCATTCAAATTGGGGACTAAAAAAAAAACTTGGTTTCTTTCCAGTGAGGATTGTAGGAAGATATCATCCTCTCTCTCTCTCTCTCCCCCTTCCCCCTCTGTCTTTGACAGCAAAATAATGTTACGCAAGGTTTGAAATTGCTTGTGTTTCTGTGTGTGCGTGTTTCTGTGTGTCTCAGAGAGATACACAGAGACACTGTGTCTGTGTGTATCTCTCTGTCTGTGTGTATCGCTCTGTCTGTGTGTATCGCTCTGTGTGTATGAGTGTCTCGGGGTGTGTGTGTATGGCTCTGTATGTGAGTGTGTGCTTGTCTTGCATGCGCGCCACAGCCATGCTTTTGTTTTGGTAAACAGGGCCGTTTGCGAAAGGTGCAAGGGCACTCTGCTTTATGGCCTGCAGTAAAAGTTCTGTTGAATTGCACCACTGGCTTAGATCCTCTCTCCACCCCCCCCCCCCCCCCCCCATCCAGCCTCACTGCCCCCCCCCCCAACCCCCCCCCCCCCCCCCCCCCCCCCCTTCCTTGCCCCACCCCTCGGCCTCTCTGATCTCTGGCCACTTCCTGCACTGCGACACCTCCACCACTCCTCACAGCCTCCCTGGCCCCAGCCACACAAACCCCTCCCCCGACCCTGACCGCCACCCCCCCACCCCCTTGCCTTAGCAACGCTTCTTGCAACACACGCAGCCCTGCTGTTTTGGGACGGTTGGCCACGGCACACCGTTTCCTCAAACTTTCCCACCAAATCTGTGCGAGTGTGTGTTTGTGGTTTTATTTCTGTGGGCGTGCCTATGTGTGTTTGCGTGTGTTCGTGTTTCGTTGGTTGGATATTTGTTGTCTGGCAGCAGTCATGACAACAACAACAGCTTTGAACACAGTAGCGTACAAGTTGTTGACTCTCCAAGTAGTTAGTGTGTTGACAGGATTGCTGTGTCTAAAACATGGTATGAAATCTTTGCTAGAACATCACCAAGGCCACACTTTTGTGTTTAGACTTTTCTCATAAAGCTCTGCTCTGACAAAGCACTGTACAGACTCTTCTCTCCAGTGGGGTTTTGGCGTCTTAGCAACTAGCCCAGCGAGCGAAGCTGCTGCTGTAGCAGCTGTTGTGGCCATTGGCACTGTGCTGCTGCTGCTCAATGCCAAAGAGGTTAGCATTCCTCTGTGGAGTCTAACCTTCAGAGGAGAATGCAGGGATTAAAGTTTTCCGTCGCTACGACGGAATTCCGTCAACTGGAGTTTCGTTTGGACGGATTTCCGTCCGTATAATTTATGTCAATTAATTTACAATTTTTACTTTCCAACTGAACTCAAATCGAGAGCACTCCTGGTCATGAGAAGGGGACGAGAGGTGTGTTTGGTGTAGGCCTACGGATGTAGTTAGGCTACACTCCACCATTGGCGGTGTGATACAACATTCACTCATCAGTAGCCTAGTTTTGGGTCATCCCCTGTTCTTCCGTGTTCCAAAAAAAGTACACGAGCGGTCTACAATTCTGTGGCAGCGCAACGCGAGAGATTAAATAAATAAATAACCAAAATTGTTGCTGATGGCAGAAAAGAAAATAATTGTAATACAATGTATAAAGTGCAGTGACGTTTCCATATCATTGCACCTGCCGTGGCAGATATTTAGAAAAAAAAACGAATAGTTTACTTCGACTGCGTATGATGTCCTTTTCTTGAAGGGTTTGCCTTTTAAGCATTGTGACTCTTACTAGCATTATTCATAGCCCCAATGGGACGACTATGGCAGCTAACTAGGATAGCCTACCATGCGTTTCATCCTCAAAGTTCAGCGCGTTTGACTGGCTGCGTGTGGAGCTAGTTGTCTTTTTGACAACGGATAATTCACAGTCTCATCTGTACTCATAGCAGATTAACTTTGTTGTTGCCGATATATATATTCAAGAAATAAGTTAAAAATGGGTTGCATTTGGGTCACGGATAGGCTATCCCTGGCAGAGCCAATTTATGCCACGTCTTGTTCTGGGAAGCAGTGTTCTGATGGGTGGACTCATGGTCGATAAATGCCGTTTCGACGTTTGTTTCACTTTCAAGGCTGGTTACTGTGTGACGCTATTTCTGTGTGCGCGCTTGTTTTTGAGTGGCTCAACGTTCCTGTGCCCATCTTCTCGGACTATGCGTTTCGTTTGAGTTCAGTTAGCCTATTTGCGCACTGCGCACTCAGGACTGATGGGTGGGTGATTTGCCTTGATTCGAGTGGAAAGCTGCGCGACAAGGAAAGTGTGTTACTTTTGTAAACGATAGACGTATGTCTGTGACTGTCGTGTCTGCTGCGTCCTGTCAGCTTGTAGAACACGTGCGCATAGGAAGAATCGGGGACGTTTTTTAAATCAATGGTAAGCGTGTGCTTGGCACCGCACATCGAGAAGCAAAAAAGTAGCCAGTAGTTTTCAAAACGGTAGAACACAGAGGTAGACATACCGCACCCTGTTTGTAAACGTCAACAAGTTATTTGTAACAGGATGAATACTGAAAAAGGCCGAAGGGTGAAAAACATACAAATAATTAAAGCTAGTTTTCTCCCTCTGATTGCTATGATCAGGGATTTTTAAATGTCAGAAATACAACTGCAAGCAATGCGCACCAGTGCTTTCACCAGAACAGTGTTTGCCCATTCTAATGTGAAAGACAAAATATAGCCTACTACTACAACAAAAAAACCCCATAATGGGATCACTCACTGTATCAACACATTGCAATTCCAAGTCAATAATTCTGTGAGATCAGCTACCATTTTGAAGCAGCATTCATTGTGAATCCATTCTGCATGATGTTGTGAACAATTCATAAACAACGGGTAGAAATAAGAGGAAATAACCAAAACATGCCCCAAATTTCAGTTCAATCTTTGCAGTCTGATATAGTATCCATTATCCCTCCACTCTCGGCAGTTTCTAGTCAATCTGGTGAGCGGCCTAGGCCTGCCCGCCCTCTTTCCTTTTTTTGTATTTAGAAATTGGCATCTGTAAACATAGCATTGTAGGCCTACATCTGATTGAGCACATCTGATCTAGTAGCCTACCTACAGGTACACTCATACTGAGTCTATATAGGTCTACTGAGTGTATAATGAATATTCATTGTTCATGTGAAGTGTAAAGATTTATGTTGGTTGAAGTTCTGATTTTGTGGCAGTTTTTGGTATTACTGGCGCCCTCAAGACATAGGCCTATTCTGCTCTAGGCGACTGCCCCGTCTGCCTATGCCGCTGGCTCTGGCACCATTCCTTGCATGTATGTTTCGTCATGAGGGCAGAGCCTGGCTACATTGGTTTTCGTAGGGTTACGGAGTGATACTCGATCGGGTGCCTAACCGGTAAAAAAGTTCAGTCAGATTACTTTTTTTTGCTTTAATCCCTGAGAATGAAGCCGCAGCCTTGATAACAACGCAACAGCAGAGGTGCTCCTATTCAGAAGAAAAACAGAAGGATGGGAAAAAACCTATGGCCTTGGGCAACTTTTTTTCACGCTTCCTTCTGAAAGAAGGAAAGGGAAAAAGAGAAAAAAACACACATTAACTGAATGTTTTTGAGCTTGGCGTTTGGCATTACCATGGAAACTGACGTCACACTTGACCAGCCAATTGTTGCGGTGAGTGGCTTGCCTGGCGGGTGCTGGCTGTAGCAGAGAAGAGGGAGCAGGAAAGTTTATTTTAGTGGCATTTATTTAGTGGGGTCAAATGCATTTCATGGAGTAGACTGCGCAACAGATAGCATCATAGCACGTATAGCCAAAGGCTAAATTCCAACGCCTGTCCCTAGAAGGGCTTTTAGGCCAAGTTCTTGTGGCTCCGTTACAGACAAACCAGTAGCACACAAATATGCACAGAAACCAGTAGCAATCAAACTCAGACATGCTAGCTTGTAAGGCCTGTAAAGACTCTTATTTGCCCTCACCTAGGTAACACGAATGAGTTGCAGACTCAAAACAGGTAGCACCACCAAACAGTCAGACCATCAGTGGACAAGCGAGTAACACATGCTACCACCTTGTACAATGCTACTGCCAATTATGTCAGAATGCTGTAGCTAAGCTTATCAATTTGTTAGTGGTGTGCATTGGTACTGCCCTTCGGGAGGTTTTGATTCAAATCGATTCATTCCGATTCTACGATGCATTGCAATGCATTACATTTCTTCTGAAAGCAAGGGCAAATTTTTCATTAGTCATGAGGCAATACAAGTAGTCAGATATTGAACAACGTTTTATTGGCTCTTGTGTGCATCAGCCCTGCAGGTTTCAATGCTTTGAAGTGCTTTAAGTTTATTTGCTCCAGAAATGCCCACAGAAGTAATTGATAGGCTTACTTGAAAAAATATGCCGTATCGATAATGGCATTTGCCAAATCTTGAATTTTGAATTGTCCTGCCCCGCATTGCGATGCATTGCTAAATTGGTTATTGTTTGCACCACTATTTGTGTTTCTTTTGGAATTATTTGGGAGTTAAAATCTGTGATTTGTTTAAGTGTCTCTGTGCTTGTGTGTCTGTGGTTGCATGTATTAGGCCCAGCTCGGCCCACTTGCAGAGACACCTGCAGTGGCTTGCGTATGGTTGCTAAGCAACCTGCTGCATGTTCCCCAGCTTTGGATGCCTTTTTATAATTTTAGCCTGAAGGAGCAAAAAAAGGAGGTGTGTGCCTGTGCGTGTGTCCATCCGTGTGACTGTGTGCGTGTGCGTGTGCGTGTGTTCAAACCCCTGTAGTGTGTGTCTTTTTTGTGCGTGTGTACATGTGTGCTAAGCATATGCAAGCGAGCCACTGAAGCGCTCCCTCTCTCTCTCTCTCTCTCTCTCTCTCTCCAGCTCTCTCCTCCATATCATTAATTTCCCTTCCCCTCGCCATCCTGGAAGAGAGGAGGAAGACCTTTCACCAAAGCACAGCATAATTAAGAGCACCCAGGGAACAACATGAAAGTTGGGACTCTGGAGAGGTAGAGAAAGCGAGAGAGAGAGAGGAGCTGGAGCGATGAAGAGATGGGGAGCAGGAGAGGTAAAGAGCGAGGGAGAGTTAAAGGGCATGAAAGAGAGAAGGGGTGAAGAGAGGAATAGGTAGAGAAAGAGGAAGAATAGAGAAAGAGAGGGGTGAAGAACATGTTGGGTGAGTAAGAGAGGTGTATGGGTGGAGGGTGTAAGGGTGGAGGTGCAGAGCCAGTGGGCTCATCAGGCTTGGCTGAGGGGAGAGCGAAGCGAAGCCGCGGGAGAGCAGCACCCCGGAGAACCAACCAGCGAATGAAATGAGAGATGAAACAGGCAGGAGAAGCAAAGAGCGAGGGAGAGAGAGTGAGAGAGAGAGTGAGAGAGAGAGTGAGAGAGAGAGTGAGAGAGAGAGTGAGGGATAGAGGTGGAGAGCGCAAATGCACGGCGGTGCTGATGACGGCAGCTGGAATGAAAAGCCTTTGTGTGGTTAATAACAGCACTGGCTCTCAGCCAAGGACTCGGGAGGGAGACGAAGGGGGTGGTGGTGGTGGTGGTGGTGGTGGTGGGCTGGTGTGGATGTTAGCGTGCTGGGGTGGCGGGGATGGTGGACGGTGGAGTGGGGTGGTGGGGTGGACGGTGGAGGGTGGGCAGTGGCGTGCAGGATTAGCCAGAACAATCAGGACCACCAGATCAAAACAAGGAGGCAGGAACGAAGCGAGGTCACAGAGCTACCATCTGCCTACCATCTCTCCCTCTCTCTCACATCTCTACTGCTCTCTCTCTCTCTCTCTCTCTCTCTCTCTCTCTCTCTCTCTCTCTCTCTCTCTCTCTCTCTCTCTCTCTCTCTCTCTCTGTGACATGCTGTATTTCTCTGCCATGTTTGCTCTCTTCTTCTCTCTCTCGCCCTCCCTCTGTTTTTCTCTCTCCCTGTGTTTTTCTCTGTCTCTCGCTCGCTCCCTCGCTGTACTGTATGGGGCACCTAAGTCACGCCCTTCTACTTCCGATCCATGGGGCAGGAGCTCGCAAAATTTTGAATGCGAGTTAATGGAGCGAGTCAAGCTAAATCCTCATCCCGTTTGGCATGTGCTCCGGATTTCACATATGATGGCAGTGCATTTGAAAGGTTTGGATTTGCGTCGTAAGACCACTCATTTTCGGCACGCTAGAAACGTTATTTTAGCTTTTGTGCAAAACTGTGTTGGAGACTACACTTGCGCCTCGCATATCTGACGTGAACCGAGGCACAACCAACCCTACCGCTGCACCGTGGCTTAAGTGGCTGCACGTCGGACATGCGACGTCTGTTGTGTAGTCCAAATAATTACATATTTTTGCACACTCACAACTCAAAAATCGCTTGCCAAGTGAAGTCAACAAGCACACCATTGGTTGTTATTAATTCTGAGGCACAGCATATGTGTGATCGACGGGGAAATGCGAGGTGGGTCGGAAAATAGCTTTGATCAGTCCATTACAGCCCAGTCAAAAGTTTTTGGGTTGCCAGCCCCAGAAGCCGCCCGGAAGGGGTGGAGACTTAGGTGCCCCATAGCTGCCGCAGAGAGGGGGAGGGGACAACACCATCCAACCAGCTAGGGTTTAGGGGGCGGTTGGTGGGTGCGTTGGTTAATGCAACTGTGTGAGCATGTGTGTATGTGCGTGTGTGTGGTGTGTGACATGCATATTGCAGTGTGTGTGTTTGTATGTATGTATAGTGTGTATGTTTGTATAGTGTGTGTGTGTATAGTGTGTGTGTATGTATAGTGTGTGTGTATGCATATAGTGTGTGTGTATGCATATAGTGTGTGTGTATGCATATAGTGTGTGTGTATGCATAGTGTGTGTGTATGCATAGGGTGTGTGTATAGGGTGTGTGTGTATGTGCATAGTGTGTGTGTGTTTGCAATGGCTGGTGCTGAGACTGGTGTGAGGGTTTAAGGGCTGGTGTGACAGGCTCCACAGGCTGTACCAGAAGAGCTAGCGTGAAATAGTGGGGTGCCACAGCATTAGTATGCATGCATACATACATACATACATGCACCACAGCTCACGTGCCTCAGTCAGCCTGAGTGTTTGTGTTGGTGGGGTACGAATGAGTATGTATGGCGATGTCTCTCACCTTAGACACGGTGAGCCCTGCACTCCAGGCAGAGCAAGGCCATGCTGTTTTTGTACCGCAGCAAGCAAGCAAAGCAAGCGAGCGAGATGACGAGCTTGCTCTCGCACTATACAGTACAGTCTCTGCACGACGACGATTCTGTGGTTTTGTTTTCTCTCTCTTTCTCTCGCTTTCTTTCTATCTTATCTTTCTGTTTCTCTCTCTCTCTCTCTCTCTCTCCCCCTTTCTCGCTTTCTCGCTCACTTGCTCTCTCTCTCTCTCTCCTCGTCGTCTTTTATTTTTATAAAAGCCTGCCAGCTACAGTGGCCTCCAACATTCAATGGAGCTCATCTGAATGCCCAGCTCTCGCACTATGCCATGAAATAGCTACCCAGCTAGCCAGCTCTGCAGTGCTCTCTGCTCTGCTCTCTCCTCTCTTCTCTCCTCCGCCCATCCATCTATCCAGGCACTGTGAAAGGATGTTGACGGGCAGGTCTTGGTGTGTGTGTTATTATTTTGCTTTTTCTCTCTATCTTTGTCTCACTCTTTCTCTTTCTCTTTCTCACACACATAAGCAACTCACTGGCTGATGCGGCACACATTCAGACACGTAAACACTCAAGTTTGACTAAGCATGTGGGAGTGAGCATGTTATGTAAGCAAACACCTCTGTCACTGACTTAATTCGTTTCTGAGACGAATGGGGGCACACACACACACACACACACACACACACACACACACACACACACACACACACACACACACACACACACACACACACACACACACACACACACAATTTTGTGGCTGCGTTGGGCAAAGTCTGAGCTGTCGCTCCTCGGGAGATGCACCATCAGCTGATCGGTGATATTCAAACCTGCAAATCTGCTGCTGCTGGCGCGCCCCAAGCTGAAATGCCCACCCAGCTCTTCCCGTAGCCAAATGTGCATGAGCTTGTCAAAAGTGCTGTCCCCATTTTTTGGGTCTTTTTGGGGGAAACGCTCACCTAGTTTAACGGTAAGCTGCGATTGGTGGGATATGCTCACCTAGTTTGACGGCAAGCTGCGATTGGTCCGCATACTTGTCAACGTCATGCACCGGAGTTGGTCCGTGTGCAAGTGTATTGGCTGGATGTTGTAACTATCGGTGTAGTCGATGTGGGACGCCCCGCTGTGTGTCGAGGCACTGCCTGCCTGCGCACCTCCGCCACTCCTCCTCCTGCAATATGGCGTTTCCGCTCGACGTACGCATGTTGCATCAGCCCGTCAGCAGAACCCAGCCGGCAAGCGGAGAGAGAGTGGCGCCCAAATCTGCTTCTGTTGCCCGCTACTATTTTGAAACAAACACCGACAACACATTGCACACAAGCACTGATCTCAGACCTGTTGATATAAAGGATGCTGCTGATCGTCATCCATCACCATGAGCTGCTTACTGATGCAGAGCCGGCCGTTGGTCTGTCGAGATGGGCTGCTTTGTCTGCTTTGAGATGAGCTACCGATAGGCTGTTAGCTGTTGTGTGTTGTGTTGTAGCTTAGCTTGACAGGTAGCTCGTATCGACACTGGTGTCTCTCAGAGCTTGTAGGTGCTCCATCTCTGTACTAAAAGGGTCGAAGATGTGTTAAGGTCCCTGTACGCCTTTGCGGTCGTTGCCTGAAAGCTAGCAGTGAGGGCGAGCAGGAGGTCCATTCACGGTAGCGTGCCGTTTCTTTATTTTTTTAGTGCTAAATTTGCTCTCCCTTCTAGCCGTTGATGGCTTTTCCTATATTAAGAGATCCACAGGAGGGTCGTTTTGTCGGATCAGAGTTATGAAGAAAAGCAGGAAGAGAATGGCGGTTTTAGGAAATGTAAGGTCTCAAAGGGCAGCTGTAGAAATGGCACAGCATTTCTCATGCAACTGGGGAAGTTTGGAGCTAATGTGGTTGCCATGTCATCTGGGCTTCTGTGCTGCTCCACACTTTTGGGCGTCGTGACTCGTGAGGCATTAAGTTACCCCATCATTGTAGGCCTATGCAGCCCCATAGATCATTCTGATCGCACTATTACAGAGCTGTGGATGCATGACTCAGTGTAGGAAAGATTAGGCCTGTATCTGGGTTTTTGGCACTTAGGCTGTTTGTGTTAGTCAACTAAAGAAAAAAGATCGCTGCAAAGCTCACATCCTCTCACATCTCTCTCTCTGTCTCAGTCTCAGTCTCAGTCTCAGTCTCAGTCTCAGTCTCAGTCTCTGTCTCTGTCTCTCTCTCTCTCTCTCTCTCTCTCTCTCTCTCTCTCCCTCTCCCTCTCCCTCTCTCTCTCTCTCTCTCTCTCTCTCTCCTCTCTCCTCTCCCTCTCCCTCTCCCTCTCCTCTCTCTCTCTCTCTCTCTCTCTCTCTCTCTCTCTCTCTCTCTCTCTCTCTCTCTCTCTCTCTCTCTCTCCCTCTCCCTCTCCCCAGACTGTGCCCACTGACGGGCTCTTCCTGTCTTTGTCTCCTATTGTCTTCTCCTCCTGTTCTCTCCTCCTCCTCCCCTCGCCCCCTTTCCTTTCCTTCATCCCTTCGCTTGTGCACTCCTTCCTCCTTCCTGCGTCTCAGTGACTCCTGTTTCCTGCTCCCTTTCGGCTGCCAGGATGCAGCTCGCTGTCTTCGCACAGGAGTTGCACCACCTTGCAAACACACCTCCTCCTCACACAAGGAGATCATGCACGCATGCACGCACACACTCCTACCACACACACACACTCCTACCACACACACACACTCCTACCACACACACACACTCCTACCACACACACACTCACACAAACACACACCATACCATACACACACACACACACACACACACACACACACACACACACACACACACACACACACACACACACACACACACACACACGTCAAATGCCCTCTCTACACACTGTGATGCATGCACACCTAAAAGTAAAACCCATTGTTCCTTGTCCTGGACTGTATTGCTTAACACACAGCATTTAGTCCTGTGCACAACAGCCCAACACCGTTTTTAGAAGAGGAACTGACTGAAACTTAAAATGGCTAATTAGAATAGAATTTCACCCAGCGATGGCTTGGCCTTCACAACTTTAGCTAGTCACGCGTGCGTGTGTGCGTGTGTGCGCGTGTGCGGCTTGGGCTTTCACAATGATCCCCCTGCCCTCAATATTCTTTCATGTCGAGTCATTCTCTCCCTCTCTCATCTCAGTCATGAATGGTGCAGGCAGCAGGCAGGCAGGCAAGGCAAGGCAGCACGTCTTTTTTCCTAGCAGCGGCAGCAGCAGCAGGCCCCAGCGAGTCCCCAGCCTTGATTAATAATGCATCCCTGTAGCAGTGCACTGCAGATGGGCCGCCATGCTGGAGGAGGAGGAGGAGGCAGTGTGGAGCTCTGGAGGGGGAGGGCCGGAGGAGAGGAGCGGAGAGGATGGCCTGATGTAATGTGTAATGCTATCCAGGGCCGACTGGATGAATAGCTTCTGTGCGAGTGCGTATGTGTGTGGGTGTGTTTTTAATGTGTGCACGCGTGTGTGTGTGTGTGTGTGTGTGTGTGTGTGTGTGCGCGCGCTTCACAGGCTAGGCCTGCTGTCTGCTTTGGCCATCAATAATTCACATGAGTGCCATCAAGCACACATGCACACACACACACACACACACACACACACACACACACACACACACACACACACACACACACACACACACACACACACACACACACACACACACACACACACACACACACACACACTCCTTGCCCCTCCCCTCGCAACTCTCAGGGGTCATGTCTCCATATTGTGCATGTATCCTGTGCTGTTGAAGCTCCTCCATCAGCCTCAGCCCAGGTGTGGTGCGATGACAGCCTCTCTCCATTTCACTCCTGTCCCTCTGTTTCTCTGTTTTCTTTCTTTCATTCTCTCTCTCTCTCTCTATGTTCCTTGTTGCCTGCCCTCCTGCCCTTCTCTCTGTCTTGCATTCTCTTTCATACGCCCACTCAGTCACTGCACTCTCTCTCCTGTTTGTGGACAGGTGTATCACACACACACACACACACACACACACACACACACACACACACACACACACACACACACACACACACACACACACACACACACACACACACACACACACACACACACACACCCGCCCCCAGCACCCTGTCTCTGTCCCTTTCGGTTTCTTCTGTTTTCTGTGTGCTGCGTGCGTACATCTCCCATATCATTCTCTCTCTCTCTCTCTCTCTCCTGTTCTCTCGCTCTGTCCCTCTCACACCCCCTCACTCATGCCATACCTTTCTCCATTTCAGTGGACAGGCACATACCCAGAACCCGGTCTCTTTCTCGTCGTCTCCTCTCCTCCTCCTCCTCTTTCTATGTGTAGTGTGTGTGTCTTTTTCTCTCTCTCTCTCTGCTCTGTCGGTAGTACCCCATGACAGGCCTCCTGCGGCCTCCTCCTCTCTTGCTCAGACCGCGGGCCCCTTCTTTTTTTCCGGCTCTGCTGCGCTGGGTGGAAAGCACTGGCGGGAAGTGAAACCAGATGAAGCCGCCTCGCAGCGACACAGCCCGAAAAACGCTACTGCTGCTCGCGTTGTTGTTTACCAAGACATTTCAGAGGCCTCCGAAAAACCTAATTGCTGAGAGCTGACGTTTGTAGTCTGTTTGTTTTTTTCCCCTTTACCGTCACTTGACTGTATATTATCTCTGTCGCTGTTGGCTGTGTGTACATAGTATGTATGCGTCACCCTGGGGGTCGAAACTGTCACCGTAGAGCGCCCTGCAACCCTCACTTACTAATATGAAATGTCACTAATGCCTCTCCGCCTGATTCACAGTCAAAGGTTATTTTTGACGCTTCCTCGGCGGCGGCAAATGAATAGATGGAACTCATGCGTGTCACTCCTCGAGGTGACGGTGTGGTGTACCGTAGAAGACTGAATGAATTTGGTTCCTCCATCCTTCTCTCTCTCTCTCTCTCTCTCTCTCGCTCTCTCGCTCTCTCGCTCTCTTGCTTGCACTCTCGCTCTCGCTCTCTCTCTCTCTCGCTGTCTTGCTCGTACTCCTTCTCTCTCTCTTTCCTTTTTTCTGGATTCCACAGTAAGAGGCAGGTCAAAGGAAGCCGTAGTTTGAATGAGTTGAACAGGTCAAACAAAAGAGTTGGTGATTGTTTAGGAGCCACAAAGTTTTGTGGCTTTTGTCTGTTTGATTTGATGGCTGTGGCTTTTATTTCACTCGAGTCGCGGGAAGAATAGGGCCTGATGTCATGTCTGCGCGCAGTGGATTGTTCTAGAAGGTGGCCGTGGAGTTCACGTGTGGAGTTGGGTGTCTCTTTTAAGCTGTTTTTGTAAGGGCTGAAGGTGGGCCAACCAGTTGGTCCTGTTCTCAAAGCAAAAGGGCTTGGCCTAACTGCTTGGGTTGATGGATTAAGGCTGGGAGGAGGAGAGGCAGCAAAAGTGTGTGTTGTGTGTGTGTGTGTGTGTGTGTGTGTGTTTGTGCGCGATGAGAGAGTGTGTGGTGTTTGTTTGTGTGAGTGTTTATAAAGCAGTCTTCTCTCTCAGCGATTAGGCTAGCGAATGTGGGCAATGGTAATGGTACTTGGTAAAACTGCTGAGTCATGCCCTGCTCTGTTGCCTCAATACAGGCAGGCTACATAACATTTCAAACTTGTTTTCCATGTGGCCCCCTCAGCTTGATGAAGTGTGGTTGTGTGTGTGTGTGTGTGTTTGTGTGTGTGTGTGCGCACTTGTGTGTGTGCGCACTTGTGTGTGTGCGCGTGTGTGTGTGTGTGTGTGTGTGTGTGTGTGTGTGTGTGTGTGTGTGTGTGTGTGTGTGTGTGTGTGTGTGTGTGTGTGTGTGTGTGTGTGTGTGTGTGTGTGTGTGTGTGTGTGTGTGCACTTGTTGGTGTGTGTGTGTGCACTTGTTGTGTGTGTGTGTGTGTGCACTTGTTGTGTGTGTGTGTGTGTGTGTGTGTGTGTGTGTGTGTGTGTGTGTGCACTTGTTGTGTGTGTGTGTGTGTGTGTGTGTGTGTGTGCACTTGTTGTGTGTGTGAGTGTGTGTGCGTGTGTGTGTGTGTGTGTGCACTTGTTGTGTGTGTGAGTGTGCGTGCGTGTACGTGTGTGCGTGTCGTGCAAGCAACACTTAGCTGACATCTCGCTAGAGCATTTGGTCTCTCCGGTCCCTGGCACGAGTTGTGGCGATGCAGCACATTGACGTTTGGAAGCACGAGACGGAGGGAGCGAGAGAAATACAGGAAGACAAGAAAAAGAGCTTGCTCACTCGTTCATTCTTTGGATACGCCGACCTCGGTCAGACAGCAGGCGGATGATGTGTTGCGCTGATTGCACACATCTCCCTTCCTCCTTCTCTCTCTGTCTCTCTCTGTCTCTCTCTCTCTCTTTCTCTCTCTGTCTGTGCATGTGTTCAAAACAATCAAAGGTACACACTCCCCCCATACCCCTAAGACAAAGTAAAGCCCACCACAATAGTGTGTAAATCAGGGCTGGTAAACAGCTCGTTGGCTGATCTGCCGGCATCGCACCGCAGTGTGTAGTCAAGTCACGCTGGGCTTGTTCAGTGCTCTGCTCTCCTCTCTTCTCTCTCTCGCCTGATCAATGCTCACCATTTTCACCCCCCATCCTCGCGACCCTCTCTCCCTCCCTCCCTCCCTCCCTCTCACTCTCCTCTCTTTCTTCTCCTCTCTCTTTCTCTCTCTCTCTCTCTCTTTCTCTCTCTCTCTCTCTCTCTCTCTCTCTCTCTCTCTCTCTCTCTCTCTCTCCACGTAGAGTGGCCTGCAGTCTTTTTTAATTCTGGGCCGCTGTCTTGCAGGAGAGAGCAATTCTCTGTGCTCTCTCCTCTCCTCTCCTCTCCTCTCCTCTCCTCTCCTCTCCTCTCCTCTCCTCTCCTCTCCTCTCCTCTCCTCTCCTCATGATGTATTTACTCGCTGCCAGCAGCACTCCCCTTCAAAGCTGCCACGTCATTGGCTGAAGGGCAACTGCTCATTCAGTAGAGGCCCAGCCCATTGGCTGGTAGCAGGTGGTGAGTGTGTGACAGTGTGTGCGGGATGCTATAGATGCTCTCTGCAGCATGCAGCTTGATTTGTGTGGCTTGTTTTTAATGTGTGTGTGTGTGCGCGTGTGGACGTGCGTGTGTGTGGATGTGTGTGTTTGCGTGCGTGCGTGTGTGTGCGTGTGCCTGCGTGCGTGCGTGCGTGCGTGCGTGTGTGTGTGTGTGCGCGTGTGTGTGAGGACTTGTTCCCTGGCCGTTTTGGTTGATTTTGGTGGGTTAGCTTCCTCTTTTCAAGCGTGTGTCAGCCAGAGAATAGACTTGTGTGCTTCTCGCTCAGAGTTACTGTTTTGATGTAGCTGGCTTATGCCAGGGCTGTTGCTACTTCTTCACACTACAGCTTTCTTTATTTCTGGCAATAGCTGATTTTTGTTCGCCCTATTCACTGCCGTTCTCATCATGCTGTCCTGACGTGTGTGTCTGTGTGTGTGTGTTTGTGTGTGTGTGTGTTGTGTGTGTCGCTTGTGCGTGTCCGTGTCCGTGTCCGTGTCTGTGTCTGTGTGAGCTTGAAAACGATTCCTGTGTATTGGAAAAAAGGCAGGGTGGGGTGCTTAGGAAGCCAGATCCAGAGAAGCCCTTTTGTTTTGTTTTTGTATTTCTTTTTTTGTCCAAGTTCGGGATGGGGAGTTGGAAGATTTCTGCAGAGCAGCGTATTGATTTGGCCGCACTGTCCCGCTGCTGCTCCCGCTGATTCAGAACCAGCCCTCGCCGCCTCATCCATCAATGAACACGGAGCTGACACTGATACCAGATCAGCTGAGGCCAGTGCAGCAGCAAGCCTCCGTGAAATGCGTAGACCGATGCGTGCTAGGGGTGTAACTTAAATCGCGGCCTCCATGATGATACGATTCGATATCGATATATCATAATTCGACGCGATGCGATTCGATTATTTCCGGTACTTAAGAATGCCCTACAGCACAATGCGCTTCGATTCGACTTTTTTCAAATTACTTTTCCATTTCTATTATGTTATGGAGCTACGGCATTGCGATTTGCGATTTGATTATTTTCGATACGTAAGAATGCCCCCACGATGCGATGCGATTCGATTCAATCGTCTGATTACATCATGATGTATCAATACATTTCGATTAGAGACCGACCGATATAGGTTTTTCTATGGCCGATGCCGATGCCGATATTTAGAGGTCAGAGTCAGCCGATTGCCGATGTGACCAGACGATTTTTTGGCCCGATTTTTGGGGCCGATATGCTATCATATTATCCCTAATTGGCATGCTAAAAATATACCGGTATATAAACAATATTATTTTTCATTTATTTATCCATAACATATGTATTTTATTAATTAAAAGTAACATATGTTCTATTTAAACCCTTAATATTCATATAGATAGGCCTAGTAGAAATATTATGTAGGCCAGGGCTGTCCAAACTTTTTTAGTGAAGAAAATACAGGAAAATAAACAAGGGGCCGGGCCGCACATTAGCTGTGAGATGACCGGTTCAATGTAACAAATACACAAGGGAGGCAAAAGCTGTCTGATGGCCCATGATTTATTTCCAATATTTTCAAGAGGCAATGTAAGAAAAGGTAACACAAATTGCATAAATATTATTGTGTCAGTGTAGTATGAATTATCCACATGTACATGGTTAATAATTAAGCTTATTATTAATTGTTATTTATTATTATCTTGTTATTTTATTGTTGCCTACAATCAATCAGTGCATGTTTATAAGCTGTTTAATTTGTATTTAATTCTTTTTATAGCCAGCACTACTACTTCCCCTGCACTTCATGGGTCAATGTGAAACTCGTGCTGATCCAATCAGATCAAGTGCCTCTATCTCACATGCACGCAGGCAGCGATGTAAACAAAGGCAGCTCTCCTCTCTGTGCCTACCTCAGTTTAAATGAGCAAGTTCTGTCGTAACCTAGCATGTTTAGCTAACTTGCTATAGCCACAGCAGAGGCAATTTTACAGGATGGATTCACAAAGCTATCAAAAAATAATGTCACTTATGCGCAACATGCTTACAGTATAGCATGATACTATTCCAACTGTGGGTTAAAGTCACAAATAAAAGTGCTAAGCAATCGCTAACGCTAACCGCTATTCAGTTTGGAGTGTATATAAGCAGCTGTAGGAAGGCTATGGTAAAAGGCACTCGTGGTCACACACCACTAGCAACTTTGATTTCAACTCCATTGCCGTTGAAAACAA
>NC_085878.1:15115739-15120739 GCF_034702125.1 Engraulis encrasicolus
GTGTTTGAAGAACTATACTGCACTAAACCCAACATACACACACTGACACACACACACACACACACACACACACACACACACACACACACACACACACACACACACAGACACACGAACACACACACAAGACGCACACCGCACCTTCTACCTGCACTAAACACATACACATACACACACATACACACACACACACACACACACACACACACACACACACACACACACACACACACACACACACACACACACTGCTGCTGGTGTACTTGACAGACCTTTTTATATTTATTTTCTTCAAAATGCTACTATTACCATGTCAGAACGCTATAAAGGACTTTTTTTTAGGAAAAGCACAAAAACACAACAAATACCTCTTAATGTATGTCCTCTACAAGTCTTCTGTTGTCCAGTCTTGCACTTTAAATGTCTGTATGAGCACTGTCTATGTCCATACTGTCTTAAGTCCATGTATAAGTACTGTCTATGTCTATACTGTCTATGTCCTTACCTTAATTAGTCTATGTCTGTATGGGAAAGCAAGAAATGTAATTTCAAATTCTTTGTATGACCAGTGCATGTAAAGAAATTGACAATAAAACCTACTTGACTTGACTATAAAAAAGGACATGGGCTAATGCTTAAATAGACTGCTAAAAATAAAGGCAGGTCATCGCATTCTTCATATTGTACTCTGATCAGGTTTCCCAAAAGCTGCGTTTTGGAGTTTTGCTCAAAAAAACTGGAAGCAGTCCACAAATGCACTTACAACAATACACTCACAGACCCTACCAAAAACCCAACTGTATGAAAAGTTTAATAATATCCCAGCTGGCCCATTTTGATGGTTATATTGAAGTTCACAAGAGCCACAATACCTCAAGATGCACTTGCACGTGAAATCATGAATGACACAAGATGAATACTTGCCTTAAAGCGATATTGTCCCATTTTTGGAAAATGGGCTTATTTTTGAAAAATGGGACAGTATCGCTTTAATATCAATTTACTGTATATTTTACAGCAAGTTGGGACACGAGCCTTTTTGAATGTAGCATGAGAGCAATAATTCCATGCCATCTAATATAGCATTCAGTTATTTAATCAGAAAACCCCTTCACTGAAGAGCAATAGTTTTGTTTCCCCTGTCTCCACAGTCAGTAGAGCCCGTCTGCTGAGAGGTAGGTTGAGGAGTGACCCTGTCCCATAGACGCAGTCACCAGAAAGGGACAGAGCCTAAAGGGGGATTCATACTAGTCGTGAGTGGCGCTAGTCTCCTTCATACTTCACTCACGACGATGGCGCGCGCCGTCACGTGACCTAAAATTTCGACACGCCCCCCGTCGTAAGCTCAAAATTCGGCGCGTGTCGCCACGTCGTGCACACGAGGATTTTTCTAACTTGTCGTGCGCCACCAGCGACCATGCAGGTAGGCAGACAAAGCAGGAGTTGCGAAGAGAGGCTACAACTACTGTAGGCTACTACAGAATGGATCCTGCATCATTTTGAGGATAATAAAATGTCATAGAGAGTTATTTTATCTTCTCTCTTAAATGTTGTTCAGTGAAACAATTGTTTACTTTGTTCAGAAGCACGTTGTGTTCGGCGATCTATTTATAAATTCTGCTGCCAGAACAATGCTCTCACATGGTCTTGGAATGATCTGGCAATGTAGGCTACAACAAAAAATATGTTTCAATGTGGTAAGTCACAAGTCAGACGTTCAGTAGCCCTACAGCAGCCGTGTTTGGCTTTCTATTTTATACATCAGTAGAACTCACGCTGCGAGTTGCGAAAAATACTGCCATTTCTCTCATGAACAGCAGAGGGCACTTCCGACAATGCGAGCAAGGCGCTTTTGAAGTATGAATAGTCTGTCGCAAGTGATGACGTCATTAATGGTTCTCGCGCCACTCGCGACAAAGTGCGCACGTGAAGTATGCAGAGCCCTTAAGCCTGTGTGGTACGCTATGCTAGCTTGCTCAAATGACAAATTCCCCTCTCTCTCTCTCTCTCTCTCTCTCTCTCTCTCTCTCTCTCTCTCTCTCTCTCCCCTCTCTCCTCTCCTCTCTCTCCCTCTCTCTCTCTCTCTCTCTCTCTCTCTCTCTCTCTCTCTCTCTCTCTGCCTCTATCCCTCTCTCTCTCTCTGCTTGCCAAATTTCCTTGTGGCGCAGACTTTTTCCATGAGAGTGTGGGGCGTTAGCACTGGGCCATCAACAGGAAATTCCAGACTGAAAAGAGCGAGCGAGGGGAAGAGAAAGAAAAGAAAGAGGGAGAGAGAAAGAGAGGTGGAGCTTACAGAAGGGAAAGGGTGATGGTGGTAGGTAGGTATAGTGGCAGTGGTAGCAGACCTCTTTCTCTCTCTCTCTCTCTCTCTCTCTCTCTCTCTCTCTCTCTCTCTCTCTCTCTCTCTCTCTCTCTCTCTCTCTTCTGAAGGGACGCTATCTGTCTGTCTCTCTCTCTCCTTGCCTCTCACTCTGGCTGGCTGACTCGCTGGCTGGCTGACTGAGGCTTTGTGCTGCGTAAGGCTTTTCTGCTGGGCTGCAAGCGATGACATACAGCTCTCTTGATGGGGGAGCAGAAGCCAGCCCATTCGTGTGTGTACAGGCAGGGGCAGTCAGCCTTAACTGGTCTTCTAAGAAAGCGTGCCCCGTGCCAGTGCCCTGTCCTTCCCCTTCCCCTCGTGGGCCAGATGTTGCCGACCTGCCCGCCCAGGCCCCGGTGCCCAGTGAGCTGTGGAGGGGGATGGAGCTGTGCCAAGCCTTGCCATCCTGCGGCAGGCCCAAGCTGGGATGCGGTAGGCCAGGCCAGGCCAGGGCATCCATGCAGAGCTGGTGGTAAGGGAGAGAGGAAGGGCAGTAATTGCACTTAGTTGCATGCACATGGCGTGTTAGCAGCATGCCTGTCTGGAGGTCTGATGACGCTGCGGGCTAAACAGATCTTCCACAACATTAGCACTCTGGATTCCCAGGCTCTTTCTTTCGCACGCTCCCTTTCCATCTCTTTTTCCCCCTCTCCCCCCTCTCCCACTTACTATACCATGTCTTTCGGTTCAGTCATTTGTGGTGTCCCACTCGAGGCTACATTGCGTGCTCTCCCCCTCCCCTCAATTAAACTTAGCTTGCCAGTCCATCCTTTCTCCTGGCTAGTTGTGCTAGGCTAGCCGGTTTCATTATTAACATCCCATGGAATGAGGGTCAGCTGTAGCCCAGACTGTGTGGTTACAGAATAGAGGTGAGATGATGTACGATTGTATATGGCCCTCACAATGACGGCAGAAGAGAAACACTGGTGTGAAATGTTACTAGGATAACCATAAATCTGGATGATTGTTCCTCTACAGTTAAAGAGCAATTATGGAAATCAAATACATGGAAATAGTGGCACTCACAGCACACAGGTTCTTAACCACCTTTGAGATCTTTCATAGTTGTTGAAGATTTTTGTTGAAGATTTTGCTAATTGCTTTGTTTTGGCCAGAATGACTGGCTCATTTCAACACGGCTCCGCGCCTACTGTGTTGACAGTCTAGGGCCCCATGTGTTAAGTGCTTTAGCGAAAGATGGCCGTTATGTAGCATCCGAGGCGGGCTCTAATCGCTAGTGTGTGCCAGCAGAGGTGGGAAGCGTACAGGAGGGGGTGGGCCGCTGAGTTACGATGGCCCTGCTCTTAAAATGTCCTCTTGGCCTGTACACGGACACGGACACGGTCCCCCTCGCCTCCTGGGGGACACTCGCGCAGCCATTAACTTTTATCTTCCAGCGTTGTAGCCGGGAGCAAGAGCGGAGAACAACTACTGAACGCTAACAGGCCGTGACCGTGCGTGTCCGCTCGCCAGGACGAAGATGGTGGTCCACTCAGCAGCAAACACATGCTCCCCTCGTTAGGCGTTTGACCACCTCCTCGCTGCAACACTTGCACACGTTGTAAAGTAGCTGAAGAATAGCTTCTTAGCCATTGAAATTCACAACTGAAGAAGTGGTGCATTCGTTATGGCATCCTTACTGTGAATAACATCCATGTTGTTAAGCCCATCAAATTTAATTTCTCATCAATCTCTTCCACTGTGCTTTGTAATTAAGAGCAAAGGGGTGTTATCGAAAGGCTGTACCAATTGACCGCTCACAAGTTGTGCGATCCTTCAAATGTAGACCATGGATACGTTTAGCGCATCGCTGACTGACCGCCTGATTGCCGTGGGCCGATGTTGACGTGTCATGAGACCTGACTCATCCCACCCCGGCCATCTTTTGTTTCCGGACCACAACAGTGGGCAGCGGGTGGGAGAGAGCAGGATTCCAGAATGCTTTCCTGGCCACCCTTCTAGTTGTTTTTCCAGTTGTTTTTCCCAAAAAGGGTTGTGGGGATGGTTCTCTAAAGCAGAAAGCCTGCACCCCCACCCCCCGCTCTGGATTTCGAAGGCCCTCGGAATGCCACGCAAGCGCCCGGCTTGGCTGGGGTTTTGTGGCATAAGCGGAGGCAGACATGAGGTCGGCCTATTTGTCTCAGCCCTCCTGTGGTCAGGGTGGTGTGTGTTTGTGTGTGTTGTTTATTTACATGTGTGGGCAGTTTGTATTCTTGCCCAACGTGTCCTACTCCGTCCACGTTACACACATTTGTGCTGTTTAGTTGCTCTTAAAACACAAAGACGGACACATGCAAATTCGAATACACGCACACACAAACACACACACACAGTCACAGCAGGCCTCTCGTGACTGTTATTCCACATGCAGCCTAGCTTGCTTTTCCAAAAGGAGCGAATGGCTGTGTCATTTGCCTTTGCGAAGCCTCGTGAACTCTTTCCTGGCACTGCTGGGAATCCCATCAGGGCCAGAGGAGAGGAGAGAAGAGCAAGAGGAGAGAAAGGGATCCGAGCTCTCTGATGACCGTCCAGAGCGGCCTCTCTCCCCCTCCGACGCCGGCCGGCTAGACGGTGAGCTCCACTGGACGCAGGGTCAGCTGGGGAGCCTTGGCCTTGCCTGCCAGACGCTACTCTCCATAGC
>NC_085878.1:15125739-15128239 GCF_034702125.1 Engraulis encrasicolus
CAGCCGATATTGCCTAAAAATAGGGTGATGGGGTAGGTTCAGTAGAGAATTTTGTTCAGTAGAGAGTAGGTAATATTTCTGTTGTGATGGAAGCTTTCTCCCAGATGCTAAATGAATTGAATTATGAATGCTGCACATCAACTGACAAATAAGCTGTGTTTTTACTAGGGGTGTAAATCACAGGCTTCATGACGATTCGATACAGTATCGATTTCTTAAATCAGGGATTCGATTTTTTTCGATACTTAAGAATTCCCCACGATACGATGCGATTCGGTTCGATTCGATTTTTTCCAATGACTTTTCCACTACTATTGTGTTATGGAGCTAGGGCATTGCACAGGGGCCAGCGATTCGATTCTTTGCGATTCTTAAGAATGCCTCACGATACGATGCAATTCGATTAAATCGCCGGCCGATACTTCCGATACATCGATACTTTTCGATTTTATTTACATCCCTAGTTTTTACACATTCACTGAAGCAAATAAGCGGCATTGTGGCGTGTGTATAGTGATGCTTATTGAATGGTGAACCCTTTGCCAAGACCCACCCCTGTTGCGTAGCATAAGGCGGCCCTTCTTCTCCTCCTCTTTGGCTCTGCCTTGTGCTGGTTTTCTCTCTTTATCGTCATCATGATAGTAGTTCAGTGACACATACGTGGCCTCTTACTGCAGATGTGGTAACTGGCAGGCCTGTTCACTATTTGCTGGAAATACTCAACTACATCATAACAATATTGCTATGACGTTACCGAGAGCCTCACGTAACAGATAAAGACATAGCCATTACAATATTGGTGACAGTAAGGTTATAACATGGGCTCTGCGCTAAGGGGTTAAGTGTGCTCCATGGTATTATTGGTATGCAGGTTTGCAAAAGGTGGCCCCCCTCTGTACCCCTCTCTCACACACAGCCCATCTCTGTTCCTCCTTTTACACTTTGGTCATTATCTTTCCGCCAGTCGCATTTATTTATTTTTTACCTCGTCTGTCTTTAATTTATGCAGTGTATGGTAAAAAAGCCGCACTCCCGGATCAGTTTCTTGCAGTTTTAATACTGGGTTAGCATGGCAGACAGACAGACGTTTCGGCCTAAGCCTTCTTCAGCGTCAACGTCTGTCTGTCGGTCTGTCAAAGACGCTGAAGAAGGCTTAGGCCGAAGCGTCTGTCTGTCTGCCATGCTAACCCAGTATTGAAGCTGCAAGAAACTGATCCGGGAGTGCGGCTTTTTTACCATACATGAACTTTGCTGTTTGCTCGCACCCAAAGACCTTGTAAGAAACTTTCCGGAGTTGAGCGCACTTTCTCTACTAAAAGTTTAATTAATGCAGTGCCTCTTATAGTGCAGTGATCTCTCCATCTCTCTCAGACTCACTGTTGCACACAAACATTCTGTGTCTAATGGTTCATTCTTTTGACACCCGGCCGTCGGTAGATCCGAGCTTGTTCTCCCGACAACCGTTGTAAATGCGTTCTATTGAAACAGCTGGGGACAATACAAACGTCTGAAAACACTAATGTTGAACGAACTCGGGGTACACAGAAGCGCTCCGAGTTTGTGTTTCGGAACCCCGATTTGAGTAGCCATTCTATTGCACTTTTCCGAGGCGGAAGCCGGAGTTTCCGACAATCGAGTTTCCAAAGAATGAGCCATAAGGCTTGCTCTGTGTTTCCAGATGAGTATCCATGGATTATCATGTTAACCCACCCCCCTCGTCTCTGGCTATGTCCTTAGCTGTAGCACCTACAAGACGGGAAACACCTGGGGTAAATCCTGTGTGTGTGCGTTTCCATGGTGGTTGACTGTAGTAGTTACGCAACGTACGCTTTGCTTGGAATAGAGCAGATAGTATTGCACAAACGACCATTTGTTTACTGTGATTTCACCATGCGGCTAATGGCTAACGCTGGCAGCCCCTTCCAAATCACAGCTCTGGAGAAGGCTGGAGCGCTCGTACCACCCTGGCCTGATGGCACAAGGTCCAGAGAAGAGAACACTCTCTACCGACCCCTCTCTGCTTCAGTTCTAGTCATCAGGAAAATGCCTTCCTCAATCATTCAACTAAAGGCAGCCATGCACCAAGAAACACTGAAGCACAAGAGTGTATGTGTCATTTCAATACATTGCTGTACCTCAAATGTAGGATGCATTCTGTAGCACTGTATGAAAGGTGCATGCTTTTCTCCTCCTCTCTGCATGCCTAGAGCTCCTCTCCTACAGCTGTCCTGGTTTGTACCTCTCAGCAGCCAGCCAAAGAGGACCCTCTCCTCTCCTCTCCTCTCCTCTCCTCTCCTCTCCTCTCCTCTCCTCTCCTCTCCTCTCCTCTCCTCTCCTCTCCTCTCCTCTCCTCTCTTCCCCTCTCCTCTCATCTCCTTTCCTCCCGTCTCCTCTCCTCTCCTCTCCTCTCCTCTCCTCTCCTCTCTCCGCTGACACGATTGACCTTGTCCGGATCTGCAGGCCTTGCCATTTTGCAGCCGCGTGTCTGTGTGTGTGATAC
>NC_085878.1:15135739-15148239 GCF_034702125.1 Engraulis encrasicolus
CTCCTGTTATGTGTGTCTAGGCGCCACTGACACCCTAGTCAGGCATGAAGTGTTAAAAGCACTCTGTGCCATAGGGTCGCCCTCCGCGGGTCTCACAGTGCACTGTAGCCCACACCACCAGCCCCCAGCGGGGATCGGAGAGGGCAGACTTCCAGTGTCGCCAGCCGCTGTCCAGTCGCCATGCTTTTTTTTGTTGTGTTTGTGTTTTGTTTTGTTTTCCCCGGCCTGAAAAAGTTAGAAAAGGTGACTCTCCGATGACCTCAGTGCTAAAACGATTGCAACATGGGTGCGCTGGCTGGGTGGTTGTGTCGTTTTTATCACACACACACACACACACACACACACACACACACACACACACACACACACACACACACACACACACACACACACACACACACACACCTTTGTTGGGTACAAAGGTCGTGGCGCTACAAGGTTTGTGGGAGATCCGTCTCTGTATGGAGAGACCTGCGTCTGCACTGTGAACAGACAGGCCAATGTCAACAGGCCCTTTTGGAATGTGCAGTTGGTGTTTGTGTGCGAACGCGGGCTGCTGAATGGAGGCTTTGCTGGGGTCGGAACTGCAATGCGCTGCGGTTTTTTGTATCTCCCCCTCCATCAAGCTTGCCCAGTGGCATGCTTGTTTCACGTCATGCTTTTTAATATTTTGTTTCAATATTTATTCAGGACCTGATGAGTGTGTTCTATACTAATACTAATATACTAATGTCTGTGGACCTTTTCGAGGTTGTGTGTTGTGAGATGGAATGTCTGATATCAGGCCATTACAGGATTGTAAACACACATCATGACATTTGCATCCACACTTGCACTGTTCCACTTCGCGCTAACCCCCTAGCCAGTGATCTACCTTTAGCCTACTTCCTGGTGAATAGGTAATCTATGTGAATTTTATTCATGCTGATGGCAGCCCAAAAAAAAAATCCACATTGAGGCAAACGAGCCCTTGAGGGAGTTGCCTGACATAGTAGTGGCGTGCAATGCTAAATTAAGTGGTGGTGCTGCTACACAACAGTGGTGCTAGCTTGGCTACGGGCGGGCAGGCAGGCAGGCAGCATGGTTGCTGCTTGAAGCTCTGGAGGGTTAGGCTTAGCCTTAAAATAGTGTGGGGCACAATGTGCCGTTCCAGAACATGTCTGACGACCTAATTTTGGTGTGTGTGCGTGTGCGTGTGCGCGTGCGTGTGTGTTTGTGCATGCTTTCCCCCGCCTGCCTGTGTGTTTGCTGACTGAACATCGCAGCACCACCACATTTGTTTTGAAGTTTTGTGTGTGTGTTCCGTTTTTCATGCTGTGTCGAGAGTGTATGTGGGTGGGTTTACTAAACGCTCAAAACGCGTGACCTTTCGTCCAGTTTTAAAGCGAGGGTGCACGGCTATGTCTGTGTGTATATGTGTGAAAGACCGGAAGAGGCGAGAGAAGGGGAGAGAGAGAGAGATGTGTGAGAGAGGAGATGGTGGAGGGGGGCATCTTACTTTCCATTTGCCGGGAAAAGAGGAGAGCAGTATAGCTCTCTGCCGAGCTGTGTGTGTGTGCGGGTGCGGGCGCGGGCGTGTGTGTAAGAGGAGAGAGAAAGCAAGGGAGAAGAGGGTACAGGAGGGAGAAAACCAGGGAGAGGAGAGAGAAAGCAAGGGAGAGGAGAGGGAGAAGAAAACGAATGTGGAGAGGAGAGGAGAGGAGAGAGGGAGTGGGTGCGTGGTGCTGGCGGTGGGATATAAATAGCCGTCTTTGAACAGGAGAGCTGCAGAGGGAGGGCTGTGGCGCCAGGGCAGAGCTGAGTGCCAGCACTCCCTCCTTGGGAAGAGAGAGAGGAAGAGAGAGAATGAAATGAAGGAAAGGGGGAGAGGACAAGGAGAGAGGGAGATGGAGGATGAGGAGAAGGACCGAGAGGGAGAGAGGAGAGCTGGAGAGAAAGAGAATGAAGGAAAGAAGGTAGGGGACTAAAATAGAGAGAGATGGAAAAGACAGAGCTAGAGGAGGAGAGAGAGAGGGGGGGGAAAGAGAGAGAGCAAGAGGAGGAGAGAGAGGGACAGAGCTGGAGGCCTGGGGCCCACTCCCCTCTCTCTCTCCCCCACAGCCAGCCAGTCCCATGCAGCAGCAGCAGCAGCAGCACTCTGGAGGAAATACATAATGGAGGAGGAAAATATTGAGGAACTCTTTATGCATCATTTATTCATGTTCCCGTGGAGCAGGGGGGCTCCTCCCTGACAGACAGACAGACAGACAGACAGACAGACTGAGAGAGAAGAGAGGAGTAAGGAGAGAAAGAAAGCGCGAGAGAGAGAGAGAGAGAGAGAGATGGAGAGGGCAAAAGAGGCGGAGGCGATGGGCACGGTTGGCAGCACAGCATGCCTCATCTGTATCTGAGCACAGCCACCCTGCCCAGCCCAGCCTTGCCCCACGCTGTATTGTAGCGTAGCTCGCCGCGCCTCGCCGCGCCGCACCGCCCCTCCTTTCCCCTCCCCGCGTCCCAGGAACAGGATACTCCATTTCAATAGTGTAACAACACGGCCCTGAACCACGTCATTTACAAGCCTCCACTAGCGGTAGTGTGTGTGTGTGTGCGCGTGTGTTTGTGTGTAAGCGCATGCGTGTCAGAAATTGGCCAGTGTTGTCGTACCCTTCACGTTGGCACATGGTGCTGTCTTTATTGACATGTTTGGTCAGGTACGCCATGGTTGTGGCCATGAGCTGCAGACAACGCCCCTGTCCCCCCCGCACCGCTGCCCCGTCCACACTCCCTCGCCTCCCTCCCCTACCTCACCCCATGATACATTGCTCAACACTGGCACGTGCAAGTGCAGTAGCAGCCTCAGCCGCAGCATGCATGCACACACACACACACACACACACACACACACACACACACACACACACACACACACACACACACACACACACACACACACACACACACACACACACACACACACACACACACACAACCTCACCCCATCCGTCCGTTAGTTCATGGTGTTCTGTCCTGTCCTATTCGACACTGCCACAGCACAGTGCCAGCTGTCTGTCAGGGAGAGGCCAGGAGAGGAGGGTGCCAAGGTTCATCCAGCTCTGGGTCAACGACCTCTTCCCTCCCGCCTGATCTGTTGGAGATATCTGAGATATGCCATCGTGTTGCCTGGGGGCCCCCCTCACATGATCGCAAAAACTGTAATAGTCACACAGGCCTGGTCACAAGTGTTGATGTGTTTTTTTATTGTGTGTGGGTGGTTGACGTTTAAGGGCGTAACGCAAAAAAAAAAAAAAGTTTTTCAAATTCCTGAAAAAAATGATGGATAAAAATAGAAAAAAAATAGAAAAAAATAAAGCACTTAGTGGTCTGTGGAATTTCACCTTATTTTTGCCATTTTTGGGAAAATGTGTCCTGCATCAACACATAGCATAGGCATGTCACACCGCAGGAAAATGGAGTCACACCACAGGGAATTCACTGCATTATGGCCATTTTAATCCTTTTGTATACATGACTGACATCTGAGCTCATGCTAACTTGATAATGATATTGTGTTTAATCTTAATATGTGTTTTCATTAATAAAAAAACTTTTTTTCCTCCTATAAGAGCAGTCACACCACAGGACACCATAAAATGAACCTAAGCATTGCGTGACAGAAAGATTGCAATATGAAGACATATTAAGAGGTTAAGAGTCACCTTAAACTTCCACAGCACTCTCCAATAACTGAGGTACTGACTGGTTAGGAGCCAGTCTTTAAGACCCTTGTAGTTGGCCTTGCAGCTGCCCATTCACAAACATTGACATACATGTCACCCCACAGGACGCAATTTGTGTTACGAAATTGAACTTGTAGTTAATATTACTGTCTTGAGTTTTTTCCACATTCACATATCTTAATCTAAAGTTAAGATTTATGCAATCATGCCAAATGCTTCATACATTATTCAAAATGGTGTTGGTTAATTTATATATATATTATTATATATTGTTTCATTAATGTTACAGTCACACCGCAGGAAATTTGACATACAAACCTTTACATAAATCTTAACAAAAATGTTTCTTCTCATCTAAGACTAATATGAAACATAATGTACCACATCTTCTTTCATTGACATTTGTTTTTTAAAGGAAAATAACAGTTTTGTAGGTTTTTAACCAATGTTACGAAAAAACAAGGCGTCACGTCTCCCACCCGTGTGTGTGTGTGTACGCGCGCATGCATGGCACACACGTGCCTGACGATGTGTATGTGCGTTTCACACCTATAGGGATGACTGTGACCCTGGGTGTCTGGACGTCTTTAGATGTGCAGGATGTTTGGGTTTTGTTTTCACCCTGGCACGTGTTGGCTGTGTAACCTTGTGGTGTTTGGGAGGGAATGTGGCAGCGAGTTGGGCAGAGTGTCACCGCTTGTCTGCCGTGTGAAAGTGCGGATGTGATCGGGGCACTGACTGTCCTTATTGCATTGAGTCTGACTAGTTTGCCCACAATAAGCTTGGACAAGGCTGAAGTGTGCTATAGGCCTATACTGCGATGCACTTGTGTCTTACAGTTCCTTTTGTTATTGCAAGAAAAACAAACAAAGACATTACCTTTTGACTGGTCCTCGAGAAAAATTAAACTGATGGGCCCAGCTAGTATGTCTGTTTGTTGTAGCCTATGCTCCTGGAAGTACTGCACTGTGTATTTTAACCTTATTTATCCTGAGACAGAAACCATTTGTGTAGTTGAAGAAAGGAACTGTGTACATTCTTGGCCTGACGTTACCATTGAGTGCGTATACATGCAGTTCAGTATTCCGAATATGATCGGGATATTAAGTATCCCGAATTTGCGTTTGCGCATGTAAACACTACCGTTCTGTGCGCATATAAACACCTTATCCCGAATATGATCATAACCGGGATATGCCTTATATTCGGGATACTGAACTGCATGTAAACACACTCATTGTCTCAGTTGCACATAATTCTACAACATGCATAATTTTGGATATTGCCATGTTTCACTAGACTGTACAGATGAATGTTGACTAACCCTCCCTCTTTCTGTCTCTCTCTTCTCTTGTGTAACAGACGGTCGATGACGACGCGATGGCAGCGTGAATGAGGCTTGGCGTGGCGATAGCTGAACGATGCCCAAGGGTGGGGGTTCTAAAACCCCCCAGCTGGAAGACTTCCCACTCGGCACCGACATGGTGGAGAAGCAGGGCGGGAAGAAGGTGAGTGACACGCAGAGCGGCCCATCATCATCATCCAGCGTTCGCCACGGGACATTTGTTATGGGAGTGGGAGGGGGTATACGGGTATCAGAGATGTGTGACCATCGCGATTGGAAAGGCGATGTTCTGTTGTTTCATATAAAATAAGACTTGGAATGCATCTTTATATTTTCATAGTAGTCCATTTTTTTTTTCTTTTTATGATAGTATAGTGAAGATGGTGACAGGAAGCGAGCGGGGGGAGAGAGACGGGGAAGGGCCTGCAAAGGACGCGGGCTGGGAATAGAACCCAGGTCGGCCGCATAGCAGACGAGTGCCCTACCGTTAGGCCACGGCAGGGCCGGACCTAGTCCATTTTTGAGGAGTTTATTTATTAAGCCCCTATTATTACCGGTAAAGGTCAGATTAGACTTCTGCAACTGCGCTCGTCAAAAGTCGCGTGGGAGTGGCCACGAACCAACATTGTATTCATGCATCTGCGAGGTCCGAGGTCTCATCGCGAGACACATTTGAAATTGCGCAATTACTTTCACTGCATTGTAAGCACTGCGGTCATTATTAAGCAATGTTGCTTTCTACCCCGGTTAGCTAGGAATTTTCACACAAATTGCAAAGGCAATGCACTGTTATCATTATTTGACATACCCAGTCTGTTTTCACGAGCAGAAAATGCAAGCATGTAAAGACAGTTGATTCTGCCGATGTGTGTATCGGTGGAGGAAGCTACGGTAGTAAAACCACAGGCATTGTGCCACAAGTGTTCAACTGATGCATTGTTTGTTTCTTAGCTTTGTAGCTTAGTGTATTTACACACATTTACACACAAGGCATTACTATAGTTTTTAACAGAATACAGCTCTGCTCTCGCAAACTACTGTCATTGCCCTGCCACAAGAACAGAACAAGGAAGTGGCGAGACGACCAATCATCATTTGTCTGCGTCCTCCGCGTCCGTCCGACGGATAGTTAGAATTTTTTCAAGGCGCTCGACGACGTGCGCAGAGCCTCTGTGAGGGGGGCGTGTAGCATAAGTGGTTGGAGAAACCCTGATCACTACCATTTTCTCCCACACCCAGTTATCTCTTCATCTGTGTCGCACCTCTATTGTGTACAGTACAGCGTTTCAGTTCGCTACTACTTTTTTAGTGCTTATCTGCATCTAAGGACAATAGTGCTAGGATTCGAATAATTGCACGTATGACAGTCTTCTGAGAACACGCACACATTCGCACATGCACCTCACACAACCTCACCTCATGCACAGAACCACACGTATACACACACACACACACACACACAAATACACGTGCAAGCATTTGTCTGCAGTGCCTAAACAACACGCCCACATGTGTGCACACATCTCTGGTCTTGTCTTGTGTGTATGTGTGGGGGAGATCTGCTCTTGTGTCTGACCTACATCGGTGCTGGCTGTCTGTCTGTGGTATCCTGCTCAGCCTGCCTCAGCTGCTACATCACCGCCTCGCCTCTGCCACCGGCTGTCCTGTTATGACCCAGGCCACAACATTACCACACGCACACATGCATGCATTCACGGACACGCACACATGCATGCATTCACGCACACACATGAACATGCATGCGCACACACACACACACGTGCACGCATGCATACACGCACACACATGTATGCATGCTCACCCACACCCATGCATGCACGCGCACACACACATACATTTATGCACGCACATGCACACACATATATATGCAGTCACACGCATACATGCACACACACAGGCATACATGCATGCATAGGCAATCGCATGCACACGCACGCACGCACATACATGCACACACATACATGCACACACACACCAACACAACTATACTCTCATGGAGATCTGTATCGTGAATCACAAGCACTTGAAGCCTGACTCTGCTGATATCAGACTGATAACATGTTACAGTGTGGTTGAATCAAGTCTTGTGGAGTTGACACTGTATTAGTTATGTGGCGTAACCTCACTTGGACTGCATGCAAACAATGTGCAGTTTTTAGTTTTAGTGCTTTGGAAACGCTCAGGAGGTGGGGATCTGTGCTTGTTTGTTTGCACTTCTAATTAAAATTTGCTTTTGGAGGCGAGTGTGTTCAAGTTTTCGTCCGGTTAGCATGTGTGTTTTGGTAATGCGTAGGTCACACTCTCTGCAGTGTGTGTGTGTGTGTGTGTTTTTTGTGAGTGCACGCCTGCGCAGCAGCATGTGTGGTGGTTGTTTTTTCCTGTGGCTGTGGCAGAGGCCCTAGGCAGACGCAGACTGATGAGGTCACTGTAATCTGCATCCTCTCTCTCTCTTTCGCTCTCTCTCTCTCTCTCCCTCTCTCGCTTGCTCGCTCGCTCCCTCCCTCCCTCGCTCTCTTTTCCTCCTCCTCTCGCGCTCTCAGCGTGGGTGTGTGAGCGTGTGTACAGCATTCTGGGCAGGATTGCATCAGACTGTGAGAAGGAGGGGAGGGTTGGAGGGAGAGCGAGGGAGTAGAGGCGGGAAGGAGAGGGAGAGAGGCAGGGCGAGAGAGAGTGAGTGAGTGAGTGAGCAAGCGAGAGAGAGAGAGGGAAGTAAAGTAGGAGGAAGAGAAAGCTGGAGCAGTGCTAGGCGACCAGGCAGTAAACATAGGTCTCAGATGAAGAAGGCAGCGCTTCTCTCTCTCTCTCTCTCTCTCTCTCTCTCTCTTTCTTTCTCTCTCTCTCTCGCTCTCTCTCTCTCTCTCTCTCTCTTTCTTTCTCTCTCTCTCTCGCTCTGTTTTTTCCTTCCCCAACCAAATGGCAGCTCACAGCTGTTGTTTAATTTAGATTTGTGTGTGTGTGTGTGTGTGTGTGTGTGTGTGTGTGTGTGTGTGTGTGTGTGTGTGTGTGTGTGTGCGTGCGTGCGTGCGTGCGTGCGCGCGTGCGTGCGTGCGTGCGTGCGTGCGTGCGTGCGTGCGCGCGCGCGCATAGTTTTTTCCTGCTTTTCTATACTCTTACCATCTGACAGGACTGGGGGTTGAAATGTGCGGGAGAGAGAGAGAGCGAGGAAGAGAGTGCATGTCTGTGCTGTGTGTTCCTATGGACATGTCCTTTTATTTGTCGTCTTCTCAGTAGCCTTGGGCGTCTGTCTGAGGCTGAGCCATCCACAGTACACAGAGTTCAGAGCTCTCACTGTGTCATGCTGACCAAGCAGTCGCAGGCCTCTGAGAGACCTAGAGAGAGAGGGAGAGATGGAGAGAGAGAGAGAGAGAGGAGGAGAGGGAGAGGGTGAAGAAGAGAGAGAGAGAGCGAGACAGAAGGCTTTGCTTACTGTGGGAATGAGGTCCTCTGCACCGAGGCCTTGTACAACCCCCTCCCTCCCTCCCTCCCTCCCTCTCTCCCTCCCTCTCTTCCTCTCTTCTCTCTCTCCCCTTATCTGCCGTGGTGTTTTCAGAGCTCCAAACTAAGACAAAGAGCTCTTTAATTGGTGCCCATTACCACGGGCCTCGACTCTGCCAACTCAACCGTCCAGCTCAGCTCAACTGCGCTGCAGACCCAGCCCAGCCCGACCAAGAGCGCACTATAACACAACGAGAGACGGGCACGCACACAACAAAGACGGAAGGGTTATCGAGTTCTGACTGTATGTGTGGTGTGAGGGCCTTATTATTACATTACATTGCATTTGTAAGTCGCTTTGATTATAAAGCATCTGCCATTCAAGGACATAATCGTAGCCAACATCACTAGCAGATACAAAGCGCACAGTGTGTTTTAAAGAGTAGAGTATACACATACACATTATGTCAAGAGTCTGGCCTGAGACTAGGCCAGCTCAAGCATTCACTTGGCTTTATGTTATTGCCGCTGTGCTTGTTTTGTGTGTGCTTGCTTGTTTGTATGCATGTCATCAGCGTGATATAAAAAAAGCATCAGGAGAGCAAAGCAGCAACAACGTCCCTGCGGGCTAGTGAATGCCACACCTCCAAGTCTCCGTCTCACTCGTTTGCTAGCAAGCTAGCGATTGCCATGTGGCGTTGCAATAACTCATTTAAGGGCCTTTACAGAGGGTGTGAGAAGAGAGGAAGGGGGAGAAAGGGAGACTCCTCGCTCACTCACACCACCAGCCACTCGGATTGGTGCAGACGTCTGGGCTGGGGACACCAGTGGGACTGCTGGGGCCTGAGAGAGAGACGGAGAGAGAGAGAGGGAGACGGAGAGCTTTTAACTATGCTATGTGTTTTTAGCATGTGCTTGGTTTACTGCTGGCATGGCATAGAACTCAATATTGTGTGTGTGTGCGCGCGTGTGCATATGTGTGTAGTTTGTAATGGGTATACGTGCGTGTGTAGTGTGTGGGGGGGAGCGAATGTGAGAGGCGTGCGTGTGTGTGAGTGGTGTGGCTTGGGTGAAGACAGAAGGCTGGTTTCGGGACAGGCCCCTGTATTCGCTTCAGGGGGGCCCTGATGGATTCCAGTTGCTGTGGACACAGTTGTTTCTCTCTCTCTCTCTCTCTCTCTCTCTCTCTCTCTATCTCTATCTCTATCTCTATCTCTATCTCTATCTCTATCTCTATCTCTCTCTCTCTCTCTCTCTCTCTCTCTCTCTCTCTCTCTCTCTCTCTCTCTCTCTCTCTCTCTCTCTCTCTCTCTCTCTCTCTCTCTCTCTCTCTCCCTCCATCTGGGAAATGCTGTGTATGTGGCTGTGGCGCCCGTAGACATTCCATGGAGAAGTCACGCTCTGCGAGGCCTCTAATCGCTGCACGTCTGCAGGCCCCCAGCTCAGAGCTCCGGCCCTCTCCACTCCGCTTTTAAACACGCGCAGGCACAAACACACACTACAGCACATCACACACACTTGTACTATGCCCTGTACCACACACACACACACATGTATTACTATCTTTGTGAGGACCTTCCATTGGCACGGATGCATTTTACTAACATTCAAAACTGATGAATGCTAAACTGTGCCCTGACCAAAACAATCCCTAACGTGCCGGTAAACAAATGTTTTTGCACTTTTATTTTTTTTCATCAACAATAAACTATGTGGCTGTGAGGGCCGACAAAAATGTCCTCACAACCACAATGTGTTTACAGCAAAGGTGAAATGTCAGGTCCTCACAGTAGTGGTATAACGAGTATGGCACACACACACACACACACACACACACACACACACACACACACACACACACACACACACACACACACACACACACACACAGAATGTCCACGCCATCTCTTCTCTCCCAATACAAATGCCTAGTAGTCCCTGTTGTCGGATGCTCTTTAGCTTTAGCACAGCTGTACTCACACTCGCTGGTGTCAGTCTTGCTGTCTGTCTGTCGGGATAAATACTCGCACGCACAAGCAACTGCTGCCTGTGTGCCCACCGCCACTTCTGTGGTGTCTGCTCCCAGCCCACCCGAACCCCTCCACAGTCACTATAAACACACCACTCCCCCACCACAGTCTGTCCCTCCTCACACACACAAATACACACACACACACACACATGTTTCCATGAGCCTGGGAGTGCATATGTGTGTGTGTGTGTGCGCTTGGTTGATTGTGCAGATGTGTCTGTGTGAATGTCAGATTCCTGCCCCCCTGAGCTGCCTCTGCCTCCCGGGAGTTGAGATGAAGTTTTAACCTTTTCCTCTGATCCGGATGGAATTTTTGCCACGGGTTACCCAACTTGTCCGCGTTCAGCTGCTGCTCGTCAGGCCCCGTCCTGTTGCTATGCTTCAGGTGATGTCCTCGTGTGCAGCAAGCCAAACGTGGTTTGAGGCCCTGTCACAAAATTGGCTGTGAAATTAGCAGTTAGCTGTTTTTAGCAACAACATGTTCCCTTGGGACTTGGGAGGGGAACTACCAGCCCATATAGGTAAACATAGTTGGTTGTTGTCAATTTGCATTGATTGTGGTTTTGTTTGTTAGCAGTTAGCTGTTTTTAGCAACAACATTTTCACTTCGGACTCGGGAGCGGAACTACCAGCCCTGATATAGGTAAACATAGTTGGTTGTTGTCAATTTGCATTGATTGTGGTTTTGTTTGTTTTGACAGGATAAAGATAAAGTGTCATCGAACAAGACTCCCAAAGTGGAGCGCAGCGATGGGGTCAAGGAGATGAAGGACAAGGCCACCAAGCGCAAGCTGCCCTTCACCGTCGGAGCCAATGGGGACCAGAAAGACTCAGATACAGGTGAGTCACCACTACACACACACACACACACACACACACACTCACACTAGCGTGCGCGCACACACACACACTAGCGCGCGCACACACACACACGACGATACAAACAAACAACATGCACTTGCATGCACATCGCACCACACCCATGCACTGCAGCACAAGATACACTGCCAACACACACACACACACACACACACACACACACACACACACAGCAGATTCACTCTGCCCAACCCCCACCTACTACTCTCACACAGTGACTGATCTGGTACCAGTTAGGCTGCACTGTTCTCTTTCTCTTATCAAAGCTTTTTGAAATGCTGATGAGCTGCCCATTGACATGTAGGAGTCAGCAAGGATAGGGGGGTGGGGGGTTGGTGAGTGAGAGGTGATCTGGTTTGATGCAGAGGTTTGGGTTGCACCCCCCCCCACTCCCCTCTCTCCTCTTTGTAGTGAAACAGGAAGCAGTGGTGCATGCTGGGTAGGTAGGGGGGAGCCTGTGAGAGAGAGACTGTGCAGTTTATTTGTTGTTGTGTTGTGGAGTGAGCTCGCCAGCCGGAGAGACCCAGAGATGGACTGCTGGGGAAGAAACATGGTTGTTATCAGCTGTCAGACGTGGCGGATCTGAGGAAAACATTTCTCCGTAAGGCCCCCTGATTTCTTGGTTTTTCGTGAGGTTGGGGATGTTCGCAAGTGTCTTCCATTTTGGTTGGTTGTTTGGCGAGCGCTGAGTGACTCGTGTCAGACTTGTTTTGGTTTAATCGCATTGAGACAGTTGACAGACCAGTTCCATTTTTTGATGCTCAGCTTTTTATGTTTATACAGTTAGTGTTGGGTGTTTTGTGCGGCCTGTCCTTTGTTTAGAAGTGTATGTGTGTGTGCAATGTTTGTTTGCTCTCCAGTATTCTGAGGACATATCTCAGTCAAAAGTGTAATCCAGGACAACATTTTGAGATGTGCTTTGCTGTTTTGTGTGTACTTCACAATTAATGTGTGTGTGCTGTCCGTGACCATCAGAAAGCATTTAGTAGTCAGTTGACCAGTGTGATGCGAGTGTATGTGTGTGCCTTGCATAGTCATTCAGAAAGGTGAGCAGTAAGCAGTTGACTGTGTT
>NC_085878.1:15515739-15533239 GCF_034702125.1 Engraulis encrasicolus
TTAACTGTCCCAGAATGGTCCTGGACACAAGATGATTTCTTTGTGTCTCAGACAGTAACTGTTTATGGTGCCGGGGACATAAGCATTCCATTCATTTGGAGCTCTGTGACTGGCTATCCATAAGGTCATGGCACCATGGTTACTTGGATCCAGAACTGGCCATTATTTTGAATCTGTGGCAGGATATGTTCAGGGATGAATTTGCATTTCAATAGTGTGGAATACCAAAGGGAAAGTGTTCGAAAGCAAGTGGCATGAAAAGGTTACATTTACAAAACATTTACAGTATTTTTTCCATTAAGTGAACACACATGAATCTTTTAGCTAGTTTTAAGGTGATGCTTTATGTATGCCCTTTCATACTGCAGCCTGTAGTACAGGTATACGATGTGGAAGAAAAAGACAACATATAACGTACACTACACTATTCATTGCATGGAACAGCTGGAATTGAATTGTTCCTCACCACAGACTGTATGTTCAGCGCTCTATTGGTTGCTCTGATGGATTCCCATCTGTACTCTGCCATGTCATTTTGTCCTTTTGTGTCGATGCCATTGTTTTGTTTTGAGTGGCTGAAAGATTGCAGCAAGAAAGAATGGCAAACAAAATGTGGCTTTTCGATCAGAGAACTATGTCTTGTGGTTGCCACTTTCGAACTCTCCCCCATTGTACAAGCATCCTTTTAAACAGGGAGTCTATAATAGTTTAGGGGTTTTCCCTTCATTGTGTGCTTGCTGTCTGTATTAAGGTTATGACTGATGATTGAAAGCCTAGTATGCAAGGGTCAAATTTCCATATTCAAGTTCCAAGTATGTAGTGTTGATGTTATGCTATGTTGTTTTCAGTGAGCCATGATTAGGATGCAGATGTAGAGAGATGTGTTATTGACTGATTTTCTCATTTTCTGTCTTTTCCAGGTTGCAGGTTTGTTTCGAGATGCCAGCATAGGTAATGCCATAAACATAGCAGTCGTCCGCATTATTTTACTGGAAAAAGACGAGGTAAGGACTTGTAAACTTGAGCATGATTATGTTATTAGACAAGATCACTTGCATTCCATGTGGTTTTACACTTTAATTGGTTAGTGTGAGATGGTGCATTGGTGGTTGCACCGACAGAATAAAACTGACACATGAGTCCACTTGTCATGCCTATTCTGACATTTTTAATTTACAGAAAGGCAAGCTGGGATTTTGATTTTTATCTGACAGAGTTTTAACAAGCAGTGCTGCTTCTGGCGATTGAATGGAATGAAATCCAGCAATATCTGTCTTGAATGACTGAACCGCACAGCTTTGTGTGCCTGTGCGTGCGCTTGCACGTCCATGCATGTGTGTGTGTGTGTGTGTGCGCACGCGAGTGTGTGTGGGCGTGTGTGTGCAGAACATCAATAAATCGATGTACAGTCTCCACATCTGAATGTTTCGGCTGCATGTACCCAAGAAATCCAATTGAGATCCCCTGGGAGAAATGCGACTTCACTTCAATCTGTGCCCAAGAAAGTCACTATTTTTGCACTGTGTGGACCACACAAATTGTAAAGTTCACTGTTAGGTTGGCCTTGATGCTGTGGTAACATCAAGTAACAATCATCCATCAACGTCCTCCTAATAATAACTGCTAATCGAACAAGCTGTTGCCTCACCATGTCCCATGCTTACTCACAGAGCCGCTTGCTTCCTTTTTGGCCCATGCCATTTGTTGCATCATGGCCTGCAGTGTCCCCTCTCCGAATCCCAGACAGCATAATACAGACAGAGAGCCAAAGATAAATACTCCTCTCTGGCCCTTCACTGAGCTGTGAGGGGATTGGCGAATGAAGGCTCTCCCATCAGGAGTAACAAACCGCACACGGTCTCCACAGTAAGCGGGATGCAGCCATTACTGGAGGATTTCTCTGGATCTCTCCTATGAATAGAGCTGCTGCTGACTGACAGCACCCACAGAGATCTGTGCTACCCCTTACAGTCACACCATAATTGGTCGATTTCTGTCATTCACCGCACCATGGCACCTTGTTTATCCTGAAGGCAGAACTGTATATAAATTCAAGGAAGCCAAATTTTTTCATGTTTTCATGCTTTCTTTTGGGAACAGTTTGCCTCGGGCCTGGATTTTCACATAGCTTTGAATAGAAAATTCTTGGATTCTTTTTTACTGATGTCATTCACTGTACGATATCCCCCATATAATAGAATGAATAGAATAGAATGCCTTTTATTGTCACTATTCACATGTGGTACAATTTACACCATACACAACGAAATTGAAAGCACTGCCTTCAGTACAGACATTAAAGGGGTATGCTGTTGTTCAACACAGTGGGCTACAGTATTTACAAAATGTATATATAAAGCAAGGGGATATTTACATCACAGTACAGAAGAACAGAATAAAAAAAACCTGATTGTTCCCGCATGCACACATGCTGTGTGACTGAATCAGCTATTCCATGTGTGTTCCTTAGGCAAGGCAAGGCAAGGCAATTTTATTTGAATAGCGCATTTCATACATAAATGCAATTCAATGTGCTATACAGCAAAGTAAGATAAAAATTGTGTAAAATAAAATAGCATGAACTGAAATAGAAATAAAAACATAAGGCATGGCTGGTGAAAATAGAATAAAAAGTGAAAATAAAAGCAAGAAATAAGGGAGGGGGGATACATATATAAGCATGAAAAACATTTTGATCTCTAAGAGAAGGCATCAGAGAAAAGTCTTAAATCTGGTCTTGAAACTATCAACAGTACAGTTACATTGTGCATTGATTTCTGAGTGTTGTTCAACCAACTGTGGACACTCCTGAATATTCCAAAACCCTTAACTTCAGCCTCCCGCTCAGCTTTTGGATCATGTGGTGAGCATGAGTCACCAGCCAATGACAGCTCACCAGCTTTTGCTGTGAGATTAAGCTTTGACTTGAATATGATGCTTTAATTTCCATGTCTCATCTTGCCGAAGGTGATTAACTGTGTGCTCAGTCAGTGTTTGAAGTAACGGACCAGGGAAGAAGTATGGTCATTAGCGATTCGGAATTTAGCTTATACGAGAGATGTAAATGTTCAGAGGAAAATATCATCCATCCTTCAGAACATCAGAATTAGTTTGAATGGCAAGTACGAGATGCCTTGTGGAGATAAAAAATGGTTGGCATGCTTTAGTAGACATTGCTCGTAAGACTTAATTCTAAAAGCCCTTCTACTTAAAGCTTTTTAGTAAGCTTTCCCTCCCTGTAACTTTATGTGTTCATCAGGAGGAACTGAAGCTCTCCCACCATGCAGACAACAGTCTTAACAGCTTTTGCAAGTGGCAGAAAGGGCTTAACTTGAAAGGGGATGAGCATCCTGTCCACCATGATGTTGCCATCTTACTTACCAGGTGCGTTTGTCTCTCTCATCATCACCATGGCACTGAGTGAATGGTTCTCCAAGGCTTTGTGTTGTAATTGAGATGGTGTTATTGCTGAAGGAAAAGCAAAGCATGGAGATGTCAGAATAACAAAAAGGAATAGTTTTATGATGTGTGTGTGTGTGTGTGTGTGTGTGTGTGTGTGTGTGTGTGTGTGTGTGTGTGTGTGTGTGTGTGTGTGTGTGTGTGTGTGTGTGTGTGTGTGTGTGTGTGTGTGTGTGTGTGTGTGTGTGTGTGTCCACATGTGGTTAGTGTACGAATATGTGCACATGTACTGTATGCTTGCACATGTGTGGACGACTGTAGGTAAAAGCTTGGTTGTAAATAGCCTAAGGAGCCTAAGGCTGATAACAGCCTTTTTCCTCTGTTCGTTCTGTGCCGACAGGAAGGACATTTGTGCCTCGATCAATAGGCCCTGTGAGACGCTGGGCCTGTCACACGTGGCGGGGATGTGCCAGCCTCACCGCAGCTGCAGCATCAGCGAGGACACTGGCCTGCCGGTGGCCTTCACGGTGGCACACGAGCTCGGACACAAGTATGTACCGTACTGTCCTGTATGTGTCCTCGTTTATCTCCAGAGGTTTAGAAAGTATCAGCTATTCCACAGTACCGTGTGAATACTGTATCAGGGCTTTATTTTTACTTTTTCTCCTTTATCCAACTCTGTTTACCTCTCAATCTGTGTAGTGATGTGCATTTAGGATTGGCACAGAGACCTGAAACGCAGACTTGATAAGGTTCTCATCAGGGCAAATGTCATCAGATATTGAATTTGTTGTGTGTAGTATTGAATGTGTTTAGTACATGCACATAACAGAATGGGTCTGTGTGCTTTGGCCAGGTGTATATCATGCTTCACATGCATGCACGTGTATTGTGACACAATTCTATCTGGCTTTATTAGGGGAGTGTAAAAGTTGAATAATGCATAACAATTGGAAAAAAAACGGACTGTGCATCAAATTCTAAATTTTGGGAGCTCAATTTATTTTGGGATATTCACTTTCATTTCACAGGAAGTGATGTATTAGTCATATGCATGTTAACATCTCTCAACTATGACTGTGTTTTGCATTTGCAGGCATATCATTTTGTTTTACAGAGAGTTTGCAAATTTTTTAATAAGATTATACCATTTTTAGTGGTGCTTTGTATGATGCTGCATGTCTGAACAACAGCAAAAGCAAAACTTTGTCAGTGGCCCATTAAGCATAGAGAGTTTTGCACTCTGTGCCGAGAATCGCTGCAGCATGAGCATCAAATCAAGCGTGCATCCTACAATTTTCGACAGGATTACTGTTGTTTCACACAGCTTTTCTCCGGCTGCTTCTCTCAGACCCCATTGAGAAGCAGAGGTATTCATTAGAGGGTCTCAGCTCTCTGCCATTTCTTTCTTCACTTTCTCTGTTATTATATGATGGTGCTTTACTCCATGAAGAAATGTGAGGAAGTGATAAGGAATAAGCACAACAAACATTCAGATACAATCAGAGCGCCAATTTAGTATTAATCTATTTAACCATATCCCATGTATACAGACCCATTACCATTTATATTGATTGAAGAATTATTTCCACTAGCACAAACAGTTATTTTGTGGGGGGTTTTGTATTTTGCATTGTGTGTGTCATCATTATCTTTTATTCCAAACTCGTAGTCCAATTAAAAACAAACACGCATAGGCCTACACATAAAAATAATAACATACACAACAACACACGTTTAAGACACTTGTACCTGTGTTTCTCCAAGGATGATTGATATTGCACAGCACTAAGAGCAGGGTTTGAAAGCAGCCTAATACTTTAGCTACATGCACCATCTACAGTAATCTGCAAATAAATGTATACTTTCAGTTTGTCAACAATGCATGGAATGTGCTGATCCCTATACTACCAAACCGTCCACTTGCACTGCTCCACCTGGGCTTCCTAAACAGAATGAGCAATCCATCATTATGAAGTTTCTGAAATTGAAGTGTCTGAATGCTACCATTTTCATGTATTTTTTATGGGCCTTTTCGCCTTTATTTCGGATAGGACAGTGAAGAGCGACAGTAAGCGAATGTGGAGAGAGAGCCGGGGTAGGGATAGCAAATGACCCAGGCCCGATTCGAATCCTGGGTGCAACCCTTGGGCATGCAAGCCCAAATGTGCGGCGCTTAGCACGCTGTGCCACAGCGCGCCCGTATGCTACCATTTTTATACATACTAATGTGTGCTGTCTATCAATGGTGTGATGAGTACATCTGCAGATTCGTGCATGGATGGCTCAGTGGGCCGGTGCCGGGTACCATTACACCAGGGACACGGGTTCGAGTACCGCCGCCTGGGGTCGTTTCCCTGCTCCTGCTCCATCTCCCTCCCGACTTGTTTCCTGTCTCTCTCATTCACTGTCCTGTCTAAATAAAGCCCAAACAAATCTGTAGATTACATCTCTACTGACATCATACACATTCTTCACTAAGAATACCAGCCATTACCCTCAAGTAGGCGTTACAGACTGAAACATGCCTTCATACGTCAATCAATTCTTCTGCTGAATCAGTTTTAAGACTCTATGTATAGTGTTATCACTCCACCTTGGTAATATCTTCAAGTTATGTGGGTTGGTTATATGTAATGAATGCATGTCCATGTATAAGTACTGTCTATGTCTATACTGTCTATGTCCTTACCTAGATTTAGTCTATGTCTGTATGGGAAAGCAAGAAATGTAATTTCAAATTCTTTGTATGACCAGTGCATGTAAAGAAATTGACAATAAAACCTACTTGACTTGACTTGTATGCATGTATGTCTGTATGTCTGTATATAGGCCTGTGCCCTCTGTTTTTGTCAGTTGTGCAATAGTCTTGTGATGTGATGTTATGTGTACGTCCTGTCATAAACAAGTCTTGCTCAGAGATGCAAAATTAATTTCAGTGTAAACTGACAATAAAGTATTATCGTATTGTATTTTATCGTACTGTATCATATGTGTATATCTGCAGATTATAACTCATGTAACAGCATCTAATTTGTCCATTTCTCTGTGTCTGTGGTGGCAGCTTTGGCATCCAGCACGATGGCAATGGTAACGAATGTGAGCCAATAGGCAAGAGGCCCTTCATCATGTCCCCTCAGCTGCTCTACGGCACCTTCGCCCCCAGCTGGTCCCGATGCAGCCGCCAGTACATCACCCGCTTCCTCGAGTGAGTCAGACGCACGCACCTACGCACACATACACATACATACACATGCACGCACGCACGCATACACATACACACATACACAAGCATGCACACACATGCACAAACGCATACACATGCGCGCACACATACTCATGCACGCACACATACACATGCAAGCGCACACATCCATGCACTCACGCATACACATGCACGGCCATAGACACACACATATCCACACAGGCAAGCACACGTGTACACGCATGCGTGGATGCACACACACACACGCACACATGCACATACAGATGCATTCACACACACATACACGCACACGCACACACACACACACACACACACACACACACACACACACACACACACACACACACACACACACACACACACACACACACACACACACACACACACACACATACACACACACCATGCAATCAGAACACACAATGGGGACAAGCTGTGCTAACAGTTTCTTCTCATCTTCATTCATTCTCTTCTTACCGTAACTCACTGACATGAGGACATGGAGCAGCATAGGACCTTGTTTATCAAACCATGCCATGCATACACCTGTGTTCTTCTTCGTCTTCTTCACAAGTAAACAGGCATTGAAATAGTGATACACAGTCTTTGAAGGAGAGCATTTCCTTCAACGTTTTGTTGTGTTGTCTGTGTTTGTTTACTGTATCTTGTGTGTTCTTCAGCCTTGTTTGGCCAGATAAGAAGGGGTTCATGGGGTTGAGGGCTGGTACTCCATCCACGGTAATGAGATCCGGACGCGGGGGAAAACAGTTGCAATTTATCCGTCTAAACAAGCCGTCCAGCGGCCGAGCTGAGCAGCGCTGTCTGCCAGACTGCTGTGAGTGTGTGTGCGTGCGTGAACATCTTCACAGACACAGATACAGACACAGATACAGACACAGACACAGACACAGACACAGACAAATACACACACACACACACACACACGCGCACACACACACACATGCTTTGCGGAGCTTGCCGACGTGTGTGTGTGTGTGTGTGTGTGTGTGTGTGTGTGTGTGTGTGTGTGTGTGTGTGTGTGTGTGTGTGTGTGTGTGTGTGTGTGTGTGTGTGTGTGTGTGTGTGTGTGTGTGTGTGTGTGTGTGTATTTGGCTGTCAGGGCTGCTCCAGTTCCTTGTGAAGGAAGCCTCCATGTGGAATGCATTAAGCATGGCTTGACGGCTGCAGCTTGACCTCGGAGAGACGGATGGAGGGATGGAGGGATGGGGGGGGCGAAGGAGACGGAGGGAAGAGGGGAGCAGCCCCCTGGGAGGGTTTAACACTGCGGGCAGTGGCCCGAGAGACAAGAGGGACACTGTAACATTATCGAGGACCTGGGCTGATTTTCACTGTGGACCGAGAGCACAGTAATTGATTTATTTCTGCACATTTTTTATGAAATCTCAGTGCTTCCACTTTTTTAGCTCTGGCTCACATCCATTTCTGCTGAAGTGCTGCAGGCAGTTTACGTTTTGTAATCCCTGTGGACTTACTGAGCGTCGTTCACATGGAAAAAAATAAAACAATTCTCCTGAGCCACCCTGCTTTTAATTCAGTGTGTTTTTTTTACAGGGTATATTGCTTATGTGACTGAGTGTGAACAAGCTTATGTTACAGAATCGTTCTACTATGCAAAAAACACTAGCGGATGCCAGGTTTTCAGAAATACTTCACAGAAATACTTAAATGAATTGTGCAATTGCAGTTAATTTGATGATTGCTTTTTCAATTTGAGAATAAGCAGAGATGCTCATGTTGAGGTCAAGCCACAAGTTATTTTGCTAAATACTCATACAGTACCACCACCAAATAACACACATGAAATCTGTTATGCACAGAATGCAATTTTGAGAACCGAACCACAATACTGTTCTAAGACAGACATTACAGTTGGGATTGATTTGTGGTGCGAAACTAAAGCGTTTCAGGAAGTCCAGAAAAATATGTTTGCCAGAAAGTTAAGTGAGGCAAACCGTTGCCTTAATAACAGGTCATGATTTTTGTTTTAAGATTTTATCAACAATTCTGAATAGCATGTGTTATCAACTTCCGACAAATAAACACTGCAGCCTAAGGCCTTCACAAAAATAGGTCTTGGTAAATACACTACCTCATGCAATCATGACAATAAAAATAGACACTTTACAAACAGCCCGTGGCATACTTCTGGTTTACTACTTGGCAGTGCTTACACAAGAGCTGGGAAGTCTGCAAGCAAGACCACAGTCTTTTACTGGCCAGTGTTAACTCACATCCCTCTCCTGCCAAACCTCCATACATGCTGAGCTCAACCACAGGGTTCAATGCAGAAGGAAGTTCAGAGCCACACTCTCCTCCCTGCATATTTCTGGAGTTGTGTGTGTGGATCACGCTATCATGCCTGGGGTCCTCTAGCCCCATGAGTGCTCAATTTTTTTGGGCCGCCCAGCTCCCTAGAAAAATGTTCAAAGGATGCCTTCATAACCGCTCCACAAATGTGTTTTCATTTTAATGCAAATATGGGGGCTGTATTGGAACAGTTTTTTATATGTGGGTCTAATATGCAACTGTTTTTCCCTCACATTACTGCATAGTGGTGGGATTATTTTTGAATTCACTGGAACAAATAACAGGCAAACTAATTTGAACACAGCATGTATTCAGAAGTAACATACCATTTAATAAATTAAAAGAATATGAGGTACAATAAAGCTATCTACAGTAAATGTCAGAGATCTGCTTAAAGCTGCATGTATTGCATTGCTGACAATTTTTCCACGGAGACCCTGACATTGTTCTGAGAAGCCCCAGGGGGTCCCCGGAGCCCACCTTGAGAACCTCTGATCTAGCTTGCTGTAGGAGCAGCTGGCTGATCAAAGCAGCGTGTTGGAGGTGCAGCTTTACAGCCTGCAGCGGCACATGCGAATAGGCCAGCCTAATGACATGCCAAGCGTACCACTTACATGCGAAATGCTACAGAATGTGGCGGTTGGAAAGTTGAGGTTTTTTTATCTAACAGACAGCGAGCCGTCTGTCCGCTTCGGTATTCGACCTCCTCCGGCAGCGTGATCAGTATAATTGCATAGATAATATCTCTCAAAATGTGACTTGGTTAATGGGGGATGTTGACAGTGCGACTCTTTCACGTGTTGCCTCATTTGCAGTGGTTGAGATAATGTGCTTCTCACGCAGGGCTGAGCTTTCTGGGTAATCGTCTGTGCGGGTAGTCAGATGCCGCGCTTGTTCTTTTTTTCCACGAGCCGCATCTCTAGTGCAAGTGTAACTGAGAATTAATTAGAATTCATTTTGGAAGTGTTAATTGGATCTCTCCCTCTGATCGTACGAGGCACATGGCATCCACACTACTGTGCAGTGCACCGTGGATAACGTGCCGACTCCGAGAGCCTCTGAAGTATTGTTGATGGATTAGAGTTCATTTTAGGGGAGCCCTTGATAGAGAAGCTATTCATCCTGTTATGGAGAGGGAGTGAAGGCCATCATTACCATAACGTATTTACATTATGTCATCTCAGTCTCACGTGACACATGCATGGGATGTGTGTGTGTGTGAGTGTGTGTGTGTGTGTGTGTGTGTGTGTGTGTGTGTGTGTGTGTGTGTGTGTGTGTGTGTGTGTGTGTGTGTGCCGCTAGGGAGACTAGAAAAAAAAACAAAATCACAACAAACAAACAAAAACTTTTCGGAAGAGTACAGTTACAGACAGAAAGCCTATCTAGGTCATCGTGTGCCTTTGAGCTGAGTTGACAACATCGCGGCAGCTTTTCAACACAGCAGCAGTGGGTCCCGTCTATGAACAGCATGGCAAATTCATAAACCCCCACCCCCATCCCCCACCTTAAATACTAAAGCAGGCTCTGTCCGTCGGCAACTGAAAGTTGGAAGTTGGTTGATATGTTTCGCAGATGACTGGGTCAGCAGAGTGCTTTCTAGTGTAGGAGTTGCCTGTCCTTCCTGTTGTCCCGACAGGTGTGTCCCAGTGTGGATATACAGTGGTGCTGTGGTTGAAGATGCGTATATAATGTTTATGACATTCTCATTAGCATCGTACTAGACAGCTCACTGGGTGTCACCACATCATTGGCCAGATGCTCTGGAAATGGACCAGTCCAGCTGCTATCCTAAACTTGGCAGAGATGTGGTTTTGAATGTGTACATTTTGAGGGAGGTGATAAAATAAATAAATAAAATGAAAAAATAAAAAAGCTTAATGAAGTGGAAAGAGAGGTCGTAAAATATATCACTCATTTCCGGCATACCAATAGGCGATGCCCTAATTTTCATTGCTCCCTCGAAGATGTTTCTGTTGTCTCATAGCTTCCCCATAACAGGATATTAGTTCCCTTTTCCCATCTCTTACAAAAGGATACACACATACAGCTCCAAATGTTTATGTGTGTACATGGCTACAATTCTCAATTTGGTTTGAATCACATTGCCTGTTATGTTGACAGGCCTGTGAAACAAAAAAAGAAGAATTTGAAAAGGAGTTTCTGGAAGTGAAATGTCTAAAACTGAAAGGAAGGCAAACAAAGTTCAAACAAAGGGTATTATGGCAATCTGTTGCACACGCGGCCATGAAGACTGAGTGTCTCATCAAACAGAATGTGTTCATTTATCTCCACAAGAGCCCCTTGCACACTTGACTTCTGACAGCATTGCAATTTGTTTGATGTCTGTCTTTCAGTGACTACATCATCTACTCACAATACTTTGAAGACATTATAGTCAGATGTCTAAAGCCTGTTCCTTTTTAGGTGTACTTCCATGGTGTATAGCTAAAGACTTATTTTGATATAATCTTGAATGAAGCAGCAGATAACAAGAATGCTTTTTTTTGCATTTTTAGATCCTTACACTGCACATCTTTTAATGGATATAATGCAATGGCAAGTGTACAGTCACTGGATGACAGATAACCACAACATTAGCATTACAAGGGATCGCCTGACAGATATCCAAATGTGAGATGTTTTGCTACAATTCTCTGGTCCCAATAGCAATGCACTTATCACATTAAGACTGACATTCTATACATCTTTTTGAGAGTTTGACGTTTTTTCCATGGTAGAACTGGCATATATTAAAACATTAGATGATATGCCCCGATTCCCCAGTCCCAAATGCGATATCGCTTATCACATTAAGATTCACATTTTATACATCTTTCTGAGGTTTATTCCATATTGGCACCACATGCTTTCAGTGCATCGTCTTTGATTTTGTCCTTTGTAAATGTCACAAATGTGACAATTTAGTACTTTTTGAAAAATATCACTTAGATCATTTCTGCGTGCTGTCCATCAAAGACCATTTCTGCGAGCTGTCCATAATGTATAATTATGTCCTCTTTAAACTAATGAGCTGCATGCCTTGTATGATACGGTGCTATACAAATACAGTTATTATTAAATACAGTTATTATTACTGTATGTGTGAGTGTCAGGGAGTTCACATCTGACCGACACATATGTCATACTATTCGCTCCACAGTCGAGGTTGGGGCTGGTGCTTGGATGACCCACCGGTGCGAGATGAGCTGTCCCAACACGCGCTGCTGCCAGGTGTCCTGTACAGCGCCGTCCACCAGTGCCAACTCCAGTACGGCTCCAGCTCTCTCCTCTGCGATGACGTAGATGTAAGTACAGTACAGCCACGGAAGCAGACAGTTGGGGGATTAAGAGGTCAGCTATGCCAGGCCCAGCAAGGAGAAGGGCCCAGAATCGGTTGTATCGGGTGGAGGGGTGGGGAGGGGGGTGCTTTCAGATGACTTTGTCCTGGCCCTGACCAAAGCTGTCAACGAGCCTGACTGCAGCACTTTGCATAATACACATCTCCAATTTGTTATTACATGATGCGTGTTGTCATGCTGCACAGCTGCAGCCAAAGCATCTCATTGTGCCAAGATGACGCATCGGTAGGAGGAATTGTTGTTTGGACTGCTGCCGTTTTCCCTCTCTCTGTGTGTTATGTAAGTCGTGGAAACAGCCAAACCTCCTGGAAACTCCGGGCTTTTCTGACTCTCAAAACAGACGATTACTATTGTCAAACAGATGAATCCCATCAAAAGAAGGGATCGACGGTTGACATGTCAATTAACACAGCACTTGCCATTTCCAGTGTAACTGTTGCACATACGTATACTGTACTGCGTATTAAGAAAGTAAATTTAATCATCTTTCTTAAATTCTACTGACTTGACTGATAAAGCACGGCAAGGCATGTTGAATCAAACTGTTTAGAGCTTGGCTGGCATGAGCATAGCAGGGGTAGCTTTTGGCTGCATGACTGCCATGTCTATTCCGCTAATGGGGAGATTGGCAAATGGATGGGAGAGACAAGCTCACATTTGGAGCGTTTCGAGGCGCAAAGCCGACCACAGCTGAGATAAGTGCGTGATTGCATTTGGACACTGTAATAACTGCCAATGCCTGTAATCTTTATGCAGGGTTGGTTTCCCACCACACACAATGAACATGACATGGTTTCTTCTGGTGTTGTTAAACCAATTTTGTTGAATTCTGTTTGCACAGCTAACAGGGGATGACTTTGGGAAGATTGAAAACGATGCCTTATTGTTGATTTGAATTGATTTCAAGACTAAGCCACAGGCATGGCCTATGACTGCCTGCTATACAACAGAGACTTGGTTTGATTTGCTGTTGTTTTGCCGGAGGCCGGGCTTTCCAGTGTGGGAGTTGCAGCTCATTTGCACCTGAGAGAGCCAATGCCCATCTGAAGGAATCAATAACATCCTGCAGCTCTTGCCCATTCCTGGTGTATTCTCAAACAGAAAAGAAGGAAAGGCAGGCGAGAGAGATAGAGAGAGAAGCAGAGAGAGAGAGAGAGGTTTTTACAGGATAATGAGGCCACACAGGCTCTGGCGCTAGCTGGGGTATGAGGTTTCAGCACTCCCTTCCCGTCCTTTACATGGCCATTAGGCCTCTCTCTCTCTCTCTCTCTCTCTCTCTCTCTCTCTCTCTCTCTCTCTCTCTCTCTCTCTCTCGCTCTCGCTCTCTCTCGCTCTCTCTCCCCGTGTGGTTTTATAGACATCCAGCCAGACAGGAAAACAAGCACAACGTGTAGGGGGAAAGTGCTCAGCTACATTATTACAACAGTGGTCACGTCAAATGTTTTGCTTTGGCCAAATGCCTCTTTGCAAATATTTTCAGCTGCATAGGTCTTTTCCCAGCAAACATTTGTACAGATTAGTAGGTTGAGCTGCTTTTTTCGGCTTTCAGCCCTCTGGCACGTATTTATTTGTTCATGACATTTATAGAAAGTCACTGTGCTGTGGTGACGTACAGCACAGAGACAGCATGATTAGCCACCATGCAAGGTTACAGATCATTTCACAAGGTCACGGTGAACTGCATTGTGGGGGTTTGTGTCCAAATAGGCCACGCAATGTAGGTCAATGCCCAGTAATGACATTTTGTCCAAGTTCAGCTCAGAGTGGAAATTGACTTCATAATACTTATTTTGTTTCATTTCATTTTCATTTCATCTTGGTCCTCGACTCTTTCCTACATACAGTATATCACGAAAGTGAATACACCCCTCACAGTTTTGCAGATTTTTGAGTATATCTTTTCATAGGAAAGCATTACAGAAATTTAACTTTGACACAATGATTAGTGACCTTTTAACAACATATTTAACCGCTGAAATTTCTTGGTCACTCAGAAAAAAACAAAATACAGCCATTAATGTTTGAACATGTACTCACAAAAGTGAGTACACCCCAGATTAAAATCCGGTAGAGAAGGGGCTATGTTGGCTCGAATCGTCTCGAAATGAAACGAAATGAAAAGGGATGACAAGGGAGGTCATCAGTGTGCGTTTCAACCTTTCTTTGCATTGAACTTTTACATTTTGAGTCTGCATCTGGCTTAAATAGATTGGTGTGAGATTTGAATGCAATCCTATGGAGAATATCATGATCTGCTTCAGTAGTCACAGTGCATGTTGACATGCATGTTTCTTTTAGGTGCATTTCAGATTGCCAATGTTGACAGCATTCATGCATCCCCAAACCATGTCAGTCCCACTACCATGCTTGGCTTATGAGAGGATACACCTTTTTTGTAAAACTCAGTTGTTTACCACCACACATGCTTGACACCATCTAAAGCAAATTTGTTTATCTTGGTCTCTTCAGATCACACAACATGGTTCCAGTGATCCATATCCTTGGTCTGTTCATCTCTCTTGAGACCAAGATAAACAAATTTGTTTTAGATGGTGTCAAGCATGTGTGGTGGTAAACAAGTGAGTTGTACAAAAAAGGTGTATCCTCTCATAAGCCAAGCATGGTAGTGGGACTGACATGGTTTGGGGATGCATGAATGCTGTCAACATTGGTAATCTCAAATACACCTAAAAGAAACATACCTGTCAACATGCACTGTGACTACTGAAGCAGATCATGATATTCTCCATAGGATTGCATTCAAATCTCACACCAATCTATTTAAGACAGATGCAGACTCAAAATGTAAAAGTTCAATGCAAAGAAAGGTTGAAACGCACACTGATGATCTCCCTTGTCATCCCTTTTCATTTCGAGACGATTCGAGCCAACATAGCCCCTTCTCTACCGGATTTTAATCTGGGGTGTACTCACTTTTGTGAGTACATGTTCAAACATTAATGGCTGTATTTTGTTTTTTTTCTGAGTGAAAAAGAAATTTAAGCGGTTAAATATGTTGTTAAAAGGTCACTAATCATTGTGTCAAAGTTACATTTCTGTAATGCTTTCCTATGAAAAGATATACTCAAACATCTGCAAAACTGTGAGGGGTGTATTCACTTTCGTGATATACTGTATATAAATCTCTAACCCCTATTATACTTAGGGTATGCTTGACTGTATTTTTCTTAGTTTAATTGTTCATGTAATTGCTGCATGCACGTTTCTTCTCTCTCCACGAGTGCAGAATGTCCTTCCCTTCTTCAACATTAATGCACTTGCTTCTAATATAGCAAGTACATCAGCCACATACACTTGCGAGTGATTATAATAGTATTGTGTGGAGATGAGCAGGTGTGAACATTCTGTGAACATCGAAAGACACTCTAAATTGCTCCCATATACTGTATAGTGCAATTTGATGGCTGTTGAAAAGTAGGGACATTGAATGTTGTACGAGGGATGAACATTTCAACATGTCAGGTGTCATCTTTTAGATACTTTACATTCAGTGATGCACTGTACTGTGTTCCTTTGCCATGTCTATGGAAAGACATGAGGGTGGTTTGATCCTGTCAGAGATGCTATTTATATTAGCCGGCAGGCGGGCAGTAGGCTAGTTCCCACACTGTCACTGTCTGATGGCCTTTCCTGATTGCTGACACACTTGGCAAACTGTTCCTCACCATCGGCACAAACTAAATCTCTCTCCCTCTCTCTCTCTCTCTCTCTCTCTCTCTCTCCCTCTCTCTCTCTCTCTCTCTCTCTCTCTCTCTGCCTCACTCTCTTTCTCTCTCTCTCTCTTTTGTGTGTGAGCACACACACATGCGCGTGCACGCACACACACACGCGCGTGCACGCGCACGCGCACACACACACACACACACACACACACACACACACACACACACACACACACACACACACACACACACACACACACACACACACATACACACACACACACACACATACACATACACACACAGCAAACAAGGAAGCAGACACACACACACACACACACACACACACACACACACACACACACACACACACACACACACACACACACACACACACACACACACACACACACACACACACACACACACACACACAGACACACACACACACACAGCAAACAAGGAAGCACACACACACACACACACACACACACACAGCAAACACAAATGAACACACACTGCCATGACGCACACAGACACACATGCTCTCAAACGCCCAATTATCACCACCACCACCACACATTCAATCACAAACAGAAATGCCAGCGAGTGCAGATTATTTGATTGCTGTTGTCTCCCCAGTTCTAGATAACTTCCAAAATTGGTTTTCAGCCCTCCCCCTTATCAGTATCTGTTTGCAAGTGAGGGACTTATCAATCCTGCCGCCCGTCTCTGCCACCCCTTTATTGGGCGCTGTTAGTCTTTGGCTCTGAGGTGGATTTTGGCTGTTATTGCTCGCCATGGCTTGCTGCATTTGGCTTTTTTTGTGTTTTTTTGAGTCTAGTGATATTGATGTATGGCTGAGAACTGTGTCACAGACCAGAAAAAGCAATCTAGCAGCACAGGACAGGACAGGAACTCAATCGGCAGATAAACATCTTCAGAAATGGCCTAGAAATAAAAAACGGATTAGGGGTAAATGCCAGAGAAGGGGGTCAGCGGTGGACTGCTGTACAGTACATCAAATGCAGGTGCAAATGCCTTGCACCTTCCCTATGATCTTTGTTTATATAATTTTTCACATCCGTAGTCGTAAGAAAACAGGACTTACTGTCATCTATAAGGGACCAGCTATTGAAAACATATGCTGTGGCCTGACTGAGAGATGAGACGTAAGACACAAAAGGTTTCATGTATAGACTAGTGTTTCACAAACTTTTTCAGATCAAGGACTACTTTGTCCCCCCAAAAATGTTCAGGGACCACTTGTCCGCTGAATTGACAGTTGACGGGTCCTAATTTGACAATGTTAATTTTCTGTCTTATTGTGGTGAAAATATGATTTCGGCTGTGTTTAGCTTTGTAATAATGTTACAAATATAGCCTACTGCTAGCTTGTCTTGGAAAAGTAGAATTCCCCTCGTGGACCACCTGAGCTCTGTCTCAGACCACCAGTGGTCTCCGGACCACACTGAGAATTACTGGTATAGAGACCAATGTACTTG
>NC_085878.1:15538239-15635739 GCF_034702125.1 Engraulis encrasicolus
GTGCGTGTGTGTGTGTGTGCACGCATGTGCGCTTCTGTCTGTGTGTGTGCGCATGTCCGTGTGTGTGTGTGTGTCTGTGTGTCTGGGCAAGAGCCAACTGGGTGCTTGCAAAGTCTTTTGGCAGAAACTGACTGTGTGTGTCTGTGTTGGGGAGGGGGATGAGAGAAAGAAACAGACAGGGTGAGAGAGGACGAGAGGGGTTTTTGTGTTATCAGAGCTAAGAATGCTGAGACTCGAGGGACACTGGCCAGATTTCACAGTTAGCCCTAAAGCCCTGCTGCTTTGATAAGAGCTGAGGCTGTAGCAAGCCAGGCCATGGATCTGTATCATGTCAGCAGGAGGGGTGTGTGTGGGTGTGGGTGTGTGTGTGCGTGCGTCTGCGTGTGTGTGTGTGTGCGCGTGTGCATGTGCATGTGTGTGTGCGTGTGTGCGCCTGTGCATGTGCGTTCGTGTGCGTGGATGCCTGACAAAAGTTGGGTGCGTATTTGTGTGGGTTTGTGTAAATGTGTGCAGAGGTTTGTATATGTTTACATGTGTGTCTGTGTATGTGCAGCATGCATGTGTGTGTGGACTCTGTGTTTGTCAGGCTTGTGTGTTTACTATTTGCTGAGGTGTTTCCCTGGTATCATCTGGTAGTGAATCCCTGCGAGCTGCATTGCCGGCCCTTGAAAGAGTACTTCAGCGAGAAGCTCCTGGATGCTGTCATTGATGGAACCCAGTGCTATGAGGGGAGTGAGAGCCGAGATATTTGCATCAACGGCATCTGCAAGGTACGAGACATGTTTATGGCCCAAGGATTATGATGTATGGGGATTTCATGTCATGTCAGACACTTTTGGGGCCAAACCAGCACAGATTTTTAAAATTAAATTTAGTTTGCCTTTTTAGTGGTGAGGTAGACGAACCCCAAAACTGTGTTTGCGTGAAGTCAATTTCAGTCAATTTACATCATACAGAGACAGTTTTGATGTACCAGTAGTTTGAAAGCTCTTTTCTGGCTCTACATATTACACAAACAGTATAGAAAACAACAGCCATCTGAGTATGCATTATGAGATATCAAAACATTAAAATGGAATATCAAAAAAGCTATATTTTGAAAAGCCCAATTTCTTGTCTAAACATAGCAGCAATATCATGTAAAACACCTGAAACGTTAGGGTTTGGTTCTGTAGTCATTGTAGAGAAATGAGTTATAGTATTAGTAATAGAGTAGTGTTAGAGTACGCTACCCCACCTGGCATAAGTAAGTCTGGTAACACTTTATTTTAGGGATACATCTATTAGCACTAATACATACAATGTTCCTGTATAAGTAACTTGTAAGGCATGTACAAAGCAAAATCAAACATTTGTTAGGCATGTACAGTATTCGCAAATGTCTTGTTCATGCACAATAAGGGATTTATTACCAATTTAACCTCAGTAAGGACCTAGTAGGCCTTAGCATTTGCTTAGTACATGCCTTACAAGTTACTTATGCAGCCATTAAGATTGTATGTATTAGTGCTAATAGATGTATCCCTAAAATAAAGTGTTACCGTAAGTCTACCTCACCTGACATTATACCAAAATTAGCATTAGGATTATCATTTTGGGGAAGAGTGTCAAGTGAGGTACTCATGTCAAGTGGGGTACTCTTCTCTAATGCTACTCTATTACTACTTTATTACAACTCATTTCAACCTTAAAGTCACATTATTTCTGCAATGACTCAAGAACCAAAGACCACACTTTATAAAGACGTTTCAACGCTTCAACGAAATCAACACAACCAACTCTGTGTGACTTCAATTGACTGTCATAATCAAGAATGAATGCATAGTGTCCTACCATCTTAATTAAGTCTTTGTTAGTGTGTTTCTTCCTTATCATTGCGCAAGGTTACATAATGCAAACACAATTGTGGGGTTCTACCTTGCCACTTAAAAGGCACACTATGTTTTAATACCAAAATGTGTCAGTGGGGCCTCAGAGTGTCTGATTTCATGTGAAATGACCCCAAATGACTGTTCCTAAGGTTGGACATTCTTTTAGGAAGACTTGTATTAACAAATGTTACTATACAGAGCCATCCTCCAATTTACATGGACCACTTTTGTGGAATTAACCCTTAAAGGTCCCCTATCCCAAATATGTGAGTTTAGGAATTTGGCAAGGTTGCTGAGGATTTTCAAGGTTATAAACCATATTAATAACTTTTATATGGATGTGTTGAGTTAGAGGATGTAGCAGACTGCCTGACCTGTAGCATTAGCGTGCCTGACCTTTTCATTGCATTTAGACATGATTTTGTAGGCTACTCATAGTAACAATTACATAGTCATAGAAGCACCTGGGCAAAGGGGGTTACCCAATGTTTAGTGTTTCAGGTCAGGCCATTCCTATGCAATGAAACCAAGAGTACCAACTGCACTATTATTGGCATTTGAAAAGTCTCTGTAACCTGGCTTTAATGCCTTTAATGTTATTAGCTTGTTAGATAAAGAGCAAATCACTTTACAGCTGCTTTGAGTTAAAAAGTCACTCAAGTATATCTTTCAAAGCCACATGTTTTCTATTAACCGACTCTCATTGGCGTATTGGGTAATGGTTTCCTGTTTTCTCCCATAATGCATGCTAAGTAGTGTCTTATCTCTTTCTTTGCCACACATTGCCTTGCAACAACTTTGGGTTTACGGCTGAGAAGATTTGTTTGGAATGGTTATCCTGTGTAATACAAGGCGGCCTGCTCTATTTAAACATCCTGGGCTCAGAGCCAAGCAGGAGCAGCTCACTGATCAACGCTGGCTTCACTAATTATTTACAACATAGCTATTTCATGAACATGTTGTTCTATAAATTGGCTTCAATCGTGCAGTCTACAATTGCCCCGTGCTGCTCGGCTGACAAATTAATATTTCTCTCTCTATCTCTCAGGGTTTCAGGGTTTTTGATGAGGTGGCTAGGATGGGGAAGAGTCTTCCCATTCTTGGCCATTTCTGATGTGAATCATAATTCTGGGTAGAGAGCCATAGGTTGTGAGGGGCCACAGTCTAGTTGAAATCCTCATTGGAGATGCTGGTTGTTGGGTTATACTTGTTGGGTTGTTGGGTGGTGGAACACGTGGTTGTTTGGCCACTTGAGGCTTCATTTGCTACTTGCTGCATCCTCCACCAGGCAGCTTGTAGCATGTAGGTAACTAAAAGCAGCCATGGGAAGTAATTAAAGCCAAATGTTTGTGAGCTTCAGAGGGGCGATAGTCACAGTAAGCAATGTTTCCCAAAAGTTTCCCAGGGGCCCTCTAGGTTTGACAAGGCTGTAAGGGAAAATAAAATAAAAAACAGACCACCTTTAAAGATACTGTGCAAAGCAGGTATTTTAAAAGGGAAATAGGAGTTTGAGTTGCAGTTCTTTTCATGGGAAAGACTTTTTTCATCCCAGCAGCGGCCTTCATTTTGAACAAGCTGTTTTGAATTGTTATTCGTTGGCTTCAGGTAGTGTTATTTTGTAACCCTGATTTTTCTCCATAAAGTTATAACTATAATGTCAAATATGTTCATATGCATATAAATGCATATTCATACGTTATCAGCTTCTCTTTCACCTTTCCATATCACCCTGGCCTGGACAGAAATGTGTTATACATGTAATCATAGGTGACCTTCTTATTCCAAGCAACAACGCAGACGTACATTGTAGGCTATGAGGGGATGAGACACCTGCAGTGCCTGTTGTTGTGTTGGAGGAATTGCAGGAAATAGGAATCTAAATATTTTAAGATGCTCTGGCAGAGACTGCACAAATTCATTACAAGGGCAGAATCCCATCTGTGCAGCAAGGTTTTGAATCCAGAGAAGATCCTTCTGTTTTTAATTGTGTATTGTCTCGCCTTAAATCAGATGTCACAGTGCTGGTGATTTTTTTTTCCCACACATAGATTTTTTTACTCCTTTTATAGAGAGTATTTTTCTTGGTAGTTATGTTTTTCTCCACCATTGTTTTGTGCTGATCAGTGAGAAATATTCTCACATATATTGGATAATGCTCAGATGTATCCAGACGGCAAATCCCATTGCTAAAATCGCTTTAGACGGAGATTATTTTGAGGAAGTGCTGTTTTTTTCCATCTTCCGATAACAAACAGAAACTCCAAAGGGTGTTTATTATTGGATGTATTTGATCCCCCATTCTATCTTGTGTGGTCTGGTTACAGAACGTTGGCTGTGATTTTGAAATCGACTCGAATGCGGTGGAGGACCGCTGTGGAGTGTGTCAGGGCAATGGCTCCACCTGCGAGACGGTGAAGAAGACCTTTGACAAGACAGAGGGACTAGGTATGAGGAAAATATCTTATTTTGAACAAAATAAACTACTGTACAGCATGGATGCACATACTGCAGTAAACATGTACAGTGTCTATGATAAATGAAATATATTGCATGTATCCCATGCATCCTTTTGACACAATTCATTATGACACATCTTACTATGGTATATAAAGCAGTATCTATTTTTACATATATAGAAGCAAATTGAGAAGTATGTTCGGCTATTGGTCATGAAAAATCCCCATACTCAGCTCTTTTTGGTATTCCGATTTTGTTTCCCAGGCTATGTGGACATTGACGTGATTCCAGTGGGAGCGCGGGACATCCGCATCGAGGAGGTGGCGGAGGCCGGGAATTTCCTGGCCCTGCGCAGCAGTGACCCCAGGAAGTACTTCCTGAACGGCGGCTGGACCATCCAGTGGAACGGGGAGTACAAGGCGGGGGGCACCATCTTCACCTATGAGAGGACCGGTCACCTGGAAAACCTGACCTCCCCTGGACCCACCATGGAGCCTGTCTGGATACAGGTAGCCCGCTTTGTTACCAATACTGATATTATGCACAGTGATGGGCAACCTGCATTCGGAATCTGTAACAATTCGATTCAATCCAATCCAATCCAACCATCCAGTGCCACATACTATATTACAAATGTCCTGGTTTTATCCGTCCAGTTTGGACAATTTGCAATTCAGGTTGCTCATCACTGATATACACTATTGTGATGGACACCAGCTGGCAGTGCTTGGGGGGGAACGTTAGTAAATGTTCCTCCTGAAGACTCATACAGATACACTGGCGATTGAGCTAGCTTAGCGGCCTGGCCTTTAGCTCACTTGTTAGCACGTCTGCTTCCCATGCTGGAGGTTTGCTGTAAGGTCGCCAGTTTGAGCCCCGGGGGATCTGGGCTGCACCGGATGACCTTGGTTACACTGTACCTGGTACTCTGAGGCCTGTGATACAGAAACTCTGATAAGATGCAGAATATAAAACACTGAAATAGAAAAAGGTCAATCAATGTCATAAACTAAGCCTGTAATTCAGCCATCTACGATCTCACCAAAAGAGCAGTGAGAGTTCTCACAAGCAATTTAATGTGGCATCAGTAATGTACGCTTTGGTATTAAGTACTGTCTGGCTCTTAAATGTTGAATGTGAAGGCCATGTTTGATCCCTGGCTTATTTTGGTATTTTGAATTTTGACACGAAATGTGTTTCATTAGAGACTGCTAGAGACTTTGGGTGTAAGCCATAAACCAATGTGTTTGTATTCCAGATGGTACTAATTAAAAGAACACTTTGTTTTAAAGCAAAAACTTACATTTTCATACTTGGTTCAGGTAGGTAATTTACATTTGATAGGAGATAGTTTACATTTTCATAATCTTGTGATTTTATACACCCAAAGCGCAAAAAAGGCGATAAGACATACAAGTTGATGAAAAGTAAATTCATTTGTTCCACAGAAATGACAACTTTGAAACAAAAAAAGACTTTGCAAAGTAGATGTCTATACAGTGTGGTGTTTGAAAGAATAGCAAACACAAACATTGAGTAATGCAGCAAAGCCAAGGTTACTCTGTATGTAAGGGTCTTTGTGACAGACTAACTTCTTAGATTGTTAGAGTGAGTCATGCCGCAACCCCTTTATCAGGCTATCAGACATTGCTTACAGCGTTGGGTTTCTTGTGGTCCCAGAGGCCCCGTTACGTCCCCCCTTATTTTCTACTGATTGCTGTGGGAGTTCAGCAGGGTAATATAAGACACGAGAGTATGGACACAGCAGTCAGTAAGGTCATCAGTTCCCCTTCACCCTTCATGTCAAGTCAAGTCAAGTCAAGTTTATTGTCAATTTCTTTACATGCACTGGTCATACAAAGAATTTGAAATTGCGTTTCTTGCTCTCCCATGCAGACATAGACTAATCTAGCTAAGGACATAGACAGTATAGACATAGACAGTACTCATACATGGACATAGACAGTATGGACGTAGACATTGCTCATACAGACATTTAAAGTGCAAGACTGGACAACAGAAGACTTGTAGAGAACATACATTAAGAGGAGGTATTTTGTTGTTCTTTTTCTAAAAATGTCTGTGGTGGAACATGAGAAACCAATATAAAATCCAATATAGGTGCACAGTGTGAACAAGGGTCGATATATAAACAGTTATAATCACATGAATAAAAGGCTGAGGTAAACACTACTGATTAGGAATGAAAGTTATTAGTCGTCGTCAACTTTGCTAAAGTTTGGGGGAGTGTACATCTGTTTCTATATCATTTCCATCGCGAATGCACTGTCCATGCACATTCATACACTGGAAAACAACTTCACAGGTGGAATGATTTGAAGATGCCAGAGCTAATATTCATTCCAGCCTGGATCTGATCTAGTGACTGGCCGCCCCTCCGCCCTCTGATAGTCACTTAACTTACAAAACTCTTCATATTTTCTAATCACATCAACGTTATTTACGGACTGTTGACAGAGAAAGAGAGCGTGCGCCTACAACTTTTTTGTGCCACTTGTGAACAACGTTCTAGTCTAGTAATATTAGTCTGTAACATATTCTAGTAATATGTTGCAGTTTCTTGTGGTTAAGCTCATAATAATATTGAAATATTGAATAATGAATTATATAATGATATAATGATATATTGAAATAATGAAATATTGACGGACTATCAACAGAGACAGGGAGAAAACAGGAAGCACGCTCAACACCTTCTAATAGATCTATGCGACACTAGGTGCTTAACTTTGACGATGAGTAAACTCAAAGTGGAAAGATAGTAGCCTTATATTGAAGCACTCCAATCAGATCTCTTTTGAGAGAGAGAAAGAGAGAGAGCGCACGCTTGCCTACTGTATATGTTTATTTGCCTCGCTAGTGGGACGGAAGGGAGAGCTCTCGTTTGGTCATTGGTTTAGGACATTATTATGAACTCGTATGGTTGTAAAGTCCATACTTATACGTGGAGGTTATCAGATCAGCTGTGAGAGAAATAGAGGACGCTTCAATCAGTTGTAGTAGGTCTCCGTGGTGATGGAGTTTGTGCTGCAACAATTTAGGCATTTTCTTTGTGTAGATTGGACAAGGTTTGTGTGTGCATGCAATAATTTTCGAAATGCTGAGATGATGAAACAATATAGAAATAGTTAAATAGATAAATAATAAACTCAGCATTAGTTATAGTTGCACCTCTGACTTCTCTTTGCCTTCGCCGGCGGCGCCATCCCAGTATAGTCTTGTTCGTCAGCAGCCGTGATAAGACTAGGCAATATTTCCCTCTGTCCCAGAGGCAACATGCACATGAGAATAACAGGTCCAGGACTGATACCAGCTGTTGCAGAAGGCAAGATTGATATACTCCCATGGGACCAGCACACAGAAGAAATGCCTCCTCAGCCCAATGAATATAAAGTGATGTTAAAAACACCCCAAACCCCCTCAGCCCATTGAACTGAAGCAATATCAGTCTCTACAGAGTGTCCATTCACAACACATCCCCTCAGACACTCTCCCAAAATGTTGGCAGGGAGCCTTTTGTAATTAATTTTGCCTTTCAGAAAGACGCTCAATAAACGAGTCACAAACTACATTTCCAGTCTGAATTCTGAAACCCCCCACCCGCCTAAGTGCTTATTTAAGCAGTGTTAAAGATGCAGGGGAGGAGGAGTGGAGTGGCACGGGAGTGTGTGTGTGTGTGTGTGTGTGTGTGTGTGTGTGTGTGTGTGTGTGTGTGTGTGTGTGTGTGTGTGTGTGTGTGTGTGTGTGTGTGTGTGTGTGTGTGTGTGTGTGTGTGTGTGTGTGTGTGTGTGTGTGTGTGTGTGTCTGTGTCTGTGTCTGTGTGTGTCTGTGTGTCTGTGTGTGTCTGTGTGTCGGTGTGTGTCTGTGTGTCTGTGTGTCTGTGTGTGTGTCTGTGTGAGGTGTCGGGTGTGTGTGTGGAGCAGGAGTTGGAGGGTGTGGGTCCCACCAGATAAAGGAGAGACTCCCACAGAGAGAGAGAAAGAGAAAGGCCTGCAGATGCTTGGCTGGCTGCCCACATATGGCCGAGAGGGAGAGAGAAGCAAAGCTGCTCAGCTGCGTGCGGTAGCCGAAGACAGATATACGAGCCGTACCACCGAGACACTGACCCTCCCTCTCTCCTCCCTCCCTGCCTCTCCACCGTCACGTCTTGTAATGGTCTCTGACTTCTCCCTCTCCCCGTCTCTTTGTCCGTGCCTTTCTTTGTTTTATCTGTCTCGTGCTGCTTGGTTTACTCTGTCATTGGGTGGTTGACATGACGCCCTGTTTTTACGTAATATTAGTTAAAAACCTACAAAATTGATATTTTTCCTCTTGAAAACAAATGTAAATGAAAGAGGATATGGTACATCATGTTTCATATTAGTCTTAGATGAGAAGAAACATTTATGTTCAGATTTATGAAAAGGTTTATATGTCAAATGTCCTGTGGTGTGACTGTAACATTAATACAACCTGGAATATATACAGCTATAAAATAAGCCAACAACATTTTTCATTTATAAAGCATTTGGCATGATTGCATAAATATTAACCTCATATTAAAAAATATGAATGTGAAAAAAACTCAATACAGTAATATTAACTACAAGTTCAATTTCGTAACACAAATTGCGTCCTGCGGGGTGACATGTAAGTCAGGTTTGTGGACGGGCAGCTGCAAGGCCAACTACAAGGGTCTTAAAGACAGGCTCCTAACCAGTTATACCTCAGTTATTGGAGAGTGCTGAGGCAGTTTAAGGTGACTATTAACCTCTTAATTTGTCTACATATTGCAATGTTTCTGTCACACAATGCTTAGGTTCATTTATGGTGTCCCGTGGTGTGACTGCTCTTATGGAAGGAAAAAAAGTTTTTTTATGAGTGAAAACACATATTAAGGTTAAACACAATATCATTATCTAGTTAGCATGAGCTTGGAGGTCAGTCACGAATACAAAAGGATTAAAATGGCCAAAATGGCCACAATGCAGTGAATTCCCTGTGGTGTGACTTCATGTCCTTTGGTGTGACATGCTAAGGCATTAACCCCTTAAGACATGGCTTTATGAATTTGTTGTTAGCTGTATGGTAATGACCAAGTCGTGGTGCATCACGAAAGGGCCTGTGTTGTGTCATAGTATTGTAGTGCTAGGATAGTTACATTTAAATGACTATTACAGCGTGCCACTGGAGGTACGGCGTGCATTAAGGGGCTGCGGCATTGTTACTCAATCCTTACTTATTTTTCATGCTTCACGCAAGGATATACGGATACCAGGAGATTTATTTGTCACATTCACACAATTATTACAAGTAATACAGTGAAACCATGCAGTGAAATCACAGTTGTCTGCCTTTATGATGCATAGGCGTGTGTGGGTGTGGGTGGGGCTGCGGGTGGGTAGTAGTGTGTGTGTTGAGTGGGGGTTAAAGGAACAATAGCAGAAAGAGCATTGGGGGTATGTTTGTGCAGAATATTAATAATTTTATTGTATCTTACAGAAATGTCACACCAATGATGTCACACCGCAGGACACATTTTCCCAAAAATGGCAAAAATTAGGCGAAATTCCACGGACCACTGACATCCCCATTTTTTTCTATATTTTTCCAATTTTTCCACCCATTTTTTCAGGCATTGGAATATGTTTCATCCTTTAAGCGTGTTACGGCCTTAAACGTCAACCACCCCATTCCTTGTCTATTTCTCTTGTTAGCTCTCTTCATTGAAGTTGCTCCATCCCTCCACATGTACGTATAAAGTGCACATGTAAGCACACACATGGGCAGAGTCTTACACACATAGGGCGTAATTCTCCCATCGTCACTTAAGTTTGTTTTATACTAAAGTTTGAATGCGCTAAAGATTCATTTACATGCAACACTCCCTTCCCCCTCCCGAAGCGAGCAACTGGTGAAATCCTGCATAAATCACACACTTGAGTCAGCGTGGAGGCGCTGTTACATGCTTTTATTCACTTGCGCAACCTCACGCGCATGGGAGAATACAGGTGATACTGTTTGTGATTTTGTGAGAGTAGGGATCCAATCACATTTTTTTGTGTTGGCCAGCTGCTTCTCCTGTGCAACAAGTCTTTCTCTGGTGTCTTTGTGTTCAAGTTCTCTTTACTAAGCTGCTAATATTTTGGCCTATGTTAGCACACACTAGCTGGATATACTTATTGATGGCTATTTGTGTTTTTAAATCCCTCTTTTGTAAAAGAGAAGAAGCAAAAATAAACTGTTTTATGATGAAACGATTTGACATTTGATTTGATTTCACATTTGGGTTACTGAAGAATGGAGACCGCTTTTATGGACTCTGTCATCATTTCATGTATCCAGGCAAGAATTTGTGCACTCATTCTAAGGCAATCGCAGAAACTCTTACAATCCATTACACATCAAGATTTCAGATTTCAGTCAATCACCAACTGTCCGTTTGACAGCTGTAGACAGTGGAGGTTTTAATGTGAAGTGTCTGACATCTCCTAGCAATGCTGACACATCCGTTGTGAGACATTTCTGTAGGGGGTGAAACGTTAAAGCTGAGAGGACTGTTGAAATTAGTTATAAAAATGTTGATTTCACTTTTCGGTCCAATTAATCTTCCTGAGTTGCGATACATAATGGGATGTTTTGATTAAGCTCCCCATACTGGCCTCCCCAGGCGGCATGTGCACCAATAAACCAGCTGGCCTGTAATCAACTCTCTACTCTATCCCCATAGCTTTTGGCATCTAATTGACTACGCCTTTTAAAATGGTTGCTCATTAAGTTGACCCAAAAAAGTGGATTCAGTTTTCATTTGCATGGCATTTCTCACTGATGTCTTTTGCGGCCTGTCTTAAAAAGTTTGAGCAGCCTAACAATCCTCGAGAATCTGTGAGGAGATGTCCAGTCCTCTCCTCCCCTAAAGACAACTTGTCAACTCCAGGCTCTTAATGAGCAGATGAGGCACTTCTTATCACTGTTACGGGGGCAAGTGAGGCGAAGGCTTAAGCGGGTAGAATGGATGACAGTGGGCAAAGAGAATCACTTAACTCATCCATCTCGCTCTATTTGCTCAGCCTGTGTTGACTGTTGGACCACTGACTGTGTTGGACCCTCTAATACCTAAAGCAACCACGTCTTCAGCTAGAGCTGTCCTGCAAGTTTACCATTCATAAGGGTTTGTAGGTTAAGGGAAGACAGATGTGTTTGCTGCTGACTTGATTACGCTGTCAAGTTGTTAGGCTGTCAGACTCTTGTTTGTACAAGATATTGTGTGCCATTGTTCACATGTGTTTTGGGGGTGCAAACGTCTCCCTCCACATCTAACCTTTGTACGTTCTTCAGTTGCTGTTCCAGGAGACCAACCCGGGCGTGCGTTTCGAATACACCATCAGTAGAGACTTCAGCTCAGAGGCCAACAGCAGCTTTGCCATCTCAGACTTCGAGTGGCAGTATGGCTCCTGGACCGAGTGCAGCGCCACTTGTGGGACAGGTGAGTTTCATGTGACTCGAGTTGCTATCTGTCATTAGAGTAGAGAGTAGAGTAGAGTAAATGTCAAATAGAGGTGGCTACTTGAAATAAAATACATGGTAAGGTGTTCCATATGAAAAAAAAACATCAAACTCGAACACAAAATGATTCATATGTGGTATAAGTCTTTTATGGCACATTTACTATTAGAAGGAGGCTATTTATTTTCACACATACGTACAGTGCATGGAGTCCAAGAGGTATTAAAAGCTGCATTTCTGTTCTCACTTTTGAGTTCAGACCATAATGTTCCTTTATTCACTATACGCTCGCTCTATTCAACTGCTTTCCCATTGAATCTCTGTACCCCAGGTGAGCTGGATGAAAAAAGCAGCTCCTTGCCATTTTCCTTTCACCTTTTCAGCCAGCTGTTCTCTCAGTGGCAGCTCATTACACGTTAGGATCACACTCTGCCCACATGCTGCCTTTGTGATAATAGTATTTTTCCAAGACTACACCCCCACCCCGCGCCTAGATGTTAAAACAGTCTGCTAAAAGCCTCATGTCCAAAAAAACGACAAATGCCCCCATCCACATAAAAGTGGGTCTTTAAAGTGTATCATATGCCGAACAAGATGTCTGTCTCGAGGCCATCTCTGCGTCTGCAGAGTGCACGATGGTTGAGAGGATTTCGGATGATGGTAATTCTGGCTTTGCTGCGCCAGAACTCCATGAAAGCTATCAGTAGTGGACAGCTGTCCTTTTGCTTGGATGATTACAATCATTGACATTTTGAAGCAGATTTTGGCTGTGTGGACACGGACAGCAACGACAGCATCAGCCTAACGTGCCTAACGTGTGATTATACACCCCCTCACCACACCCACCCCCCACAATCCTTCTCTTCTCCCTCGCTTAACATCTCTGTCCTTTTTGTGTCGCCGTCGTTGGCAGCCAAGAGTCGGGAGATGAAAAGGATTGATTGGAGAGACAATAATTAGAGCTTCCTGAAGGAACTGAGTGCTCTGTCCCCTCCGCAAAGCACCGCTGATGCACAATTTCCCCCCAATTTGCTGTTTTTGTTTTCATCTGGCATATCGGGCCGTGAGTTGCTAAGTGGATTAACTTCCCATTAGTGTCTCTGGCTAATGGACTTATGTGCCAGTATCAGCTGGGTTTGAGATAGGCGACCACCTTTTTTATCATTTCCTGTGTGGTTTGCCGTGGTCACATTTGCTGGGGCCTAATTGTCCACAAACACTGTTAGGACTTTTTATTTCCCAATGAAAACAAATTAGTCATTGTCGATTTGCTATTTAAATCACACTCCTGTGTTATTTTCAGTGGATGCATGTGATGAGAAGTACTATCTGTTCATATCAAGGATAATTGTGCTGTGTTTGTACCTTAGATGCCCAAAGCACATAATTCTGTCAGCAGAAAAATACACAAGCAGACCCAATTAATGAGATATTCATTTCAATTTCAGAGATGATTTGATTGATACTGAAAGCTGTATAAAAGGGTTGTCCATTAATAGCTGACAAATATATAACAAAGATAACAAACGACAGCATAATAGACTTGTCAACGAGCTGCTACAGTTCACAGTTAATCTGTTGAATCTTTGAAGTACATGGGTCAACGGAATATTATTTTCACAGATACTGTCAGTAATTTGGGGAATTTAGTCACAGAATGTCACAGGAAATTATATCACACAGAAGGACACCTGTTTAATACCTGCTACATGACAAGGTGTGTAACCTTTCTTGAAATCTGTTGTCATTTCCAACAACTCCACAAAGTTTCATCAAAATCCGTTCCTAACTTTTTGAGTTATCCTGCGGACAGACAAACAAACAGACAGACAAACCAACGTGACTGAAGACATAACCTCCTTGGCGGAGGTAGTAATCTGCTTTGAAGTGATGGAATGATATTAAGTAAGTCAGGGGCAACCAGGTGCAAAAAACATGACAGAAATGTTTAGAATAATTTATTGAACCTTTAATTTCTCATTGTGCAAACCCTTCTCTCTCTCTCTCTCTCTCTCTCTCTCTCTCTCTCTCTCTCTCTCTCTCTCTCTCTCTCTCTCTCTCTCTCTCTCTCTCTCTCTCTCTCTCTCTCTCTCTCTCTCTCTCTCTCTCTCTCTCTCTCTCTCTCTCTCTCCCCCCCATCACCAAGCAGAGTTTGGCATGTTGCCATGGTTATTGGTTTCTGCAGTATTATATCATTATGATTAGACAGGTGACACATGTTGGTGACCGGTCACTCATTACAGCGCTTACACATTACATGGTTGATTAGCTCCGCAATTTCCAACTGATTGCTTTAATGTCAACAAGTTATGCTGTTCGACATCGAGTCATGAAGTGCTTTATAATGAGTTTCAGCTTACAGTGTGTGTGTGTGTGTGTGTGTGTGTGTGTGTGTGTGTGTGTGTGTGTGTGTGTGTGTGTGTGTGTGTGTGTGTGTGTGTGTGTGTGTGTGTGTGTGTGTGTGTGTGTGTGTGTGTTTGTGTTTGGTTACTTATGGAAACCTATTGTCCAGAGCTAATACTAAGTGGGACAGGTCGACTTGGTCACTGCTTCTTTTCAGTTATTCAGATGAGTGGGAGCATATGAAAATCCCATCCCCTTCCCCAAGGCCTATCTTTGGTGGGTGTGTGCACTCACTATTAGCATGCAAAATGCTTATTCAGCACTTGCTGCCCCTAGAGCAGGAAGGTGTTTTAGCTTTGCATAAAGCAGATCTCTCTGCTGTGGTGATTTAGTTTAGTTAAAAAGCAGTTATCATTTTTAAGGAGAAGGTGGGTTGTCTGTCTGCCTGTCTGTCTGTCTGTCCTCCTACACACCAAGAGTATCTCCAGACTACAGATGTGGCCGGGCCAGCAGCTCTCCTCCTCCACTTTCTCTCTCTCTGGACAGTTCTCCTTTTTCCGCTGCTATTTCAGGCCGGTCAGTGCCACCATCATCTACATGGGAGAGCTCAATTATTACAGGTCCCCGTGTCCCTCATTAATACTTACGAGAATCTAATAATGTTAATGAAGAGGTCATTCATCAAGCGCTGGTCTTTGGGAGAGATTAATTTCCGTCCAAATCATAAACTGTGAAGTATTCACAGGACATTGCAGGGGCAAAGATGACACATCATATTTTAATCTAATTTTACATCGAACCGGTGAGACATTTTGCGATGGCTAAGCATATCTAATAAGTTTGGCTGTCGTCTCGCTTCCCATTATATTAATGATGAAAGCTTTGTATTGATGCTGCTGTCTGAAAGGAGAAAAACAAAGGGACGCTGTATTTAGCCAGAAAGGCTTAAAAGTTGTTTGTCTTGTTTCTGTAATGACGACAAGTATGATAAATATTACGATTTTTCTAAGTTTAATTGGCCATTAAATTATAATGTGTCCTAAATGTACTGACGAAGTCTTTCTAGTACTGTTGAATTATAGTAATGTTATAAATAACCTAGGTCTACTCCGATGATATCACAAGGTACAACACAAAGGCAAACCCACTTAAGGTAATCATCTCTTATTCAAGAGTAAAACTCAACAAAGTACAACCAAGATATACATGACAAAGTTTAGATGTAAATTATACATTATACACCTACATTCTGCAAACTGAGTCATCCTGTCTGACATCCAAATGACCCCGTCTGATTTTTGGTTGCACATCAGAGGCGAGCGCCAGCCTACCAAAGAGAGGTGCCAGCCCAGAGGCCCTGAACGGCCCAGCCAGCCATCTGTCTCTCTATGCGCCAGCACGGCCTTAGGGAGCACTCTCCTCACTCTTATCGCCCTCCCCACACACACACACACACACACACACACACACACACACACACACACACACACACACACACACACACACACACACACACACACACACACACACACACACACACCTGGGCCACTAAGGTCCTCATGTGTTGCTATTTTTGTGTGTAATCTGCAATACTGTGATGTGTACCGCCACTCCTGGCGTTGTCGACAGTAATAAGGTGTGACTCCCAGTGGCTGGTGGTTTTGTGGTTCTCAGCAATCAAGTCAAGGAGGTAAGGAGGTCGATGAGAGCAGCAACTTCCAGACAGACATTGGCAGCACACCCTCTCCCCTCTGCAATACCTCACACTTCAGCCACAAGAAAACACTGACATCCAAAGAAGAGTCTTGATTAAGAATGAGGACTGCATAAGCAGATACACTACATCCTCCGCCATGACTGACCACTAGCTTTCCCGTACTCTCAGCCAGTATCCTTCAACACTCAGTACATGTACAGCGTATACTGTATCCATATCTGGTTAATGGAGAGATGAAGACAACAATTAAGGCTTTGTTTGTTTTTTTGGCAGGGGGGTTGGTTGTCAGCTGGTGGATTTCCATGAATGTCATGAAGGTTCCTTAGCTTTTCCGAGTCTTTTAGGGGGATGGGTTTCCCTGGGCAACGCGCTTTAATTATCACATTCCGGAGCCTCTGTGGCTTTCTTTGGAGACGGGAGGGGAAGGGGAAGGGGAAGCGCACAGGTGTGCTGTAGACGCCACAGGCACTTGTGTGCCTCTCTGTCTACTTCAAAGACAGCAAGATAGGCTGGGGTTATTGAAGTGTTCCGCTTCATGTTGCGTCTGTTTCTGGTGTGGGTAACCTACATGCATCATGCAGCGCAGTTAAGGTCTAAAATGGCGTGAAGTAATTGGGTGTGCTTACGTGTGTGTGTTTGTGTGTGTTTGGGCATGCGTGTGTGTGTCTGTCTGTCTATCTGTCCGTCTAAACACACAAAGTGGGAAAGTATAAGACTTATCCAAGTGGAAGGAAAGTTTCAGAGACCTGCAGTAAAATGTTCTGTGGTGTGGTGTCCATGTGTGTGTGTGTGTGTGTGTGTGTGTGTGTGTGTGTGTGTGTGTGTGTGTGTGTGTGTGTGTGTGAGATTGTACAGTATGTGTGTGTGATTGATTGTGTGTGTGTGTGTGTGTGTGTGTGTGTGTGTGTGTGTGTGTGTGTGTGTGTGTGTGTGTGTGTGTGTGTGTGTGTGTGTGTGTGTGTGTGTGTGTGTGTGTGCGCGCGCGCGTGCGTCACAGTAAAAAGTAAGCCAAGTGGAAAAAAGTAGCCGGTGACTGTTGCTTGCCAGCTCAAGCGGAAAGCGGTCATCCTTCACTCCCCTGTGCTTATTTCTTCAGGTGTCCAGCGTCAGATTGTGCACTGTGTGGAGCGGAGCACGGGGATCGTGGAGGACCAGTACTGCGACACGTCCACTCGACCCGATGATAAACGCGCCAGCTGCAACGAGGAGATATGTCCGGCCATGTGAGCAGCTGCTTTAACCAGGGGGAATGCCCTGAATGACATTTATTCAGCTGGTCAAATACCGTGCATTTTCTCATAGCCACGCCTGCATTACACGCTCAATTAGCCTCCACGATGCTCAGACAAGCCTCTTCTTCTGTCTGCCTCAATGTTTTATTGCTTCTATCTTGATGCTCTCTCTTTCTTTCTTTTTATATCTCTCTGTCTGTTGGTCCTCAGATACTTTGACACTTTCTTGTAAAAAACACCTCTGAGGTTTCCAGTTTCTCTGCCTCATCTATTTGTCTATCACTACAGGTCTTGCTTTCTTGTGATTTATTTATAATCTGTTTTCAAAACAACAGCAACAGTAGTATACAGGCTATTTATTTTCACACTGTGTGCTCGGAGTGACTTGAATGAATCCCTCATGGTATGGTATGTTTTTCTCTCTTTCCCCCCCCCCCCCCTTTTCCATTCTGGTGGTGTCCTGCAGTTGGTGGGTGGGCGAGTGGCAGCGGTGCTCAGCGAGCTGTGGCGGCTCTGGGCTGTCCAAGAGGAGTGTGCTGTGCATCCAGAGTGTTGGGCAGGAGGAGCAGCGAGCCCTGCAGCCCTCGGCCTGTCAGCACCTGGAGAGGCCCCCGGCCATCACCCCCTGCAACACCGACATTCCCTGCCCCGCCACCTGGGCCGCGGGGAACTGGTCAGAGGTGAGCCGCTGCATACTGACGACGTACACGTAGATACTGACACCGCATACAGCTGTCAAGCTTCTGAGTCAGACTCTCACCTAGTTTCACTCAAGACAAATATCACAAGAATCCAAGTTCAAATGGGTTTAGGGTCAAGGGATTTGTTCAATGCAATGATGATCCAAAGTTCAGAGCACTTTGAATAACCTCCATGGTAGAACCATGGTTACTCAAAAATGGAAAAAAGGAGGCACACAACACTTGTGTGAAAAAGTCTATTGAAGCCGAAAATATACAACAGAAGTCTAAGGTTAACTGGAGAAACAGACGTTTCGGAGCTAGTCCATTCTCAATGTCTCCAGTAGGTACTGGAGACATTGAAAATGGACTAGTTCCGAAACGTCTGTCTCTCCAGTTAATCCTTAGACTTCTGTTGTATATTTTCGGCTTCAATACACTTTTTCACACAAGTGTTGTGTGCGCCTCCTTTTTTCCATTTTTGAGTGATTACTACTTTTTTGGGAGTGCTCGCACCAAGCAATACACGAGCATTAAGTTCAAGGCGCAGACGCCGACCTTTGTTGGTCTTTTTGTCAGAACCATGGTTACTACAGTAAGACCATGGTCGTTTTTTTTGTAAGAAAGTGTCCTGCTGTCAACTTGGGTATCAAAACTAGAATTACTATAAGCACAACAAGGCACACACTGCTTCACAGCATTCTCTCATTCTTGTTGTGAGCTTGTGACTGGGTAGTCAGTACAATTAAATCTAATTTGGCAATGATCATTCATGCACAAAGTAATTGGGAATCGGGAATTGAGAAAGCCATGCTAGTCAAGAGCATACAATTTCCATTTTAATTAGTCTAACAGCCTTGTAAGTAGTCTTAAAAAGGATAATGAAAGGAAGGGAAAGAAAGACTATAGAGGGAACAGAGCTGCCCGTTCAACCAAGCATTGGATCAAGCTCTTATGTGATCCTGTTCTCAGACAAATTGCTGTATAATTGAAGTGTAAAAAATGGTGCTTCTGTTAGTCTATTTTTTCAAATGTATTTTCTTATCAATTACCGGTTTCCGTTATGTTATCAGTTAAAGATCCTAGATCGGTTTTTCACTTGCCAAACGATAACTGTTCATTGATTTGATCTCACATCCACATCGAACCACACATAGAGACGTGTTTTACCGTACGACAGCGTCTTTGCTAACTAAGTGGTTACGTAACTGTCTAGGCAAGCATTATTTTATTCTGTATAGTTGGAAGTAAATCTAAATACCCAATATTACATATTGTATTGCCGCTGTGCCATTTGACATTCTCAGCGGCACACAGACATTCACTTCGTAAAAATGTTTTGACATTGCATGAAACACACAGTAATATGAAATGTACATTTCATATATTTGTATATATTGTAAATGTATATTTAGAAAGAATAATGTTTTGAAACATTTTATAATTTCTCATTCTACAAACCCTTATTTGTCACTGACCCATATGGGGTTGTGACCTAGAGAAAGAAAAAAAAAGAACACTACTTGTCCAATCAGCCGATGTGTTGATGGGAAATGAGGAACATTGCATGTATTATGCATCTTACAGCATATGTCAGATCACTCTATATTTCATATATTCATATATTCATTAGTACTGGGGATTGTTTTTGAAATCAATGTTGACATTTCAGTGTACAGTGTGTGATATCCTGTTTTTCACGTTATCCATTCTATGTTTTGTGCTTGAGCACTGGGCTTTAGGTTTTTAATTTGATTTGATTTGATTTTGTTCCGAACATTTCAGTCATTCACACATTTCACACAGATTTTTTTTTCTTGTTACCTAAAATGTCAAGATAGAGGACTCTCTGGCACCCAAGGTTGCTTATCAACCTAATTGTAATGAGACTGTCTGTTTACTACATACTAGATCAGTTCAGAATAAATTGGTCAGAATAAATTGGTTTTCTTTCTCATTGAAGTGTTTTGCTTTTAGGTCGTCAAGAGTTCTTGTCACTGCATTTCCACAAGTCATGAAGGCGATAAATCTGTTGAGTTATAAATTAGAAATGGCAGAAAGTAAATTAAACCTAACCTTTTTCGATACTTCCACAGGACCAAATTAACAACTAAATTACATCCATAGTTTCAGTTGAAAAAATACCTTTGAAAAGTAGACATATTTTGGTGATATTTTTGCAACTGATATGGTTTTTGTTTGTTTGTCTAGTGCTCCGCCACCTGTGCGGGTGGTCTCCAGAGTCGGGAGGTGATATGCTCATGGGACACGGGTGTTGATTGCGACCCGGCACAGAAACCCAGCACTGTCATGTCATGCATCGTTCAAGACTGTCCCACCAACGAGGACTTGCTGGGTGGAGACTGGTCAGGAAGTGGCTCCTCAAGTAAAGAGCTTTTCAACGAAATCAACTCCATACCGGACGATAATCATCTGCCTGCGTTTGACACGGCATCAACAAAGGCACAGCCAAGAGCAAACACTAACCCTAATAATCACATAGAAGAAGATCTCATATACTCAAATTACATTGATAAATCTTCAGACAATATCATTAAAAACAATGTACCTGTCGATGACTTTTACTATGATTACAACTTCATTAACTTCCATGAAGATCTGTCATCTGAGGATGAATATGAAGGACAAAATGTTCTGGATAACTCAGGAACCCGGGAACCAAAGCCAAGATCCACCACTGTCGGTACTGGTCAGAACAACAAACTCATTACGAGTGCCCCTCAAACTACCTCAACAACACTGATCTCAAACATTGAAGATGTCCTTGGCACAACAACCACATCCCCAGACTCTGAGGATGCAGATGAAGGGTTTGAAGATGATGAGAATGTTCCTGAAAATCGTGACCTGTCATGGTCAGAAGATCATTTGTTGCCCATTTTAGCAACGGCTCCTCCCAAATCAAACACACTCTTTTCTCAGCGATTGAAGGAGGTTCCGAAAAACTTTGAGGGCACGGAAAGCCCTGAAGGCCTACCAGTTACCACTAGCTTGCCTGTGCTGCTGCCCTCCACAGACACATCGAAGGAAATCCACAGGTTACCTCAGGTTAAGAACTTCGACTCCACCAATGCAAACAATAACCGAGCCAGTGTGTATGAAGATAGTCTTCCAGACATTTCAAAGGACTATGAGGAGCCTCTTCTTGAAGGTCCAGAGGTCACCACAACCCTCGCGACCACCACCAGTCTTTACAATGAAGATAACTACCCAATTTATGAACCGTATGAGGAAAGACAGGAGGGCTCTGAGGACAAGGATGAGGACATTGCTGGTGGTCCTGAGGAGTGGGATGACTGGCAGCAGTCTCAGGAGATCACAAGCTCCCCTCCACCTCAAATGAAGAGTACCCAGGAGAGCTACGTGGATACTACCTCACCTGTGTGGAGTGATCCCTCTCAGGTGCTCACAACCACTAGTCCATTGGCACATGTAAAAACTCCACCTCACTTAGAGGATGTGCCCTCCACTAAACTGGACGTAACAACTCACCACTTAGAGGAAGTGTCTTCAACTAAGGGTACTACCACTAATGGATACGAGAGTGTCTCATCGACCACTGTACCATATCATCGGGAAACCTGGGAAGTTTCATCTCAGAAGCCTCTTTTTACATCTTCAAATCCCTCATACAGGATACGTCACCGCCCAGAGACAAACTCAGGGCCTCAAGCCACAACACTACCTCCTACAGCTCCAAACCATCCTTCTCAAACCACGCCTGTTAATGAAGAGAACTATGAGCGGTGGTGGCTTGTCTCAACCCCTGCAGAGGGCATTGCAACTAGTCCTGCAGTGCACACTGCCGTTTCCAGCGTGAAACAGACAGACTCGGATGTTCTGATCTCCACAGAGAATGTGGGTGTAGTTGATTACAATGACGTTGTGATCCCACCATCAATGAGGTCCAGTAGCACGGATGCTATGGCTACAGGATCGCCCTCAACAGCCCAGTGGAGCAAACACACTGATCCCACTACGACAGCTCAGCGCTCGGCCACATCCCCACCACCAGTCCCTTCAGAACCAGCGACCTCCACCAAAATGCATAAGTGGCGCATAGGAAAGTGGAGTTCGGTGAGTAGCTTGACAGCACCACACACATGCAAACATGCACAACACGTACAAGTACACACACACATGCACACACACGCGCGCGCGCGCCCACACACACATACACACTCACACGCACTTGTACATTCAGACACACATATTCCAGTCATGTTTCTGATGGAAGAGCATGTATATGTGGCTGGAAGGAACACGAAACTCAGGCCCACACACCATTAATCTCTCCCGCTGCTTATTATGCTGACCAAAGCGCTTCAGATTTCAGAACCAGCTAGAGCAGAGTGATGAATGCTCTCTTTGTGAATCAACAACAAAAAAACTTCCCGCAGAAAACTCATGTGTTCTAGTGATCTTACTAAGTCATTAATCACTTTTATCACACACGTCACATTTGGTGCTCGTTGTGTGTTACATCCTCCATAATGTGTGATTACAAAACACTCTCTAGGGCCTGTTTTATCTCCCATGGAACCAAATGCATAACTTACTGAGGATATAGGGAAAAAAACGTGTATCGCATGATTTGAATACATGAGCAGTTTGTAAGACATCCTCTATGCTTCACTTGCTCATTCCCATGCACTGAAAACAATATGTCAGTGACTTGATAGTCTTGACCAATGACTGTAGATTATTGGAACACATGATGGTTCAACAGATTCGAATAATTTTCAACTGTCAATCTTGCGATTTTGAAAAACAGATTTACAGTTTGGAATTGCCAATCAGAAACTCCCCCTCTGCACTCGAAAATGCTTCAAATCCAATAGAATGACATCTTGGTGTCCATTCTAATAGTCAATTGTTTTGCTCTGCTCTATTCTGTTGTGGTGTTGGTGAAGTGCATCCATAACTTACAGAGGAAATATAGAAAGCCTTTTGTCACATGATTTGAATACAGAAGCAGTTTGTTTGTCCCTCATTCATGTAGTGCTCCCTCACCATGCACTGGAAGGATGAACTCAATGACTTGATGGTCTTGAGGTCTTGACTGAGATTGATTGCACTAAGTCTCAGGCTATCCCAACATTTTACCTCAGACAAAGACCTCCCATCTTGACTAGGTCCCGAAAAACGATAAAGATAGGCTATTCATTTGGGGTGGGGGTGCCATTTAATACTTTATATGAAGCTTCTCAACATTACCATTCTAATCATGATAGTCACATGTCCCTGATTCCGTCTAACCACCCACCATACTTGACTAATAAATATTGTGGTGTGGTAAACACTGATTCTGCTGTTGTGTGGCTCTAGTGCTCCACCAGCTGTGGCCTTGGGGCAGTCTGGAGGATAGTGCTCTGCAGCTCCGGCGTGGACTCCGACTGTGACCCCCAGAACAAGCCCATTCCTGCCCGCCGCTGTTACCTGCGACCCTGCTCTGCCTGGAGGCTGGGCGAGTGGAGCAAGGTGAGCCATCGCTTTCATCTGACCTCTGACCACACAACGACACCCTGGTAGGAAAAAAGTGTCTGTGTTCATCAACACAAGCATGCATGATGACACCCAAAGCACCTGCCTTAGGTCATAATTATCCACCAACCTTGGTTCTAGTCCCAGTCCCAGTGAATCTAATCCCTGATTTTCCTTGTCAGGTGGATCGGGGCTTGAAATTAACACTAGCCCACCAGCCAAATGCGGATGAAAATTCAGCTTGACTGGTAGAAAAGAAAAGTTACTAGCCACTTTGACTGGTAGTGAGTGTATGAGTGGCTAGTAAGATTTAACATCTACAAGACAAATTGGCGAGTGATGGAAAAAAGTTTTTATAATTCATTTATAGCTCTGAGGCGGATGTATCTGATTTGGGATAAGGCTCACACTTTGGCTGCAGTGTTAAGTGAAAAAAACCCATATGTTCATCAGATGAGGTGAATACAAATACCCCTTTTGTGTTTGAGTGCAGTGCTCGAGGAACTGCGGAGGAGGAGAGCGGGAGAGGGAAGTCCACTGTCAGGACACCCGAGACCAGCGAGGCCTCAGACCCTTCCACTGCCAAGCCATCTCCCCCAGGCCCCCGAGCCGTGTCTCCTGCAACATCCAGCCCTGTCTGGAATGGTACTCCTCCTCCTGGGGCCAGGTAAGAGAGAGAGAGAGAGAGTTTAGGCCCCCCAAGGCCCTACTCTTCAGGTGCTTCAGTAATTTGCTTGTCTGGAAAAGGGATTACCATCAGGGGGTAGTGCCTAATCAGTTATCCAAATGCCTCTTTTGTACTTTGTTAAGTCTCTCCCTTGTCTTTTTTCCCCATGCGCTCACTTTAAGTTAATTTCCCTTCAAAGTTCAGGAAATAGCACAAGTCTGTGTGAAAGAGGTTTTTTATACTCGCTTTCTGGTTGTAGTTTCATACCATAGACCAGGGGTGGGGAACCTTTGTCTGGAGGGCCATTGCCGGCCCTTGAGGCTGCTTTATCCAAACCCCAATATAATTTTAAAGTTATGCAGCTTCACATGAAATTAGACATATTTTGTAAAGAAATCTTATAAATTACATTAAGGTGGTTGCCCTCAATATAGCCCTAAAGTGCAGGGGGAAATACTGGTTTGTGTTCATAGTACGGCCCTTGGAGGACTTAAACTGTCCTTGGAGGAATTTGAAGTGGCCCCTCAAATGAAAAAGTTTCCCCACCCCTGCCATGGACCCATCCCTGCACAGTCGGCGGTATTATTTGTAAGGCCTGAAGGCAGTGTGCGTACGTGACTGTGAAAGTGCTTTTACATATGCTGTGTGGTTTGGGGTGTAATTGTTTGACCGTGTGGTAAAACCACACACTTCTACTCTGTTTGCCCCAAGAGAGGGGTGTTGTAGCCCAGTCTGACTATCCCATTTCTCTCCCTGCAGTGCTCGGAGCTGTGTGGGGGAGGGGACCAGCAGCGGCTGGTCACCTGCCCAGAGTCGGGGAGGTGTGACGAGTCCCTCAAGCCTAATCCCATCCAGGCATGCAACAGCCACCCCTGCGCACAGTGGGTCACAGGCTCCTGGGGTCAGGTAAGGCAGTAAGGAAGGAGTCATTTTTTTAGCCCTGCTGCTTTCCAGCTGTAATTCAATCTCTGAGAGGGTTTTTTATGTCTGGTGTGTGCATGCCAAGAATCACGTTTTCTATGTGGTATTCATCATTGTATTTTTCTGAGGAGGTTTTTGTGGCGCAAAAATACAGGTGTGTAATATTCTACTCTCCCCAGGTAGTCAAGGAAACAGACATTTGAGTCGACAACAGTTTAAGTCATTCACAAAATCAGTTGTTTGTGGTATCTGGGATAAAGGGAAAATGTGGATATCTACCAGTAGCTGAGAAGGCAGATAAGCAGTAAAACCAGGAAAAAAGTGAAAAAAACATCTTTGCAAGCCCAAATTTTATTTATTCATTTATTTGCTCTGCTATTAGATGAGTCATCCATAGTCATGCTCCAAGTCGTCCAAGCCTCCGCTCTGAGCGGGCGAGAGAAGTGTTTGAAGTAGCTCAGCAGGAGTCTAATCCCTCGTCACATCAATATAACATGACGGCCCCTCCAGTGCCATTTTGCTTTTGGCTCACGGCGAAGAGAGAGACTGTCGCAAGACAGAAGAAGCTGTTCTCTCCCCCTCTCCGCCCTAGACTCGGTAATAATACTGGGTCACGGGATAAGACCAGCAACATGTACTTCTCCACGTTTCAGGAGTCATGGCAGGGTTTTTTTTAACAGAACACTTTTCTGAGTATTTGCTCTCATTTATTTTTTAACCTACCACGTCCAGCTGTACAGTATATATTATTTTATAATGTGATGCAGCCTGTACAGGGTGCTTTTAAACGTGTTGATGTTTAACATTTGCTCTCTGAGCAGTGGTCACCATAATTTACACCGTCACTCGGCTAGGTCTCACTTCCATTCAACAGAGCTTTGATGTAAGTTAATGAGGAAGAAAAATCAGCCAGTCAGCCATTGCATATGCGTAATAATTAACACAACGTCTTTCGACAGCCAACCAAGCAGGCAGTGAGAGGGCTGTGGTAAGAGTGCAACATTGTTACTGTTGCTTCACATCTTATTCAAGACTACTGAATGCAATGCTGACAGCTTTGGCCAGGCCCAGGGCTAAGGCATCTGAAAGCCCCCCAAGAGAAGTACATACAATGTAGCTAGGACCCAATTCTGGGCCCCCTCCGTCCCTGGAACCTGGACAGCTCACCCCTTTGCCCTACCCCCCTGTCAGCTTCTCTGATAAGACCATGCATGCTGACTGTGTGCTTGGCAGTGCTCGGCGCCCTGCGGAGGGGGAGTCCAGAGACGTCTGGTCAAATGTGTCAACAGCAAGGCAGAGGAGCAGCAGCAGCAGGAGGGGCAGGGGCAGGAGCAGGAGCAGGAGGCCCAGTGCGACCACGAACCCACCCCGGACAACACTCAGAAGTGCAACCAGCAAGAGTGTGACAGCTCCCCCACTGGTAAGCACTGCACTGTACTTCATTGGCATTAATTCCATGCACAATTAGCAAAACTGTGTGGCTGCACTACAGATTACCGTTTGATGTCATGTCGGAGCATTCTGTTTTCAGTCCACACAGCGGAACACAGAGTTTTCACTTTAATGGGTATGTTCAAAAGGAAGCCCTGTCAGAAACACTGTGACACTACTAATTGTGCTGTTTCTGCTCACTATTTTCACATTTTTGGACCTACTTGATGTTGTAATGTTAATCAATACTGTTTAAGTGACACAATGGCTACATTTCCATGGTGGTTTTATCTCCAAATTAATAATTCTGAATTAAATTGTTTGGAATTTAAAATATTTTTTTGTGGAGTTTATGTGGGTATGCTTGCCAAGTTGCAGGAGATTCCTATAGTGGGACAACTGTTAATCTTCAGCCGAATTTAGTGACACCCCCCCCCCCCTAATTGTTTGCTTACACAACTAGCTCTAAACTTCGAGTGATCAAATATGGAGTAAATGTTTTGTGATAAATTAGTTTATGGTGCATTTTACTTCAATCCATGGTAGCCACAACATTTCACTTAGGCTCTTTAAATTAAGCAAAAACTTTCATGTAAGAGCGAAGTTGCCTGGAGGTTAGGGTGCATCAGTTGCCCCCTATGAAAAGATATCGCCTTGGCCCTATAGTAAAAATGTTCTACACCCAGTAAAAACACACTGTGGAAAAATATTTTGAAATTTGGATGAAGTCTACCGGGGCCACCAGCCCCATGAAAATAGAAAATAATGGTGATAGTCAGAATCTTGGAATAGAAATGGACATTTTGCTGCATAAAGCTACCCAATAAAAACATATTGTCTTGGCTGTGTGATAAAAATGGTCTATGCACAGTAAAATCACTCTGTGTAAAATATGTTGAAATTTAGATGAATTCTACCGGGTCCACCAGGCCCATGAAAATACAAAATAATGGTGATGGTGATGGGCAACCTGGATTCCAAAGCTGAAGTCCAGTGCCACATATTCCAAATGACATACCTAGTGTTACCTTTCCAGTTAGGGCATTTGGACAGGTAAAACCAGGTAATTTGAAATCTGTGGCACTGGATTGTAGCTTTTGAATATAGGTCTGCCATTGTCTTAAAACAGAGGTGGACAAACCGCGTGACACATTTGCCACAGCCAATATAATGAACCAGCTGAGCCTAATTACCACTTAAGCCAGGTTGATGAGGTAATTAGTGAAATCATCTGTATTGGGAGCACAAACAGAAGGAATAACTAAGCAGGTTGTGTATTCAGTCGATCCACTTACACAGACTTCAGTCTCAGGACAGACTGATGGTCAAACTGCTATATTTAGGCAAATTTGCTCTTTTGCAACACAATATCAATTCCTTGCTGCCTTGGACCACTGCTAGTATCAAGCAAGAGATTGCAAAGCTGCATGACTGTTATATTTGTGTGTTTCACCTGTGGGCCTCATGGAGGAACATCTGTACTAAAGCTGTGAATGTGCCTTGGAATGCCTAGGCTACAAGGCAGTCAATACAACTGTATTGAAGAGTGCCATTACTTCTTTATCCCATCGCCTGTGGTAGTATTTCACTTTACTCCATCAGATGAGTACCATAACTTACCTGAGAGGCCCTTGGCAATGGACTCTGGACCTGGTGATACCCATGACATACCTAGAAGGCACTTAAGTACAGGTTTTGGGAAGCCACTCTTTCCAACATCACATACAGTTGCATTGTATGTACTCTATTGAACTACTGCAAGGATTTCTTGAAAAACATAAGTCATTCCAAGGAGCATTCACAGCTTTAGTACAGATGTTCCACCAGGTATTAACAGCTACCTGTACAATCCTGTAGGCCCACAGGTGAAGCACACAAAAGTCATACAACTTCGCAATCTCTTGCTTGATACTGGCAGTGGGTCAGCTGGTTCATTATATTGGCTATATTTGGAATATGTGGCACTGGACTTTGGAATCCAGGTTGCCCATTACTATCACCATTGTTTTGTATTTTCATGGGCCTGGTGGACCCAGTAGAATTAATCTAAATTTCAACATATTTTCCACAGAGTGATTTTACTGTGCATAGAACATGTTTTTATCACACAGCTGAGGCAATATGTTTTTATTGGGTAGCTTTATGCAGCAAAATCTCCATTTCTATTCAGGGCTGGACTGAGCAATAAATAGGGCCCGGGCACTTTTGGAATTAAGGGGGCCCCCTCATTATTATTAGTGCTGGATAACTGACTCACTGGTGGGCCCTGCACCCTCATGGGCCCCTATTTTCAGTAATGTAAAAAAAATAAAATGGGGGCCCACGAGGGTGCAGAGCTCACCGGGAAATGCCCGCCATGCCAGATGGCCAGTCCAGTCCTGTTTCTATCCAAGATTTTGACTATCACCATTATTTTCTATTTTCATGGGGCTGGTGGCCCCGGTAGACTTCATCCAAATTTCAACATATTTTACACAGAGTGATGTTACTGTGCATAGAACATTTTTATCACACAGCCGAGACAATATGTTTTTATTGGGTAGCTTTATGCAGCCAAATGTCCATTTCTATTCCAAGATTTTGACTATCACCATTATTTTCTTTTTTCATGGGGCTGGTGGCCCCGGTAGACTTCATCCAAATTTCAAAATATTTTACACAGTGTGTTTTTACTGGGTGTAGAACATTTTTACTATAGGGCCAAGGCGATATCTTTTCATAGGGGGCAACTGATGCACCCTACTGGAGGTCCGCCATTTTTTTCTTTCCCTGGAGCTGCGTCTTGTCATCGCGCAACAAGTATGTATGGAATGACCAACTAAAGTGGAATTAAAGTTAATATGGCAGGAAAAGATGAATAAACCATCCATTTCATTCGGAATAAAGTTTAATTCTGAATAAACTGTGTTTACATGATGTTTTCAAAGCGGAATTAGGTTTGATTTTGAATTAAATGTCCCATGTAACCGATGGTATTTTTACTTAAGATTAAAAATGAACTAATTCTGAGAAGTTTGGTTAGCATTGACTAGCTTGAAATTTACAGTAACATAACTGGTTTCTCACCAGCAGTTCTTACCTTTTTTATTGAGATTAAAAGTCAATCATGTACCACAGAATAACATACTGTATACAACATAGAGCCGGTGTAAAATGGAAGTAGCAGATTCCACCACCATCTGTTTCAGACAGTCGGGGGCTGCCAGGAGTGAAAGTGCTGAAGAATGTGGAGCATTGATATCCCCTTATGTGCAGATCCATTGATCCATTGGCCCTACCAGGGGAGAGAAGGGGGGAATGTTTACTTGCATATTGATTGTGGCACTGCTGTCAGTGGGGGTGTCCTCTGGCCACTATTAGAGATGGCTTAAATAACAACAATTGCCCATGGCAGATATACCGCAAGCTAACAAACTAGCTGACCTTTGCGTAGCTTTTTCGCTTTAATTATACAGATAGATTCCGCACATCGTGCTGTCAGGGGCTTGTGGCCGGAGGGAATGTCGCCCTGGGCGCCAGTCATTGTAGGACTGCCACTGGTAATAACTTTGGTGAAACTAAAAATGCCCTATTACCTAAAGTATTCGCTAACCTGCCTTGACTCACATATGATTCATGAACATAACTGCCATCCCATTCCTAACCCATGACTTTCAATATGATGCTTTTGCAGCTATTAAGTTATAGCTTTAACTCAATCTAGGAAGGTTGTCCACAGGGTTGAGGAGGATGTTTAAAGGGACCATTCCCTCAGAAACGCATTGATGAAGTCACACACTGATGTTAGTCGAGGAGGCCCGGGTCCTATGTTCCCCGCAACCGGGGAACTTAGGACCCTTTTTTCAAAAAAAATGTTAAATGTTCCCCGCTGCTTCAAAGTAGACTGCTGCCGCATGGCAAAGCGCAAGTTGTTGTTGCACCTCTGACAGGTTAGGTTTAGGGATCATTTTGGTCAGGGCACACATTTACAACTCAGAAACATTGCATTACTGGCCGGTTAGGTTTAGGGATGGTTTTGGGAAGGGCACAATTTGAAAACTCGGAAACATGCAATGCGGGGAACATATAGAAACGTTTTTAAGAAAAAGGGTCCTAAGCTCCCCGGTCCCATACAAAGAGAGGGGAACATAAGACCCGGGGAACATAGGTACGCTCCTTATGCACTGGTGTACAGTCATGTTGGAAGGAGAAGGGATATGCTCCAAACTGTTCCCACAATGTTAAGAGCACGAAGTTGTCCAAAATATGTTGGTGTCCTGAAGCATCATGATCCTAACCTGCACCCAATAGAACACCTGGAACTAGGTTAGCAAATACTTTTGGTAATACAGTGCATTTCTTCTTCTCAAAACAAGGATATCTAGTGGAAGTTTTTTACTTATGCCAGTGGATATTGCGAAGATGAACTAGTTTGTGTCTCCAAAACAGAGCAGGGAGGTTCTTAGGATGGGTGGTGGGCCTGAGCTAACATCCACTCACCCTTTGTTTCTTCCCGACATCCGAGGTGCAGACACAAATTGCATCAAAACAAAAACATGTTTGAAATTCTTATAACACAACACACCCATCTTGTTGTTGAAGAGAGAGAGAGAGAGAGAGAGAGAGAGAGAGAGAGAGAGAGAGAGAGAGAGAGAGAGAGAGAGAGAGAGAGAGAGAGAGAGAGAGAGAGAGAGAGAGAGAGAGAGAGAGAGAGACATGAGCAGCTTTATGCAGCTGTCCTAACAACCAGACCAATTTACAGTAACGCAGCCCAGGGCTTTGTTTGGTGGTGAGGATGTTTGCGAGTAGTTTATTTTAGTCCCCTTTTCTCATCTCCTTCTCTTGTAGGAACATGTTTACCTATCCTCCATCCTTTCATGCAGACAGCATGCGGTGCTGTATACAATCATGTCTTCAAAACATACAGTATACAGCCATGCTATTTGTATGTGTTGACTTAACAGACAATGTGATACAACTTGCACAGTACACCAAAGACCATCCGCTATCTACATCTCCTGGTGAAATCCTATTTACGTAGATCAACATTAGGCAGGGTAAATATCCGATATTGAATGGTAAACCACATAACAACCCTTGCGTGCCAAAGTTATTCCACACAATCCTGCACCAGACTTGAACTCACAACCTCTCAGCAACAAATGACTCACCAAGGCTGCCAATCAACAGACGAGACCATGCGCAGCAAAGCTACTTGGCCGTTGTTGCCTAGAAACCACTGTCCTAGGAACCCCCCACAGTCATGCCGTAACTAACTGCTGATATCCCAGCATGTTTTTGGATTTGGGGCTTTGAATAGGTCAAACATTGGGTTACCAAAATAATCAGACCCATCACTCTGGTGCTTAAAGCAGTCCGTAATGTGTAACATTTCAAGTTGCCTATAAACAATTTGAATTTTTGTTGAAAGTGTTGCTTAATTAGTAATCACCTCTATCGCCACATTATGTATTAAGCCCGCATGAGCAATGTTTTTGCCAGTTAAGTCCGCCATTTGAAGCTACAGACATCGAGAGGAGGCAAACAGCTCATCCTTGAGAACGCAACATGGTATGGCAGTCGTGGAAGTAACAGCTTATAGGGAGATAATTGCTTGGATGAATTTGACCTGATATGAAAAGCACATTGTTTAATAAGTTATGCTTACAGCTTTCACAAATGCCTTACTTTGAATTACACTGTCCTCTTTAGATAATCATCAAACTGGTGAACAATTTAGAGTTTGTCGTCATGTTGTGTAGTCTTATGCTATCTGACATAGTAGCTCTGTATAATTTCACAAGAGGTCTCGCTAGATCATATAGAGAGCCGTCATCCTACACATACCTGTAATTACACTGTCGAACCCCCCAAACATCTCTTTTTTTTAAAAGATATTTTTTTACTTTATTTATGACAGGAAACGAGTGGGGAGAGAGAAACGGGGAAGGGCTGGCAAAGGACCCGGGTCGGGAATCGAACCCGGGTCAGCCGCATAGTAGATGAGTGCCCTGGCCACGGCAGGCCCCCCCCAAACATCTCATTCTGAATGCCAGAACATTATTTGACTATTATTGAATTATTTAATAATTTCAAGCTTTTCAATAGTTTAGAAGTGAGCTAGTCCTTATAAGTGACAACATATACTTTAAGTGGTGTCATGCTTGCTTGACAGCCAAGGTCTGGCTTGCTGGCTTTCACCTTAAAGTATTTATTCAATGATGTATAGACTGCCAACATCCTTATAAAGGTCACATTTTGATTGTCGGGGCTCACAATACAACCTACGAAGTTTTGTTGTGGTTGAGGTTAACGTTGAGGTTTTTGAGTCTTTGAACCCTTTATTTCCGAGCTAACAGGCTTTGCAAGTTAACTATAAGGTTACTTTTGAGTTCAGAGAATCCATTATATCTCCCCGTTTAACACTAAAAGTAATTAAAAGGCTTTTTTTTCTCCTATCCCTGGAGCTCCAACCGATTTATTTCACATATTTTATTCTGGTCACATCTTCAAATACACCATCGAGGGCCTCGTCTCGGTGGGTGCAATTACCTCGGCCATGTGCTTTGATTCCAATGGGAAGTGCCATTTGAAGATACTGAGAAACATACGTCCATTGACTCTTAATTAAAATCTGATTAGTCATGACATGAGAAGGGCATACACATACGAGTAAAGTTCTTTCCCCATCAGATAAGAAAATAGATAAATATATGCTGAAGTATGCCAAGATTTAATTGGGTTGAAAGTAGTCATACATTTGTTCTTTCATTTATTCTTTCATACATTCATTCATTCATTGATTTACTTCACATTGTGAACTGGTTATTGCACTAACCATGTACTTTTCTTGTGTATTTGACGATGTGATGTGATCTGTGTAACCAAAATATTGGTACCGGCATATACTGTGCTCAATTCCATTTTATTTTTGCAGCTCAAATACACACACACCTCTTTTTAATTTCACACGACTCAACATTAAAGCACAGTTACAGTACTTGTTTCTAAGACCATGTCCCTGTGGAGCGGCATGCAGTACTTACAACCGCTGCCTCGTAATTACTGATCTTTTGTTCTTGCTCTTGTCCTTTGTGATTCTTCTGAGTTGTTATTATGAAACACAGCTCTGAAATATCCGCTTGACCTACATAGGAAATCCTCATTACATGTACCGTATGTCTGGTAGAGGAAAAACACTGCTTTATAGAGATATGTTAAAACAAAGAAATAAATGTCTGTTTTTGTTACACAGATAGGCATGTTGAGAATAAGAGAAGAAATTGGACTTAATGTTGCTGTTTTTTATTTTATTTCAGTGAAAAGTGTGTTTCACTTTTGATTCGTTTAAGGTGAGCACTGAAACACTGAAATAAAAACCTGCAAAATTAAGTCCACCAATTCGCTGGATTACTTATGATTGCACTTGACCAGCACCTAGAAACTGGCCATCAACAGGAGCTTTATAACTTTGATAGAGATCTTTTACGTATTCTCTTTTACTCCCGCGCCTGCAGCCCTCACTAGAGCCCTTAGTGTACCTTGTCAACACAAGCAACGCACGTCAACTCCATTCAACTGCTGTACAGTAACCGCAACACACGTTCCCGCATTCTACACAGCCACTTAAGCAACACCCCCAACAACCGACAATGCATGTAACAGGCGTTAAGTATCAAAAATGTATAATACACGTTTCATTATGTATCAGTGCAGTGATGCATAGCCTTGCGGCCATATGTGCCAGGATGAGTCGACTATATAAGACCCTTACAGTCTCACACCACATACTGTATGCAACAGCTTTCCAAAAGCGCCAGTAGGGTTTTTAACACAGACTTGAACTTAAAGGTGCACTGTGTAGGATGGTGGTCACAGTAGGTACTGCAACTAGCTGCTCGTTGAAACTGTGCTGCTTATCTTATCTGCTTATCTATTTATTAAGTAATAAACTAATATTTCATAGTATGACCAATACAAAGTACAGTAAGTTCTGCAGCTACAAAAGTCTATATCTGGAAATTCAAAATGGCAGACAATGATGTTGGTGGTAAGTAGTCGTGAAAAAAGGTTAACATTTGTGAATGCGCTGCATAAGTCATCATTCAATTCCATGTTAGAGATAACACTGAATTTAGTTTTAGTTTTTCTTCTTCTTCTCAGGGTTTCCCTGCCAGCCTGCAGCCCTTAACATGGAGAAATTAATTTCAATTGTTAAACATTAGCCCCAAAATATAGAAAAGGTAATTGCAAAAAAAGTCTGATGGGCTGAACAAGAATGTACACATCTTAATTGGTTATCCAAATTCTAGTTTTATATAAGAAGGTGTGTGGGGGGGCACCTGTTTGAGAAGAGGTCATTGAAATTCATGCTTTGCAAAGTCTAATGTGAAGACAAAATTATTAAATCCATTGCTGGTAGGGGAAACTATAAAGCTGTAAGTGCTTTTGTCGTTTCATACAGCAGGCCGACTCGTAGGCCTACACCATGTACAATTGAACTTCTCTTTTTTTTTTTTAAGCCAATTTCAAAACCCTTCTGAACTCTACTCTGAGTTAATATTCCTTCTATATGGTTGAGTTGATAAATCCCCAAGAGAGTTCCTGCCTTGCAGCAGTAGGGTAGGGTAGGGTAGGGTAGGGTAGGTTCTCCTTAGAGAGATGACTGTGCCTCCTGAAGCGTAGTGAAATAGAAGACATGCTCCTGTCATAGAGTCACCTGGGAGATGGCTCACCACCGGCCAAAGTGAGACCCATCAATCATTCTCCAACCCCTTCCCTTATACAATACCACACACACCAATACCTGTATATTCGTGGCATATAGATTTTTATGTCAGTGTTTGCCACCATAAAGAACTAAAATTGACCAACCAAAGGATTCACCACCGACACTGAATGCCATTAATGTGTGACATTTATAAAAATGAAACTAAAAATGTACTCTATGGTCCAAAATGTATCAAGCTGCTGTACATTTGCCTTCTCTCAACAACAGAGAGGGATGTGAAGATTAGCCAGAGCTGGGCATACATCTATTGCAGTAACATTTTTCATAGGGTTAATTTCTCATTTGTAAATGTTATTGAGGAGCATGAAGTTTTAGTTTATGTGTTTTTGCAAATTGTCCCACCATGTGAAAGATAAATCCAGCAAATCAAATCTGTGTTTTGGATCGTCTTCAATGTTTTTAGCGTCCTGTTTTTGTGTCACTCTTGAGCTTGTATCTCATCGAATTTGCCAGAGCTGCATCCCAAATTCATGCAAGTGCTTTAGAGAGCATTGTTGAACTATGGACTGAGTGTATTGGCCCTCTTTTAAGAGTAGAAGACTCGACAGTTGACTTGTGTCTTGGGGTGCAGAAAAAGATATTTATTGTCCTTAGAAAAATAATATGATACAGTTTTATAACCTTAATGATAGTATCTGGACGTGAGCATGCACGCGCAAGCACACACACACACACATACACACACACACACACACACACACACACACACACACACACACACACACACACACACACACACACACACACACACACACACACACACACACACACACACACACACACACACACACACGCACACACACAATATTTATGTAGGAGCTTTAAACTGACGTTTTGTAATGATACTAAATGAAAGTGCCACTGAATCACCTCAGTTCATGGACACCTCGCTGTGAATGCAACAAGAGCCTAGTGATTTGACTCACTCTCAACAGGAGACATACCCACCACCTCCAACCACCAAGGCTAATGCATATTCCATCACCAAATTGCTTCACCCACCAGTTAATGCAAATTAGCATTTCTTTCCCCTGCTTCCATTTCTCATTATAATGACATGAGGGATGGTGGTGTGGGGTGGTGTGGGGTGGGGGGCTGTGAGGAGTGCTAAATATAAATAGGAGTCAGCCGGGCCATTTCCACCCACTTCGTCTCTACAGGAAGGGAGTTAGGCCTGCTGCACAGTGGAGACTAATGACCCCTTCTCTCCCAGGCACACTGACCCTGGTTCAGCTTGTGTCATAAGATGCGCTCCATTTTCTCAGTATGGAATAAATCATGTAAATACAGGAAGTCCCCCCCCTCCCCCACCTCCCGTCTTCTCGTTCTATGGTTCTCCTCCATCTGCCTGTCCCTTTGCCAGTGTTGCACAGTTTCTCATCCATTTGGGTTTTCCCTTCTTTTTTTTCTCTAACTCACATTTTTCTCTCTTCCTCTCTCTCTCCTTCTCCCTCTCTCTGTTGCATTCTCTCTTCATCCCTTTGTTTGTGTGTGTGTGTGAGAGTGAGAGAGAGAGGGAGAGGGAGAGAGTGAGGGAGGAGTCAGGGTAGTTTCCCCAGAGTGGCCCTTCTCCCATGTAATGGAGTCACTGTCAAATCATAAATGAAGTAATACATCATCCCACCACATCACGGCTCCTCAACAGAGCACAGCAGCACGGGTACAGAATAGCGCAGTCTCTGCCGGCACAGTATAGCGCAGGCTCTGCCGGCACAGTGTAGCGCAGGCTCTCCAGGCACAGTACTATAGCACAGGCTCTGCAGGCACAGCATAGCACAGGCTCTGCAGGCAGGGTGGCCTACTGGACCTACAGGCACAGTATAGCCAGATATTCTTTAAGTATAGAGATATGCCAACATAATAGGTTTCTATGGGCACCTAACATGACCAGGTTCCGGTCTGCCTAAAGGGGCGTGTCATAATACTTCTAGCATTGAATAGAACAGTCCTCAGGTCTGCCTAGGCCTGCCTAAAGGGGGATTTCCCCCCCAATAATAGAACCCGGAAACAATGGGCCAATGGAACCTCTCTCTCTCTACTCTCTCTGTTATAGCACAGGCTCTGCAGGCAGGGTGGCCTACTGGATCCATCTGAAGAATCTGACCCTGGCAGTGGCTCAAATGGCTTGGGCGCTGACGGTTTCATTGGAGCCCTGGGGTCGTTTCCCGATCTTCCTCCCCTGTCTCTCTCTCCCATTTCTTTCCTGTCTCCTCTTAAACTGTCCTAGGCAATAATGGAAAAAAGAACAAAAGCCCAAAAAATTAAATTATAAAAAAAATGCACGCTGAAGAATCCAAGAATCCCTTTGTGTCCCAGTATCTTTTCTACCAAAACACTGCATGAGAACAAAGACACAGCACACAGGCGACATCGGTACTGTTCAGTAATCACTGATACTTTACTTGGCCAAATCACTTTGTTTCCTCAAATGCACCACTGTCACACGCACGCGCGCGCGCACACACACACACACACACACACACACACACACACACACACACACACACACACACACACACACACACACACACACACACACACACACACACACACACACACACACACACACACACACACACACACACAAATATTTCCTTTGATGAGCAATGAGTTAAAACGAGCCCGGACTAAAACGGGTGCCACAGACTTTGTTGTTGTGATCAGTCGGCGCTGGGGAGTGTTCGCTGGTCACTAATGAGGCAGGGAAGTAGAGGAGAGGAGAGAGGGGACAGGAGGGGGGAGGGATGAGAGCAGAGGAGAGGAGAGGAGAGAGGGATGGTGAGGACAGGAGGGAGGGAGAGAGGGAGGAAAGGAAGATGGAAAGGACAGGGGGAGAGAAGGCAGGGAGAGGGATGAGAAGACAAGAGAGAAGGAGATGGATGGAGAGGACGGGAGAAGAGGAGAAAGGGATGGAGAGGACAGGAGGCATCCGAGGACAGACCAACCCTGCCATCAGCTTTCATCTGGGGCCAGCCCATACACCCTCACATCACCTCTGCTCACGCCGTGGTCCACCCCCGTAGTAGTGCCGACGTCATAGTGTTTTGATCATGAGAAAAGATGTCCATGTTGTAATTGTGTGGGATGGAGTTGGGCTTGGGCTTGGGGTGGCATGATCAACATTGGTATTCCATGACGGTTAGGGCCCTCCGCCATTGCTGCTGTGGATGCCGTGCTTCATCCTGTGATAGGGCTGAAGTCATGGACAGATAACCCATCTTTGTACCCCATCCAGCTATTCCAGCCTGATTGGTGGGGAATTTTAATCAGTGCTCCTGCTGTGACCTGAATGAATAATGCACTACATACATACTATTTCAGTTCATGGGCTTAGATCATGGACTGATTGCTGTGATGAAGGCTAATGGGACTCCTTTCCATAATGACAGAGAGAGTGAGTCTACCTTGTCCCATAGGTACATTTTAGTTTCGCATCATATTACAAGGTGTAGATGTCAAAAAGACACTGTCTTTCATCGCCCCCATCATGTTTTAGCTTGAAGGGTCAGCTTTTCTGAAAGAGCTTCACTGCATATCAAAATGAACTCTGCTCATCCATAACCTTGTATAACCCTGTGCGCACATTAATTATTCCTGCATATTCTGTACCCCCACCCCTATTTCAATATTGCTGCCCTTTGTTTTATTTTTAACCACACACAACTACTGATGTGTTCACATGCAAGTCCTTTTTGTAAGTCGCTTTGGATAAAAATGTGTGCTAAATGTAATTCAATTTAATGTAACATTTCACATATATGTACAGACGTAATACAGTAGAGTAGTAGATATGCCTACATTAATCCTAAAGGAAATTAAGGAGTCCAGCATACCGTATACACAACGCACATTGCACATATTCTGCATATCCCATCAGCAAAGTTTACACATCACACATTTACATGTCTACTGTATATGTACAGTAGCCTACATTCACTTAACTGTCAACATACTTGAGCTGGAAATAATAGCCATAAGTGGTGTAATAAAAAAATGCCACCCACCATCCCACCCTATTCAAAAACCAGAGGCACATTTGGGCAATAAGCAGTCTCTTGAGCCATTGACTTTCTGATTGGAAAAAACGTATGGCCTGTCCCATATAGACATCTTCCCTAAATAAACTCAGGGTCTGTTGACTCATGGGGGAAAATAAACGCTGAGCTATTCTTTTCAGTTTTACAGTATAGAAGAAAGGGGTCAACAGAACAGGCAGTACATCATAATAGAATACAGAGAAGATGGTAACGGTCGTAAAATAAAATAATCTCTCCTTTCCTTTTCCTTCCTCCCTCTCTCTCTCTCTCTCTCTCTCTCTCTCTCTCTCTCTCTCTCTCTCTCTCTCTCTCTGTCCCTCTTCAGTTGTAACTCAATCAGCTTCTTATTTGGCTTTGTACAGTGTGTTTATGTGCATGTCTTTCTGCGCTTGTGTGTCCGTGAGAGTATACTGTATGAGCTTGTATATTCGGGTGGGCTCTGGGGACAGTGGCTCTTGTACAGTTACTCCGTCACAGCTGTGACCCTCCTGAACCTGCTTCCAGCTGATGTCATTTTAACCACTAGCTGCTGGAAACATGGGAAAGCACTGCTGCTCTGTGGGCCTCTGTCTTTCAGCCTGCCTGCCCGCCTTTATGCCTTTATTATCATAGGACACTGAGAGAGAGAGTGACAGGAAATTAGTGGAAGAGCGAGAGATGAGGAAGGGTTGTGAAAATGACCTTTGGTCAGAATCGAAACCAGGTCCCCAGAAATATGCCATGGCAACTGAGTCCACTGAGCCATGGTTCCCAAACTTTTTCCCCTGCGTGCCCTGGTACATTTTAATGTGGTTCGCGCAACCCCCAAGCGAATTTATGGTGTGCTGATGGCCACGCAAGCATGGATTTACTGCGGATTCACTGCACATTATGCACAGTCGTTTTGGGGAATCCTCTTTTCCAATAGTTAAACTGCACTTCAGATGGACGCTTCCAGCATACAATTCACCATGCAATTAAAAACAAATTAATATTCGTCAATGCTAGATATAAAACACACATATCCACCATTGCTCTATTCAGCTCGCGCACCCCCTAATGGCAGGCCACGCACCCCCAGGGGTGCACGCACACCGGTTTGGGAAACCCTGACTGAGCCATGGCACCCCTTTGCCTTCCCCCCTTTACAGTAAGGAGTAATTCATACCAGAGCGGGGAAGCGGAGCGGGACGGAAGCCATTTTTACCAGCGGTGGCGAAAAAACATGGAAACAGATCTCTCCTTCCACACCAAGCGGTGGTAGTGGAAGGCTGGTAGCGGCGCGGGAGATTGGCTCCGCTCCGCGCTGCATTGGGAAAATAGAACTCGAGCAGATTTTGGACGGCAGCGGCCTGCGGTGCCCCATTCAAAGGGATGGCAAAGTAGCGAACTAGCTTTGGCTCTGGGGGGATTTTGAACAGGACTGGCCGTGCACGCCGACGCTGTCGGTGTGAAAGGCCAAGTAGAACACACCGGCCCAAACTAGGCAAAAAGACCCCTGTCGTCTCGCTGCCGTTCCGCCACGCTCTAGTATGAATCTGGCCTAAATGGAGCCTCTTTGTCAGGTTGCTGATATGGATGTGTGGGCTAGGATCTGTGCCTACTCTGCTGCCATGCAGGGGCGGACAGCCAGGTCGTGATTAATGAACTCCAACATGGCCACACTACTCACACACCTACACTACTGTCAGGGGAACTGTTAAGATTGACAGAATCATATGGTGTTGTGTAACCCTCCTCTTGTGTTCAGGCCTGTTTTAGATTTTAAAGGTGTAAAACAACTACTTCATTTTAATGTATTACATCAAGGCTTTTTGACAAGCTCTAGTACATGTGAATAACAGCATATAGTCCCTTGAGTCCATATAGTCCTTTGAGTCCATCATTTGAGTCCACATGCCAAGGTTTGGCCTGCAAGGGTATTTACAAGAAAAAAGAAAACATGAAGTGCCATAGTAATAAAAAAAGCACTCAGCTAAGAAGAAAGAGGAAAAGAGAGAGAAAAAAACACACACACATCACATACACGTATGTAAACTCACTGAAGGTGAGTTTGACTGTTACAAGAAATGTTAAGTTGCCTATTCTTAACAGAGGGACTCAAATTGCCCGTTGGCAGTTTATTGTGGTCAAGTTAGTAGCCTGTAATTATTCCTGCTCTTGCTGCTATTGCCTAGCAACATGGCTGAAACAGTGCAGTGGTCCGGACTCCCCATACATCAGCAGGGATGGAGCCAGGAGTCCCTATCACCCTGTACCAGGAGCTCAGCTCAGAGCTGTGACGCTTCTCACATGTTTTTCAAAACCCTTTCTTCTGAGTTATTTAACCTTGAAGTGCTCAGAGGTCACACGTGTAATAGCACTTACTTGTTCTCTCTGCCTTGACAAGCTCTGCCATTTGTTCAAAGTGTGCCTTGTTTACCGATCTGAGGTAAACTTTGCCCCGCAAGAGCAGCGGCTTGGTGTCTGTTTTGAAAAGTTCAAGCTCCACCGTCGGAAACATCTGCTTAGTAAGAGCAGTTGGTGTGGGAATAGAAGACCTTGTCTGGCAGATGTTAATCTGTGCCGTAGCTGTCAGTCTTTGGTTACTGAAACTAAGCAGCTTATTTTTGTATATTCAGCCGCGGCCAGAAACAATTGGTATGCTATAACCCCTTACTCAAATGAGGGTTCACCTGAAAGGCAAGTATACTATATAGATAAGAAATGATGAGTAGAATTCCTCACCAATCCTAACAATGTCTTGGTGAATGACACATCCTGCATCGAGATTGACTTTTCACATTTCAGTGTATATATACATAACATCTGATCCTTGAAATATTAACCTCCAATGTAATCCCCAAAATGCCTCAAGTCTGTTTGGTTTGGTCCATGCAATTCACAATGCACCTCTATTAGCACTGATATCCTCTGTCATCCTGGGGTTTGTGACACATTACATCAATATTAAACGGGCTGGAAGGGATTTTCTCCCCCTTTGCAGACTAACAAAAAGCACAAGAGTGCAAGGGAGGCTTCAGACTGGGCCCACTGACTCCATCCCAGGGTTCAGCTGAGGTCTCCCCTTCGGAAGCCAGCTGGAGGGGAAGAGAGGGTCTGCTGCTTCCATACGGGTGTGTGAAACTGGCCTTAGGTCAGAGGAACTCCTCATTTGGACAGAGGGACTGCTTTGGCAGCCCACTTCTCTGTTACAGTGCTGAGCCTGGACAGCAGTGGTGTAACCAATGAAGGATGCGAGAGTTGCTCCAGCTCTGCATGCATCGTGTGTGTGTGCGAGCGTGCGTGCGTGCTTGCTTCCATCCGTGCATGCGTGCATGCATGCACGCTTGCGTCCGTGCCTGCGTGCGTGCATGCGCGTGTGTGCATGCCTTCGTGCATGTGTGTACAGTTGCCATTCTTTACAGTTTTGCAAAGTTCTCTGGCAAGCGATGAGAAATTCCCATGACAACATCACATGCTTTAGGTTTAGGAATCAAAAAGCTCATGGTCAGGGGGGAACACAATAGATCTCAGAGCACTCAAGCTCATGTTCCATTGTTCACTCGATATCTTGTCTTTCTTGTCTTCCACTCCATACCATGTCTTCTGGAGATACCATGCTGTGTTTTCCCAGCGCTGGCGTCCCTCACTGGAGATTTATTCATCCTCCATGGCTTTCTCATTTTTCTATCGATGTTAACCCCAAGTGCACATTCCATTACATTTTCTCTTTGTGCTTTTTCCCAACATACCTAAGAAAAAATATGGAACAGGAACAATTTCTCAATTTCTTGAAGTATTTCATACATCCTTGGACAAACGTCCACTTTGTCCTGATTTCACCTCGTTCAGGTTTAATTACTTGACTATGGTTAAGTTGGCCTACATTTTGTATGTACATACTTCACTTAAGGAAGGCTTTCATATCATACTTTCAAGTTACGTTCACTTGGATTTCATGCTACATTCATTGGCTGACAGATCAAAAGATGCTAGCGTATTAATATTCAGTGTCTTCATTATCTACTCAAAACGCTGCATAATTCAATTATGCAAGGATTTGTATTTGCCATCCGCATAGAAATACTGTACTGTGAAAATATAAACTGAAATTTGAGTTGTTTGAGATGTGCCTGCACATCTCCCACCTGTGAGGCAACAAAAGCCAATTGCTTGCTGAGCTGTGCTCTCATTTATCCAATCATCTTGCCGCATCGACACATAAGCTTTTATGATAGCTCAAACCTAAACAGTATGCCTTCGGAATATCTGCTGCCGATCGGTGGCAGATGACATGTGCGACTCACATCGGGTAGCTACTCACATGGGGTTGCTACTCACATGGGGTTGCTACAGAGTCCGTTTGATCCTGCAGGCCACGAAACAGAATGTGTTGTCGTGAAGTGCAGCACATCCGCAGTTCAAAATTAGAGTAATTTGCTTTCCTTTAAACGGCCAATCCTAGAGAGTCTGTACTCGATACTCTGGTTTTCAATGAAATTCCAACCATATGGTTTGTGTATCGCTCAGTCGTCCCCTTTCTGTTTTTCCCATTCATTCTAAGATGCCCATGGTCTTACTAAACTGAAAATTGCTGCCCCAAGGTGTTGCCAAGATGGCCGTGGAGTGAAATAACTTATGGGGAAATGACTTTGGTACCATGCACTAGCTTTCAGTGCACTGACACAAGTGTGCGATATGAGACAGATTCTGGTTTTAGGAGAGCACGGACTGTATATGTGGGGGAAGCATTGACAAAATGTGTGGGAGAACATTGTCTATGTGTGTTGGACGACACGGTCTATCTGTGGCAGGCAGGGAGAAGGCTCTGAATGCACAGTCAATATTATGACTGTGGGAGAGCATAGGCAATTTCAGCCAATTACTTTGGTTTTATGTCGAGAAACATTTACACAATAGTACATCAAAAGGGTTTTCTAGTGTATCCAGCGTGTGCATGCTTTGTATAATCAGTGGTATTGTTATTCACAAATGCATGGTGCATTTGCATCATGAGTTGTTTGCGTGTCAATTTAAACCACATGAAGTGTAAACACGTATTTCCATCCCCAAACAAAGCATGTCATTTTCTCCCTCTTCACATTACAATGTGCAGACAGTATTCACAGCTGAATTGTCTCTCGACTGCTCTTGGATGGTCACCCTTTTGTGTCTGCATGTTGAATTGGCCAAGAGGAAAATTGTGTGTGGCCTTAGTGCTCAACTGGCTTTTCCTATTTCTTTTGGCTGGAATTGCAGACTCAAGTCACAGTCACACACAACACAATAGATTTTTTCCTGTGAGACATTAATACATAGGCTACTGTAGCTAGAAGCACAACAGCATAGTCCATGTAAACCCCCATACAGTGCACAACAATACTGAGTACACCTATTAAAAAGAAAACAATTGAACAATATTTCAGTTTCCAAAATGTGCAGAGAATAAGTTTAATGCAACGTCTGAAGCTTACCACAGAAAAATAGGTTTAATTATGTAACATAAACTGCATCTGCTTCCTTTTTTGTGAAATTATGGTGAGTACGGTAAAAGTGAGTTCACCTCAAACTGATGCCCAGTTTGTCTCGTGTATGTTTGAATGGTTCAGATCAGGTGTCATACTTGAACACTGAACTTATTAAAAACTTTCTGGTAAAAGATGTAAATCTTTCTCTCTGTCTGTCTCTCTCTCTCTCTCTCCCTCCCTCTTCTCTCTCCACAGCTCAGGTGTGCGTGCGTGACCGCCTCACCTTCCGCTTCTGCCAGTCCCTGAGGTGGCTGGGCCGCTGCAGCCTGGCCACGGTGCGTGCTCAGTGCTGCAAGACCTGCGCCCAGTGGACGCAGAGCACGGACAAAATTACCCACCGCCGCTGAGTGAATGACAAAGACACATACCGAGGATGCATCACATGGCGGGAAATGTATGAACAGCTGTCCATTCAGTGGACATGTTTCAACCCAAACACCATGCTGACAGCAGGACTTTTTGCAAGCAGACATTCAGTGAGACGCCCACATACAAGTACAGATAATCTTCACCGAAACGAGAAAAACATTCAAACGTTTGAACAGACAGACATACAGCACCAGCACACAGATGCACTCTCGGGAAAGCAGCAGTAGCTGTGAAGAGGAGGCAGGAAGGATAGAGTGAGAAGGCAAAGCATTTATCTGCTATTGTGGGCCGAGTGCTGATGTTGACGATCAGGACCCCGTGGAGGGCCTCTGGGAGCCCATTCTGTATACTGTATCACCCCCGCGCCCACACACCCCAGTTGCACTCACAAAAGAGAGGTGCCTTTTAGATTCAACCAGACATCTCAAAGAATAGCAACAAAGAGGATGTATGTATTATTGAAACTGCTGGGCAGTGGGGGAAAGAAAACATCGGTGCTCTGGAATTATTTTTACTGCCTTCCCTTTGGACAGGACAGTAGCATTGTGACTGCCGTCACATTTTGTGGTGCATTGAAGACCTCTTCACTACACTCGGAAGCCTCTATCAATTTGTGCAAGTTTTTTGAAAAAATAGTTGTAGAGAACTTTTTTAAAAGGTATTCTTTGAAAACACTTTTTAAGTGCTCTTTTGGTCTGGCAGCAGTAAACAACATGTGGTCTGGTTTACTGCAGTTATGGCATTAACGTGACAAGTGGCCTAATTTAACATGCCGTGATACATGGTAAATACAGGAGTACTATGTATGTGCAGCCCTTAACAATGCTTTCCTTGGATTGCAGCTGATGCCTACATCAAAGTGGGAGACAAAAAACAGCAATGGCAAAATAGCAACAACAAGTAAAAATACTCAAGATATTTTGAGAATTGGTGCTTCAAACAAGAGCAGGTGCTAAAGCTCAGTCAGGTGTTGGCTGGCCAGTGCCTTTTTTATACTTGAATGTTGTTTTGTTGCTTTGTAAGTTTAATGTATAACATTAGATCATAGCAATAGCATTGTGTACACTCATACTGTACACATAACTAAAAGTAAATGGGACTGTGTAAATGATGTTACTCATGTGATAACTTGTTTTGCTCATGTTATTTTTAGTATAATGTTTTTGGTCATTGTTTTTTGTTGTCATTTTAACACAACAGTTAAGTTGTGCACAGATTTCTGGTATTAATTTTAACCCCTGCTAAAAAGTGTAGAAAATCTTTTAATTCCCAAATTGTGTAATATTTCTTGTATGGAGACTTTGCATTCAATGTTTCGTTATTCCCTCTTAGCTGCAGTCATATGCTGATGTGATTTGCATACAGAATTGATTTCTTTACGTAAATTTAACATAAACCAATAAAAATGTTTTTTATTACCTACAAAGTAGTTATGCAATACTATGTCAGAAACATGATTTTCTATTCTGCTTATCCAGATCTCATGAGCACAATAGGCTACCTCACCTCTACCCATCTACATTTTCATGAGACAAAAGGCTAATCTGTTGCAATCATGCAAGGCTGGGGAGTGAAGTGAGCGTGGGTGGTCTACATAGATCAGTGTTTCCCTCAGAGAAAAACCTATTCACCGTTGTTTTGCTTTACCACCAATTAATGTAATTATGCAGGCTAAATTGAACAAGGCGGAAATCGAATACCCATTTCCACTTGTTATTAACGGTGTAAAGTGGCGAGTGTGGAGGAAAGTGGTGTGTTACCGTAAAATAGACCAACACATAAAATTACAGTACACAGTTCAATTCATCCGCACAGTTTGGGAAATGGCCATGGGGACATAATAGAAATGGTGCAGTGTACTATCCATTTGTTCTGCACTGAAGCACATGTAGCTCCTTCAGGGCTTGGTGTACAAGACAAGCAAGTGGCTCAGATAATGGCACAGGCAAGACACCAACCCCAAGAGAGCGCATATTATGCAATCAAGTGGATGGAACACGTGCCCAGCCCCAGCCCCAGCCGCAAGACAGCCACAGTTTGATGAGGGAAGATAAGCTAAGCCTTAATGTAATTACACCACACCACCACAAACAAAATGTGCAATTATGAGAATTTATTGTTTTGTTGTTTTTTTTCCCTAGATGTTGTCCTCATGTGTTCCGAAATGGTCAATCATGTTCTGTTCATGGCTGTTGTTCATAGACGATGCAACTTAATCTGATCAAATACTTCAATAATGAAGCCAGATGAGGGGAAACAGGGTTGGGTCTCTTATTATTTTTAGCAGCACTGTCATGATGATGATGATGATGATTTCTCTTCCATGGAATTGGCCTCGGCCCTGACCAAGAGTGGCAGCAAAAGTTCAAGGAGTTGTGTAGGCCTATGCTAATGTCCATTAAAGACTAGGAATCAGTGTGTTTGTACATACATAAGGGGTTTTTGAACGCCATCATGATAATTAAGCATGATTATGATAATTATGATGCTGGCTGCCATTTGTAAGTGATTTAATTTTCTGCAAACGTAATTATGTATTTTCAGATGTTTGCCATGTCCATTTTCCTACTTTATTTTTTCACTGTGGGGAATCTAAAAGTTATCTGAGGAGCTCAAGGATTCTCAGAGAACCTTTAGGGGTTCCCCTACAATGGCTAACTGAAGAGTCCTTGAAGAACCTTTGGGTTCTTACGGAAGGTCCTCTGAGGAACCTCCAAGAAAACCTCAGGGTTCTTCCAAGAACTAACTTGTCACATTTTACTTGCCAGGGCCGCTGACACCTTTGGTCGGGCCCAGGACAAAGTTCTCTGAAAGGGCCCCCTCTCGCAATACATACAATGTAATGAGAACCCAATTCTGGGCCCCTCTTCTTCCTGGGCCCAGGACACCTGACCCCTTTGTCCTCTCTTGTCGGCTTTACTGCTTATCACTATTTAGAGAACTTTTTCATGGTCTCTGTTTACCCCACAATAGTAAACCGAAGCTTCTTTGGAGAACTTTCAATGTTTAACGTGGACTCCTTTATCTGGATGCACTCAAATAGCAGAATAATCTTACATCATACAACACCAATGTCTCCCATTTCAGTATTTTTGAAGATGGCTTTAAAGTAAAGTGAAACTCAAAGGTTTTCAAGGCCCAATCAAAGATCGACTACTTACAACTTCTTTGACTAACGTGACCTGGGTGAATGTGAATCTTCACAGACCTGTGCAAACATTTATTTTCGTGTTTTGTGCAATTAAGCTTTTCCCCGCGCCTCTGTATGCATGTGTCCTATTCTGTTATATTGAAGAAGGAAGCACAAGAGCCAAGGGAGTCAAGGCAGACTTCTGAGCCACAGTTCCCGTCCTGACCCTCTTATTAACATTTCTCAGTGCTCAGAAATGTTACTCAGAAAACCTTAAGTCATGAGGACATGGTTTGTTGTGCATTGGTGTTCAACGGTGCATCTCAGCTCTTACGAATCTTGGCCCTGTCCATAACATTATTTTTTCATCTTGCCAATGTGATTATCAAACCAAAACACAATGCTGTGCAAAGACAGTCTCATGACTGGTAGATATATTTAGGCCTAAACAATTCCAAAGACCCCATGCCCCTGTGGGATTTTGGGTGTTTTTTTTGTCTGTTTTGCATCTTTGCCCCTGTCTCTGCTAGACTGTCAGTCTATGCGGGCAAAATAGAGCAACCATGTTTGGTATTCTACAACACCAGTCACTAAAAAGTTTGGAGATTCGAGAATGTGCATGGTTTTCATACTGCATGGTCCCTAAGGTCAAAGAATGATTTCTGCTCCTCCAGTAAAAATGGTGCTTTACCATCATTGATGCATTCAACAGACATACTATACTACAAGTTTGTACTAGGTTTTTTTTTTCTTTAAACAGATGTTTATCCATTTGCGCCCTTGAGATGTGACTTGGGGTGGAAGTTGTAGATCTTACGCAGCACATATTGCACACTGACTCATCAGTCAACCGCTGTAGTCCTGGAAGACCTTCCTGCACAGTAGCCCATTACCCTGATGCTTTACCTCCAACGCAGACAGATCCTCTTGATTCAGATATGCTGAAAAGGCATGTGAAGTGAAAGCAAAAGCCCATATGGGAAACTCCGACTCCCATTGCCATCGTGACACAGCACTACACAGCACACAAGTGCACACACTGCACACAACAAAATTGTATTTATGCCTCACCCGTGCAAGGAGGCAGCCCCCAATGGTGCATGAAAGGGAGCAGTGCAGCAGCACGGTACCATGCTCAGGGTACCTCAGTCGTGGAGAAGGAGGATGGGGGAGAGCACTGGTTAACTACTCCCTCCACCAACCCGCCGGGTTGGGTGTCGAACTGGCAATCTTTGGGCTACAAGTCTGATGCCCTAACCACTTACTCATGACTGCCCAAATGTGTAATTGCACCCCAGCTTTAGAGTCCTGGGAGATGCCAGTTGGAGACATTTCTGCTCAGTTTCTAACAATGCCCCCAGGTCAGACATCCAAAGAGCCTTTAAGTTCTCCACAATTATAAGTCACACCCACCGACAGTGTCTGGTAGAAAAACACCGCCCCCTGGAGGTCATGTAAAATATCACATGCAGGCATGAAGATACAGTACCATGAAACTATCAGTAGGCCTACAGGTACAGGTAGTAGATGTATAACGTTCATTATGTCTAACTGTTTTAATAACGCTTAGGTTTATATTTTACTTCAGACTTGTAAAAGTTTTCTATCTTTTACCTGACATGTTTTGACGGTATAGCTTCCATCTTCATCAGAGGGTCACATAGATGTTGATGTGTGACGTGCTCTAAAATTAGTTGATGTTGTTCCCACACCTGGACCACCATCCTAAGAGGACAACTCTAACAGCAGGAGGTGTGACCAATCTGTCATAATTGACAGGGATGTCACATCTCCACGACAACATCAGCTGATTTTTAAGCACCTCACACATCAACATCCATGTTACCCCCGATGAAGACGGAAGACACAGTACACAATATGTCAATCAATTGTATAATAGAACTTCCTATAGGCCTACCTACCTCGGAGAAGGCATCACCAGAAGCATGCAGGTTCCAGTTTAGTTGTCTTGGCAATTGTCTCATCCTTCAGCCCAAATGCAAGTGTAGTTTCGAAAGGTTGCTCTCTCTCCCTCCACTCAGACTGTGAGCCGTCACTGCATCCTGACATGACCTGTCAGTCAGGAGTCAGGACCCACAGGGGAGAGAGAGAGAGAGAGAGAGAGAGAGAGAGAGAGAGAGAGAGAGAGAGAGAGAGAGAGAGAGAGATGCCTGGGCCGGGGGATGTAGTATCCAGTGAGGCTCTGGCTGACTGACAACATGTTTGCTCTGCTGTCGAGGGAACCAGTCATCCGTCATGCTGTATGTCAGTCATGCCTTGTGTGGTGTGGTTTGTGGTGCAGGACAGCTACCTTAACACTACACTACGTGTCTCCTGGGTCCACTACATTTACACTATTGGTGTTGGGTTGTGACATTGCTGTCTGAGTACAGAGTCATGGCTGTCTGAGTAGTTCCCCCGCAACTTGAAGGTCACAGGACTTGATAATTAGGTAATTAGCAGTGTTTGCTGAGAGCTCTGATTTGATCCATAATTAGCGAGCTAAGTGGCTGGGAGGAAGGTGCTTTCATTCATCACTGTGTCCTCAGTTTTTTAATACAAAGCATCTAGACTAGAACTGATCTGTGACACTTTCATTCATTCATAGTCCCCTAAGGGGACAATCGTGACCATGCAATTAGGCCTCTCTGAAAATACTTGCACATGCCATCAATACCCATGTAACTACAGAGATGTGAGCTTGTGGTTTGGAAGGTCATTGGTAAAACTAAAATATGGTGCTTGGGAGCTTTTATATTTTCATAATATATACACGTAGGTAGGTACTTTAATAACATATGTCTATGTTATGTCTATGCCAAGGATATATGAAATAGGACAAACAGAAACTGTGTGCCATGTTTATGGATGAAAAGAGAGAGGTGGAATGTTTCGTTTGTTTTAAACGACAAACAGCTTCCTTATGGTAAGAATTCAAATTGAAAACAAGGTTGAAATAAGGATGTGATGGAGTGCCTGGTTGTGGGTGTGCTCTGGTTGTCTTACCATTGTTGACATGGTCAAAGAACACGTCTGCTATTCTGGAGGACTGGGTTTGAAGCTGGGTGGACTAACCCTCCTCCACTGCTCTACAAATAGCGTCAGAAGTGGGATGGGTTGGCCCCACCATGGCTCTAACGGTAGGGCACTGGGCTGCTACGTGAGTTACTCAAGTGTGATTCCGGCCCGGGTCCTTTGCCAAACCTTCCCCATCTCTCTCTCGCCACTGATTTTTGTCCAATCTCTCACTGTCCTATCATAAATAAACTAATAAAAGACCATTTTTTTTAATCTTTTTAAATAAGTGGGATGGGTTATCGCGAGGCGGCCATTGGAGACACACCTAGTGTACTGTGTGAGCCATATGAGGGATATTATGGGTGGGTCAGCTTGTATCTGATTTTTACACCTCTAGGTGGCAATGCTGACCAATCTAGTGAAACGAACCCCATCAGATTCAGTAAGAATTTCAATTTCAGACCACCATGTAGGATTTGAATGAATGGATGGATTTGAACTGTGTGTTTGTAATAATGAATTTTCATAATCTGTGCATCCGTTTTTGTGAAAACTCACAGCCTTGGCTTCACTGTCTACATGAGGTTTTGAAGGTACTCTTGTTAGGTGAAGGCTTCTACAGTAAGAAAAGCAACAGCACCAGTGGCTTCAAAGTGGACCAAATTGTTCAGCATGGTCTTGTGTCAGTGGGGTCATTAGGGTGGTTGTATAGATTGAGGCACAAAATTAGCTTAGCCCAGCACTTTGCTGTGCGCCAGCCAGTGTTGATGGGGCTTACACTTTGACAACAGCCATTAATCGCCAAGGCCAGGAGAGAGATCAATGACAAGTGTCAACATGAATGCAGTGCCCACCAGACTATCGAGCGCAGCGCAGTAATTCTACCTGGAGTGCCCGGGCATTTCCATTTTTGACTTTGACCGCCGTGTGATGGATAGAAACTTGCCCTCTGACGTGGCCCAGCGCTAAGTGATTACCAGGGGTTCCTCAGCTCCGGATATGGCGCTGCCAATATGTGAGTATATATTCTGGTGGTCGTACTCCACTCTCTGTTCCTTCATTTTAATTTACTTTTTATGGGGGTTTACACCTCTGAAGACTCAGAGGATATAGATATATAATAATACCTCACAGGGGTCAGCCCTGGGTTCCCATAGCATAGGCTACAGGCTAGATGTCTGCAGCCTAGGGCCCCCCACCTGCCAGGGGTCTCCTGATTGGTCAAAAGTGAGAAATTGCAGAGTTATGATAAGATGCAGTATTTAAATTAATTGTGTTTAGTACAGTTAATAGGCATGTTATCCTTAATTCCTAGCTTGTAATTATGACACTGTCTACGTAAATTTGTCACAAAATTGACCTTACCGGCAGCCATGGTTAAGTGGTTAGGACGTCAGACTTGTAGCCCAAAGGTTGCCAGTTTGACTCCCGACCCGCCAGGTTGGTGGGGGGAGTAATTAACCAATGCTCTCCCCCATCCTCCTCCATGACTGAGGAACCTGCACTGCTCCCTTGCAGCGCTATTGGGGGCTGCCCCCTTGCACGGGTGTGGCATAAAATGCAATTTCGTTATGTGCAGTGTGCAGTGAACACTTGTTTGCTGTGAAGTGCTGTGTCACAATGACAATGGGAGTTGGAGTTTAGCAGGTGGGTTTTCACTTTCACTTCACTTCAATTTAGCCTAGGGGCCCCAGGCCATCTTAATCCGGTCCTGCCCACAGCCCATTGGTTCCATAGATCTATGTTCCTCTTTTTTTTTAAAAACACTTTTTTCTCTAAGTGAATTCAATGCTAAGTCATTTTTTAAAGAATACCACATTTAAAAGAATGATTCAGAGTGTAACGGTATGCTACATCCCGCAACCCTATGTTGGAGTAGTAGGCTAGTGTAGGAAGGGGTCAACGGGGCCTTATGTTCCCAATTACCTAAAAGCTACACTCCAGCTCAGTCAACGGCTACTAGATCGTATTGGCTATAATTGACGCAACACTTAGTGACGCAACACCTTCACCGTAGCTTTAGGCTAGGAGCAATACAATAGCCTCTCATTTCTGAGCTCAGGAAAAATCAGGAACTCCTCCCACTTTGTCGGGAAGCAAACAACCAGTAGCAAACCAAGAGAGGCGGGTCAGTCATGCTATTTGGGAAACGTTAATTGTTATGCTCTTGGTCAGACCAAGTCTGGAAGAGATTTTAACGTTTATGATAATCAGGCTATCCAACTGCTACCTTGATGAAAAACCCGCTGGAACATCACTCTCAGGCTCTGGCAGTGGCAGTGTGGTCAGATGGCTGATCTTGTTATGCTTTTACACCATGCGTTTGATCCTCACAGGTATCGACCAGCTGGTAGCAGGTATGGCCTGGTGTGGTGTGGTGTGGTGTGGCGTGGAATAATGGTTTGCTGTAATGTCGTGTGGAGTGGTGTCTTGTGATGAGGAGTGTGGTGAGGTGCCGTGGTGTGATGTGATGTGGCGTGTGTGGTGTAGACTGTCAGGGTCGGATTAAGATGGCCTGGGCCCCTAGACAAAAGGTTGCTGTGGGCCCCCCGGAAGGCAAATTTTGCGGGGTTTTTTTTTTTTTTTTTTACATAGACAGTGTCATAATTGTGAGCTAGGAATTAAGGATAACATATCTACCAACGTTACTTGATATGGCAGATCCGTTTTTCAATATCGCATCCTATCACTAGTTTATCATATCAATATTTTTCACTTGTGGCCAGTCGGCGAGCCCCTGGCAGGTGGGGCCACTAGGCTGCAGCCATATCTGTGCGTTAATCCGGCCCTGTAGACTGCCTGTCCTCAATTCACTCCTCCTGTCTGCAGGCCACCTGCCAGAGCCACGTGTCTCCATCAAGCCAGTCATGCAAATGGGCCAGAGGTGGCCAGCTGTTCCCCACATCTGCACTGTTGGCTTGACATCTACTTATTTACACACGTTTGTTCCTTAATAGGCACATGTGGAAAGCTAGTGTTTCTTTTTAGGAAGTAGATGCATTTAATAATGCTTTGAGGGTGTGTGCAGATACTGTGCAGGGAGGAAGCTTATGATGTTGTCTGATCAGATTACATTTTTACATCACATTTGATAGTTTAATCCAGAGCGGTTTAAACAACATGTGTGAGAACAATACAGAATACACAGGGCGTAACAAGGTATGTGCAGGTGAGTGAGTTTAGCTTGTTATCACAGTGTAGCAACATGTTAAATGTCCTATGACATGATATAAACATGATATAGGGCACTTACAATCTGCTGCTTCCTTAGAGAATAGAAAAAGTGGTTATGTGGTTTCCTGCACATCTTCGTCTGAGGAGTATCTTTCAAAGGAATTTAAAGGTCACTTTCTGAGGAGAGTGTGAGGTGGTTGATCCTATTCCTGCATTCTCAGCAGGTGCCAGGCAGTGGGCCTCCTAAATGCACCTGAAGAAGGCCTACTAGCCTTAAACGATGACGGGTCTGACTGTAGCAAAAGACTACCACATTTCCAAGTCTTCCAGCAAAATATTACCTGGAAAAGGCTGTGTGTGTGCGTGCGTGCGTGCGTGCGTGCGAGCGTGCGTGCGTGCGTGCGTGCGTGCGTGCGAGAGAGAGAGAGAGAGAGAGAGAGAGAGAGAGAGAGAGAGAGAGAACGTGCGTGCTGGTGCACATGTGTGCGTGTCCTAATCAGCATGTGAGGAGGAGGCTTCTCAGCTCCCTCTGAGGGTTTAGTCAGTGCTGAAGGCACACTGTATTTAATTCACCACATGAGATGTCAGTGTATTTCAGTGTCTTTGACACTGACATATAACCCATAAATGGTGTAAACATCATGCATAAGGGTTAGCCAAATTTGATATTCATATCCACAGTCATAGGCACTTCTGCAGCAAATGATATGAAGCCCCTTCCATATCAAGCCAGAGGTACCATGAACAGAATTAAGAAAAGCTGTGTAAGACCAAGTGGATAGATTGCAGCAGCAAAGCCAAATAAATTGGTGAATGTGCCTGGTGCAAGGTTTGGCCAAGAATTTGTCACATTTCATGCCGCGTTATGAAACTGTTAGGCTTTGGGTAGGGGTGCCGGACCACACCTTGTCCTATTTTGGATGAAACTCAGTGTAATGTTGTTCCAGACCCCAACTTTTGATTTAGTCAATGATGTAATTTTTGTTTCTCTGTTGGTCAGGTCAGCTCATTTTTACTGCTGATGCTGACTGCTAAAAGATTCATTAAAAATGTGTCAGGTAGTTCAGGTAAGCCATCTGTCACTGCAGTAAGAAGTTATTGTGCAGGGGGGAAAGACATTATGTAAACACGATTAAAATGCGATATTCAGTCACCTGAACCACTTTCTGCCAAATAATGAAATATTAATGAATACCATCAATAAACAGCCACATTGCAACAACTCTGGCAAGAATTCATCTGGAACAAGAAACTGCAATATTGCAGTTATGGCTGCACAGTGTGTATTTACAAATGCTTGAGGCGCTGATTTGTAAATCCGTGAAGGACAAATAAAACAGTATTAACTATGATAGAATTTATTTTCCTTCCACCTGTTTTAATTTTCCAGGTTGTTTAATGTCATTTTATTTCTCAGCCATGGCCATGTACTGCCATGATAGTTTGTTGTGAAGTTCCAAGGCTCTTGTCCAGAACGTGACAGAATAATATGACCCGAGTTGGGTTGTGGGCAGTATAGTGGAGCACTTCATCCTAGCTACAGCATGCCACCTTCTCGCCGTCCGGGCTGATGACCGTCTCTCTACCCTGACCGATATTTGATTTACATGCCCATGGGTTAGCGGATCTCTGACACGGGCGATTCGCTCTGACGGCGCACTCCTTCTGAAATATAGCTGGGATGGTGGGAGGCGGGACTCTGCAGCAGCCCACAACAATGTGCCGGGCAGCAAGAAAGAGTCCTGATACTAACCCAGACGTAGAGTGTCCGCGTGTGTGCTATTGAGAAGTGGAATAAGAACATCCCATGAAGTTACTTTTTATATTTTTTTAACCAGCTTTCTTCGTTGCGTTCCCGCACCGGTTGCGTTATGGAAGCTTGGAACGTTATCCTGTGTCTTGTCATCACTGCATGCGTGTGGAGAGGTAGGTTCTGCATGGATTTTTACAGTATCATACATTACTGTACCTATCACAAACAAATAATAATTACGCATAAAAGTCCAAAAGTATTGTTGTCATGCCTATGAGATTGCTTTCATCCTTTAAAAAAAAGGTGCTTCTTGGCACTGGGTCACTTTTGCTGCGCTCTGCTCAATTTAACTGTGCTACTTGGCTTGCCTGTGGGATTTCTACAGTAAATTCAATCTCAGACAAACAGTGGAAGGGGAAAGGTTCTCAATAACTGTTTAATTTCGTCCCCCTTGTGAAATGCTCTAGCCAGACATTATCTTGGCTGAATGCTCATTTATCCACATGAATTGAAGTTGGCAAGTGAGGTGGACCATGATGTTTGAGCCACAGTGTAAATGCCCTTTGGGGGGATAATTGGCTTTTCCAAAATTAGAAAGTTGTTTGTTTTAGTTTATCTCATTTTTGTTATATACTAGATACATAATATGCATTGTTTTAGTAGGCTATTGAAATGCTTGTCTGCCAGTTATTCCTGTCAGTGTGTTTATCCTTGATGGAAGTATTATTGTGATTTGGGAAAGAATAGAGTGGTGTGTTTACAGCAGTTCAACAGTAAGCACAATTTCCTCAGAGCAAGGACAATTTTGTCAGCATTGCATTTAGTCCAGCTTATTATATATATCCATCTATCCATCAAATCAATATTTACTTATGTAATTGCTTTTGCGTTTGACGATGTCATGTCTCCATTTAGTCCATTCTTATTGACATGGACAAGGCCCCCTTAAATTTAATTATACTTCCACAATGGATGCCTGGACAGATATTGGCTTGGGATAATAGCACTCTGTTCAGCTCATTGTCTTGTGTGGTGCCCCTGGATCTCATCTCAGAGATGAAACTGGCCTGGCCAGCTAAAAGGCTGCTGTAATCCAGTCAGTGGATCTCTGTGGACCTGGGTGGAATACCAGTGTGCAGGCCCACCGACAGGGGGGGGGGGGTGCAAACAGGTATGTTGTCCCGGACCCAGGGATATAGGGGGCCCAGAATTGGGTCCCCATTATATTGCACTTATTTGATAGGGGGCCCTTTCAGATGATTTTGTGCTGGGACCAGCGAAAGCTGTCAGCGGCCCTGCGAGTATAGTTAAGGTCCAGTGGGAAGGTATTAAGACACAAAGTGAGGCTTTCAGCGTTGAGTGCATCTGTGTTGTGTGATGGGGACACACACAGTTATCATCGCCCTCCTATTCATGTTGGTTTTTGGTGGAAATCCCACAGGAGAGAAAAAAATGCAATGATCCAACAGAAAAAAAATGTATCGACTTGACAGCAGTTGATGTGTTAAGTAACTGACAAGGTTAAGTCCTCTGATCTCAGGACTAAGTGAGTGTAGGTGAAAGCTACTGTAGTGTCCAGACTGACATCTTCTTCACTGGTGGGTGCTGGGTTGGAGCCCTTGAAGAGAACAAAGGGAAGATTAACAGTGATGGCCCGGCAGTATACCTGAGAGGGTAGGGCGAGAGGTTCCAGACCTCAGCACTTTGGGGATGTAAATATAACCCGACTCGGCTCAGGGCTGCTGGAACAGACTCATAATGCAGACTATAGCGAGCTAGCTAGCCGTGTAGCATGGAGGAAGAGATGGGGAGAGTTATGGGGGGCCTGGATCCAGACAGCTGGGGAGAAGAGGAGAGTGGAGCTGGAGGCTACATGTGTGTGGAGAGGAGAGAGAGAAAGAGAGAGAGAGCATGATGAGATTCGTCGATCAATACAGTAACTCCCGATGAGGCGAAGAGGCTATTTGCCTTCTCACTGTGCAAAGCCCTTCACCTTAACTTGCCCCAGTGTTTCCCATACATTGAGGAAACTATGGCGGCCCGCCATAGTTTAAATTTGGCCGCCATAGTTTACGAAAATGTAAAAAAAAAAAAAATTTTTTTTTTTTTTTTAACGATATCCGTTTTTTTGTTAATTTCCTTCGCATTTTCCTCCTGGAGTAAATACATCCTATAGACTCTGTATTGGTTAGATAAGTAGTCCCACGGTAACACAGAATGAGGGGAAAGCATTAGGAAGTGACCGTAAGGGTATTACAGTTGATTCATGTGTGCACACGTGTAACATCGGAACATGTGCGCAACGATGCGTTATGACACGCCGATATGCGAGGATCTTCGTCCAAATCGCTAGTCGCATGCAACATCGCTAACTGCGTTTACATCGCGTGTCGCGTGTAAGGGAGATGTTAGTTGTTGACATGTGTGGAATTCACTTCAATTCGTGCTGTTTCTTGCTCCAGTTGTGGACAAAACGATGGTCCAAACTCACAATAGAAAGCCTTTGCTGTGCTACTGTCCCAGAGAGCTGAACAAAAAAAACCTTCATAGAAGAAGTCACTCTTAACATGGGTGTTAACCAATCCAATGAGTTCTCTCATTGCTCGCTCTCTCTCTCTCTCTCTCTCTGTCTCCCTCTCTCTCTCTCTGTCTCTCTCTCTCTCTCATAGTAGCCTACTATTTACCCATAACAAATGGTGAATTTCTGAGCCCTTTTTAATTTGTAGCCTATACCACTGAAGGCATGATAATGCTTCATCATATTTTAGAAATAGGGCCTATGTGCCTTTTATATACCAAGTGTTTATCATTTTGAAATTGTTTCAGTTGTTTATGACTTGTGTATGACTGAAATTATCTCTGCATACTATCAGTGCTGCATTGCTTTGTAAAGATAGGCTATTCAACACACTTTAAAAACACACTGAAAAGATACGGCCATAGTTGCCTACTGAAAACATTTTGTTCATAATAATGGTGATTAATAAATGGTGGTCTTAAATTTTCATACTGACATCCTTGAATTTGACTTGGTAGATCACGGCAGACCATCAACTTCAAAAGTAGATCTTGGTTAAAAAAAAGTTGGGCACCCCTGCTATAGAGAGAACCACAAGTGCTTGAAAGACAGGGATCAAAAGCCTAGTCAAGTTGTTGTAGTTTACTTGGGTTTGGGAGCAATATAAAAAACCTTCAGAGAAGGGACAGTTGGGATGAGTTTACTAACACTCCCTAGGCTTTGTTTTACAGTTGTAATGAGTTTGGTGACAGACCTTCATTGACACAGCAGAGGAGACATCGGGCTGCATATAGAAATTAATGTGTAATGAATGTGAATATGTTGTTCAGCCCTTTTAATGGGAGGAATTTGGAAAAAAACTGGCCCTGTGACCAGCACCCCTCATGTAGAATGTGTACGCCTACAGATATGTGTGGGGGAAAAGGCGCAGCCTACCCTCTAAGACCCTTTTTGTCTATGCGTTAACAATTTCACAGTGCTCTTAAATTCTTATCTCTGCTCCTATTTTGTTTTATTATTGTTTCCCAGACCCCTGCATGAGGGACGAATGAAACTGTGTTGTAAACAGAAATTATTCACTGTACTGCATTTTTTGACAATGACAATGTACTACTATTATACAAGTCATGGGTAAAATCTTATGTAGCCTTATTTCTCAAAATATAAATGGCTGAAATATAGGCCCAGGCCTACAGTTTCTCCATGCACCAATGTCATACTGTAGTCATTGTTTTGCCGTTTTGCATTTACGCTGCAAGAATAACCCCCCCACCCCCCCCCCCCCCCCCCCCCCAAAAAAAAAGGCCCGTGTGAGAAGACCCCCCCCCCCCCCCCCCCCGGACCAAAATAAACCCGGCTGCCCCCATAGTTTCCAAAATTTCTGTGGGAAACACTGCTTGCCCGTTTAATTTTCACCGTTTTTTTTTGTTTTGTTCAGTAATGAGAGGGCTTTTTGTTACGCCTCGTACAGTACCTCCACTCTTGATTATTCTGAGAGCTGTAGGCTACACAGTGTCGAAGCAGGCCTTTAAAAAAAACATACAACACCCAATGCAATTTTATTTTCATCCCAAGACATGGATATTTACTCCCACCATCAATTGCTACATTTTTAAAATATATATACATATTTTTAGGGGCTTTTATGCCTTTATTTGATTGGACAGTCTGAGATGGTGATAGGAAGTGAGTGGGACAGAGACACAGGGTGGGATCGGGAAATGACCCCGGCCGGACTCGAACTGGGGTCCCCGTGGGCATGCAAGCCCAAATGTGGGGGGCTTAGCGCACTGCGCCACAGTTGCTATATTTTTATCATGGTTTGGAATATACACTTTTCATACATGAATAGGTGGATATTCTCCATGTCACTCCATCATCTTGAACGACCAGTCATAGACATCATAGAAATCTTTGGCGTAAAAACCTCCAGACCAGACTACACCAATATAAAAAAACATTACATTTGTGAATATGTAACATACACTTTGAAAGTATGTAAATTACTACATTTACACTCTGAACCTTTAATATTTTTCATCTCTGTCACAGCTTCATATAAACCTCATTATCCATCATGCATTTCATTAGATTTCTGGTTATGCAGCAGTGGAGTTCATAGACTGGTAGCCATTAACCGCTACTAGCAGACCAGAAATTCTGTGAGAGTATGAAATGATATGAAATGTGCAGGACTTATGGAGGTGAATAACATCCTGATATGTAGTTCATTTTTTTGAATCCCAGTGTCACAACAGGGTCATGCTCAGCGAAAACTGTACAAAGATCTGATGGCCAACTACAACCCGCTGGAGAGGCCGGTGTTCAATGACACACACACCCTCACGGTGAACTTCAGCTTCAGCCTCATGCAAATAATGGATGTGGTGCGTATTCTTTTTTATCATCTTTTTTGGCCTTTTAGTAGCTTTACTGTTATAGGACAGCAAAAATTAGACAGGAAGGTGGTGGAGGAGAGAGATGGGGTAGGGTTGGGAAATGACCCAGGTCGAATTCGAACTTGGGTCTTCAAGTGCACAGTATGGTGCAAGTGCTCTACACAGTGTGCCACAGCAACCCCCCAGGATGGGGTATGTATTGACATACAGTAGGCTATATGTACATAAATCCTAAATCATATTTCTAGCTATGAGCCACTGATGATAAATGACAACATTGTTCTTCAGGCTGTGATTATAAATTAAACACACTGTGTCAACATAGAGTACCCATCGCCTGACATGTGCACCCATTACCATGACATACAAGCACCTGGAATGGACAGCCTTTGTGTTAATGTGAATTATTAGTGTGTATGTTTACATAGTGTGAGCACACTCACTTATTGCTGAATGCATGCATGGTATATGTATCTCTCTCTCTCTCTCTCTCTCTCTCTCTCTCTCTCTCTCTCTCTCTCTCTCTCTCTCTCTCTCTCTCTCTCTCTCTCTCTCTCTCTCTCTCTCTCTCTCTCACCCCCTATCTCTGTCTCTCTTCCTGTCTTAATGTATTCATGGGTGTGTGATGTGCTCTGTTATGTCTGTGCAATAACTGTGGACTGACATTTGCATTTGTGTTTCTGTGTATGTGTGTGAGTGTGTGAGTGTGTGTGCACGCGCGTGAGTGTGTGTGTTTGTCAGTCAGTGAGCATAAATGTTAGTCAGCTCTGGTCAGTCTATGGCTCTGATGTAACAGCAGCTGGATTTATGTGTCCGCGTCAGGCCGGTGAGAGAAGAGAGGAGGCATTTGTGGTTGAGCATTCCATCCAAGCAGCCTTGAGAGAAAGAGCTGACAGGGATCTTCTCCTTCTTCCTTTCTTTCTTTCTTTCTCTCCATCCTTCCTTCTCCCTCTGTACCCTGGCATGCATGCATGCGCACGCGCGCACACACACACACACACACACACACACACACACACACACACACACACACACACACACACACACACACACACACACACACACACACACACTTAATAGCCATACATGTGACTCCATCACCACATATACTGTACCATATTCCATAAAAATCACACTGCGAAACACACAGTCTGAGCCAGATGAGATTGGCTTGCATGAGTGAGTTTCTCTTGGCTTGAGTATGAAACGGGGGAACGCAGGTGGAAAACATCGAGAGCGGCTACAAAGACACAGCACAGCATCTATTCATATCCCCCAACAGTAGTACACAGAAAGGGCACAGCTCTTAATGGTGGGGTTTTCTTAAATCTCGCTGTTTATTAAGGATGGCTGTTACAGCGATCTAAATAGTACTTGGACTTTATCCACATGGATGTTGAAACAGTACAGAGAATGGGGCTATGTTGTCAATGGCAGTGCTTTTAAAAAATGTACCGTTTACAAAGGGCAGATGATGCAAAGATCTACTGTAAATAGCCATATCGTTTAGAATTGACAGTATCCAAATGGATTCTGAAACAGTACAAAGAAAGCGGCTAGATTCTAAATGGCAGTGTTTTCTGAAATTGTACTGTTTATGAAGTGTCTAAACCTATGCAATAACGCAATAACCTAAATAGGAATTATGCTTAGGCTTCAGCCACATGATACAGAGAAAAGCTTAGATTCTAAATGACAGTGTTTTCTGTAATACAGTCTCCATGTGGACTCTGAAACAGTGCAAAGAAAGGCGCTATAGATTTGCAATGGCACTGTTTACGAAGGTCAGATGATGCTAAAGATCTAAATGGCTTAGAATGTATCCAGTGTCACCATTTCCAGCCATGCTCTCATTCCAGCAGGTGATGTCTGCAAATAGCCATGCTGATTTATAGAGCAGAGTGGCACAGCATAGCACAGTACATCATAAACTTAACATATTCGTGTCACACTTTCCTTGAGAACTATATTTCATCCAAGAAGAATGGTTGGTCATGGTTTAGTGAAGTGGTTTCTGATGTGGTCCTTTCATGCCGATGAGTTTGCTGTGATCCCACGGTTTAGTGAAAAAGCTTATAGCACCACAGCACTTCTATAGCATTATTGTGAGTCTTACATATGAGATTAACACATGGTTATTAGGCGTGTTACAATTTTGTAACAGCAAACGTATAATAGAGGCTCTGCGTGAGAGAGTATTTGACTAAAACAAAGACATCCATTTTAAGCCAGCTGATACTATTGAATTCCTGTCCCATTTGCACAGCTGAGGTAATGAAAGGCAGTCATGGTGCTCAGCCAAACGAGTGATCGTGTTTGCCAGAGAGACAGTCAGATTTGAATCTGCAACAGTCTTTTCTGCTACAGTGTTGTTGACACAATTCCGATTGAATCAAGTGCAATGAGTGCTGTTCTGTTGTTTATCGCTCTTAATTGCAAATGTTTTCTTGGCCTGTCTTTATATGTTCTTATCACCAACAATCTGGAAATTCCATGAAAATCCCTGTCAGTAGATTTACAGTAGCATGCACCCCTGTTGTATTCCAACCAGTGAAAGACTGAAAAATCACAGTGTCCGTTACCAGCTGTGCACAGTTTTTCTTTAGACTGTAGTACTGTTACATTTTTCCTGTCACGGTTGAGAGAGTTGTTCACTAATGAATTTTTGCGTCTGTTTTTGTCACAGGATGAGAAGAATCAAGTTCTGACAACAAACATATGGCTACAACTGGTAAGTGCCATTTAGTCACAAGGTCAATTTTTACAGCCGAGTAGTCCTCTTATTATTGGAGTTCACGGTCCGCAAAAGACGCAAATTCATGAAAAGGTCAACACATATCCCCAGTACATCATTATCCACTCTATATTCTCCTTAAACTTAAGCCACAGTATCTGTGTTTTAACTCCACTTAGATCCTGCTGTGATGTACCTTCAGATAAATCCATGAGCTTTAAGTCGCCTCACGTTTCTGCATTGATCTGTGGTTTGTGTGTGTGTGTGTGTGTGTGTGTGTGTGTGTGTGTGTGTGTGTGTGTGTGTGTGTTCGTGTGTTTGTGTGTTTGTGAGGTTGAAGGGCGTCTTTCATAATAAAACACTCGTGCTTCATCATAACGCTCCTGCGACGGCGTCCCAATAAACAATGTGTGTCTGCGCCGGCTCGGCATGGCTATCAAGATGATATGTGTGGCCTTGGCACAGCTGCCTGGCTGGCTGGCGGGAGGGGGAGTGGCGGTGGTCTTCAATGATGATGGTTTTGACCTTTATCCAAAAAAAACACCCGACTGCAGAGTAGAGGCTGCCACTGCCACTGCCACTGCTTCTGGATGCAGCTGGCTCCCGCCCTGAGTGGGTCATAACTACATTAAGAGAATTAAACCACGCACACACTCATATGCAAGCACACACACACACTCACACGCAAGCACACGCAAAGCACACATACACAGACACACACATACATTATTCTCTCTCTCTCTCTCTCTCTCTCTCTCTCTCTCTCTCTCTCTCTCTCTCTCTCTCTTTCTTTTTCTGTCTGTCTCAGATGCACACACTAGTGTGCACACACAAGTGCACACACACACACACACACACACACACACACACACACACACACACACACACACACACACACACACACACACACACACACACACACACACACACACACACACACACACACACACTCGCACACTCTCACACACACACACACACCCTTACAGTCTCAATCTCAAACATCATTAAGCATTCTAGATGGATGTAGTGTTGCAGTGTCTTTTTTTCAGAAGCAGAGGCACAGCGGTAGCAACATAGGCAGGGAAAACAGAGCAAGGAGGAATGGCTTTGCATCTGTCTTCTGTCTATTCCCTTCTTCCTGATACCTTTTTTCCAATGTGCTGTACTAGAGTACAGTGGCTGGAACTCTCTCACTACATTCCCGGTCATAAATATTTATTGCCCGCCTGTACAGAGCTGATTCTGTCCTTCCAACCAATTAGAAAATTCATTACAAAAAAATAATTTAATTCAGGGCTGCTGTGCTGTTTGTCAGAGCGCCTCCACAGCAATCATGGTCATTCACAACACCCTTGAGATTTTGGCGGCAGTAAATAGGCCCTCGCCTCAGCAATCTATTGTTATGGATGTTTAAGGGCGAGATGGCTCCCGTTCTGACATTGATTTAATTTTATTTTTCGCACATCCTCCTGCTGCTATGTGAAGGCTTATTGTCGCCATGGGAATATAGGAGAACAAACATGAGGCATGCAGGAAGGAAAGATGTCAGACGGAGTGGAGATTATATGCATTTGTGCTTGTGTCCCTGTGTGTTCGTGTGTGTGTGTGTGTGTGTGTGTGTGTGTGTGTGTGTGTGTGTGTGTGTGTGTGTGTGTGTGTGTGTGTGTGTGTGTGTGTGTGTGTGTGTGTGTGTGTGTGTGTGTGTGTGTGTGTGTGTGTGCGTGTCTGTGTCTGTGTCTGTGTCTGTGTCTGTGTCTGTGTGTTGATGCATATGTGCATACATTTCATGCATTTCCTGCATGCGTTTTATGTTTGCAGTACTGGTATGACTACTACCTTCAGTGGAACGCATCGGATTATCCTGGTGTCTCGAATGTACGGTTTCCTGACAGCCAAATATGGAAGCCAGACATCCTGCTGTACAACAGGTAGGTAGCTCAGATATATCTCCCAGGTTCGAACCAGTGTGACATTATTTTATTTTTTATTACGGACTGTGGGTGTTTCTTACAGCAGTGATGGCCAGTGCAATTTTGTCACAACTCCTTTCATCTTTTCCTTTACAGTCTTCATTGTGTGCGTTGTCTACCAGTTTTTAGGCTCTGATTGCCAGAGTCCAGCTGTCTCCACTCTGTCATGTTCTAATCTAAACAGTAAATTGGCTTTGAGGCAAGGTAGGCTACCCTCTTAAGGCCAAACATGTCAGTATTCTTAAGGTCATCCACATCTACTCAAAGACATAATATGAAGAATACAGGAGGATATTCAATAACGCTTAAGGCTGAGGGGTGTTTTCGTGACCTGACTATCAAGATGCACTGTACTGTTATGAAAAAAAAATGTTGAGACAAAAGCACGTCGTTGATGCTTGAAGTCTGTCTGCTGAATTCATTAATATAATTGAACCTATGGTCTCTAATTCAGCGTGTGCTGCTGTGCTTGGCCATCGCCTGAATTAACAACTTAACATGCCAGAGTGTCAACACTGTCCCGTAGGTCGTAAAACCGGGCTGGTCTTGCGTGTCAGTTCCCATAAACTATCATAGAGTGCTGAGTCATCGTGGCCGGACAGACGTCTGAAGATTTGCTCTTGCCCGAGCGAGCAAGACCAACCTACAGGACAGTCATGTTTACTAAAGTAGAAAAGAAAAGCAAAAAAAGGGGGGAAAAAAGAAAGAAATAGACTAGGGGGGATACCTGTACAGACACATGCTCTCTGTTGAGCATTGATAAAGCCAGAGTGGCTTTGAAAGTGATGAATCACCCGGGCTAATGTTCATAAATTAGCTCTCCAAGGCATTGCTTTCCCGCTGCATAATGAAGAAAACAAGCTTTTAGCACCATTTGTCACTGTCGCCACAGACGACGCCACCGCCCGCCTGGACTTTAGCCTGCTGATTACTCGGCATTTCACTTACCCACCTCTTTAGCCTGGGAGTGGAGTGGGACCCCCCTCAATGATGTTCACCTTTTCCCGCTCACACTGCTGACTGACCTCATGGGGGATTCAATTTCCAGAATGAAATGCGTGAAGCAGCAGTTTAATCACTCAAGTGTCAAGTTTTGAGAAAAGGCCACAGCTGATGATTGATAGTGGTGTGCATTGGTAGCCTGGGCGAAAGCGACTGTCGACTCCGTCAAACAGTCTGGCAAAAGCCAAGAGGAATCCGTCTCCATGGAGGGTGGGAGATGGTCTGATCTTACTCTGCCATTTAAATTAATTTAAAATGCCATATTGTGCTTAATTAGCAAGACTGTTACGATATAACGTCGCAAAAGCATACAAATAACAAAAGTGTGAGTATAGTTACCTTAACCAATCAGTAACAGACTTTGCGGGTGAGTTCTGCGTCACCACTCTCAACTGTTTGCTGATTGGCTAAACAGTGAGCAAACCGAGCTGGGAGGCTTTTGCCAGACTAGGTGTGGAGCCAAAATCTTTGGGTGGAGTACATAGGATGGCATCACCAGGCTAGTGCATTGGCACTGCCCTCACGATTCAAGTCGATTACGACTCGAGATGTAACAATTCGAGTTATCGATTCCGTCCGTTTCTACAATGTGTTGCAATGCATTACATTTCTACTGAAAGCAAGGCAATATTTCATCAGTCATGAGCCAATACAAGCAGAGAGATGCTGAATTACATTTTATTGGGTGTGGTGTGTATCAGTCCTGCCATTTTCAATGCTTTGAAGTGCTTTCATTTAATTTAAAGTTCCTTTGCATCAGATACCCACGGAAGTAATTGAAACTCGAAAAAATATGCTGCATCGATTATGACATTTGCCGAATCGATTATGGAAGTATCCTGCCCGGCATCGTGATGCCCATGATTGATGCCCAGTTTGCTATGACTTTATAATACAGGCCCCTTCATGTTTTATTAACACTTGTATTTGTTAATGACCTGATAATGAACAAAACATGTTAATAAATGAGTAAGAAATATTATTTGAATGCCAAACCAAATTACCACTGCAGCTATGTTGTGTCTGCTGCTGGGTTACCATACAGTAGTAAACATTACTCCTTTCCAAACATTTCTAAATGTTTTCTTTATAATAATTAGTTTATTATTTTCTAAGTGTTAATAAAGCTTCATAAGAGTCTGTGATAATCACAAGTTTCTACTATCACCAAGCTCACAGTGTGCAGAGATTATTAAAGGTGATTTTATTTCATGTGAATTCAATTTAAATAAAAATGTTTTGAATGAAAAATTGGAGATACTGCTTGCAAATGCATAAAGGCCTGTGAAAAGTGTGAAGATACATTCTTTGACACGTAGCCTAGAGGAGCAGCCCACTTATTATAATGTTTATGCTTTTTGTTTTACTGGTCAAAGAGATCAATGGATCCATACCCCTATAGGTCCTAGCAATAAAATGCAGTAAACCCACCATTGATTAGTTGTAGATTCGGATACTTTAATGACATGCTGACAGGGCTGTTATTTTACTGTGATTTCTAATAATGTGGAGGCGCAAGGTAGGAGGCAGGAGGTAGAAGTCGGTGTGCTTAAAGTAACCAATCTCTCTTCTCAATTCCCCATACGTCTTCTGCAGTGCCGACGAGAGGTTCGATGCCACTTTCCATACAAATGTGCTGGTGAGCAATACAGGATCGTGCCAATACATGCCACCAGGTAGGCCGCCAGCCTCCCTCCCTCCGCCAAAGCTATCATTACTAATGAACCTGCCACAGGTATGTCTCCACAGTGGCTCCCTCTCAGGATTTATTGTGGCCGACATGCTGGTCTTTATAAATAGCCATCTGCATCTCTTGTGTATTACACTGGGGGTGATGGATCGTGTTTGTCATGGGGTAATGGCTGGAGCTTAACGCTAGACCTTGGAGACACGCTCCGATCCTTCACTCTTGAGTGTAGTTTAACGGTGGCCCATGCACCATGCATATAAGGATGTACAGTAGCTGTTGGAGTGGTGTGTGCATTGTTATTTACTAAAACATTTTGCAAGTGTGACTCCTGGGTCATTTTAACAACCTTTTTACACTCGGTTCAGGGCACAGCCATCGTCATTACGGCATGCCACATTAAAGTTGGCTGTTATTGCTCCACATTTTTCACATCTTAATTAGATGTCTTAGATGACTAGTGCAGAAATGAAACACGGAACGGCTCTGTGGGGGAAGCCGGACCACAAACCGTTATTATGTTCAATCTATGAGCCAGACGGACTGCTGTCTCCCCTCTCCTGATAGCCTCACATCCCCCCCTCCCTTCTCTTTCACATTGACCCACATATGCCTGCTCTACTGAATGCATCTTTTTTTACTGATTGCCAAGTCACTTACGTTGGCAGCCTTTCCCTACCTGACAAGAAAAAAGTGATTACTCTTTTCTCTCCAAGTGTGCGCCCATCAGCACTCCCTTCCCCTCTCTCTCCCTCTCCCTCTCCCCCCTCCCTTCCTCTCCCTTTCCCCTTCCTCTCCCCCTATTCTCTCTCCCTCTCTTCCTCTCTCTCATCCCTGGCCGTACATGCTCACAATAATCAGAGCAAAATCAATGGTGGTTGGCTTGGGGGTTGTTGGACAGTGGGGTGCATGCAGTATGGGAGAAATTCACCCTTGGCATTTTCATTCCATTTTACGCAGGGGACATGACCCAGCAGCACAGGAGGGTATTATTAACTCCATAGTGAGGCCATGCATTCATTCACAGGGGCAGCCTTTCATGAGGGGTTGTAATGAAGTGTTGAGAAATATGGACGCTCGTGGATGAATGGAGGGGGTAGGCCAGGAAAAGATGAATGAGGTCTCTCTTTCCCATACAATCTGCTATCCAAACCAAATTATCTTCTACAACATTTGTCTGCCCTGTGACGCCCATTTTATTCCAATGTACCTCCTGTCTCTCCGCATTGCTCAAATCCTCCATTCCTTTCGACGTTTTTATTTTTTGATGGTGTATTTTGTCTACATCAGTGCCATTTTTTGCATTATAATATTGGACTGAGGGTTTCACATTTTTGGGCAGTGGGTCTCTCTCATTTTTTCTTTCAATCGGTTTAAGTTCTCGATCTGAATTTGAAAGTGAATTTTGAATTTCCATTTTGAACACCACAATAATTGATATGCTAATTGGCAATCATTTGTCAGATAATTCTGGAACTGGTAACCTAGACTAGCTTCATTTTATGAAAAGGTTACAGCACAAAATGTGAATTGAGGTTTTCTTCAACTGAGCTGAGAGACTAACCCCAAGCCCCTGTTTTCAGGAATCTTCAAAAGCACCTGCTATATCGACGTGCGCTGGTTCCCCTTTGACGTCCAGCGATGCGACCTGAAGTTTGGCTCCTGGACTTACGGAGGGTGGTCATTGGACCTGCAGATGATTGAGGCTGACCTAACAGGCTACATTTCCAATGGAGAATGGGACCTTGTTGGTAAGGGACAGATGGTACTCATCTTATTCAGAGTAGTACAATAGGCCATCCCACATCACCTTGTGCCCTGATGAAGGCCCTGTAGCGGGCTGAAACGTGTTGGCAGTGGCAGTATTTTTAATTATTTAAGTTCAAACAGGAACTAGCCTCTACAATAAAGCGGTTTTATCTAAGAAGAGTGCCTTGGCCTCCTGCCCTTTTTTGAGGCCATCCCACATGTTGGAAAAGCATGTAAGTATGTGAATGCAAGAGATATGCTTGTTGGACACCATTATGGTCTGATTGAATATGGATGGGCAGACATGTATTCATGGCTTTGTGCAGGCTCTGCTGGAGGTTGACCAAAATTTCCCTCTGTATTCTCTGAACCTAGAAAATCGGAGGTTTTTTTGACATTTTGGTGCCTGTAAGATTTGGCTTAGTAGCAGTTTATTGCTGAAAAGATGTGCAGCAGTTTTATGATGTTCCTCTATAACCCAGATGGTTAACACTACGTTTTATGCTGCAATTCATCTTAATGTATATGGCTTTGCCGGCATGCAGTCTTGAGGTTATATGGATAATGTGGATGTACTAGATTCACAACAGGGAGCAGAATGTTCTCCACTTGAAATGAGAGGAGCTGCTTATCTGCCCCTGGAGGGATGGAATCATCTTTATTAGTTTAAGTGGAGCTACATTTCTCCAGAATATATACGTAGTTTAGACTTCTGTATTTGAAGAGTTCAGATGCAAAACCCCCTAACTCCATTTCTAAAGACCTGTACTTCTATATTTTTAGAGAACCCTGTTGTTGGTTTGGTTTACATTCATGTATTTGATAATACATATAAATAGTTATATTACATAAATAAAATAAAAAATATGCAATTTTGATAGCTTTGTATTAAATAAAAATGAATTAAGATTATTTTCTGAAATGGCACTTAGGGGGTTTTGCATCTGAACTCTTCATTTGGACTTGCTACTGTTTTGCTTGTGTGTGAGGGGAATACATACTGTAGCCTACCTGTTGGCATGTCTTAGCACTTGCCTCTGTGTCTGATAATGACCATATGTAGGCTACTGTGTTGTGGTATAAAGCTGAAATGGCAATAGAACCTGCACACCGAGAAGTGAAAGTAGGATTGTGTATATAAATGAGTACAAAGTTTGCTGATGGGGGAAAGACCTTTAGCAAAACAGTTATTTACCTAATTTAATTTAAAAAAATCCTTCTGAGTTACAATATGGTAATCTGCGAGGCAGAAAACAAAAAACCCTCTACCAAATAAGATACCATACAGATCTTAAATGATTACAGGACCCTAGAAAGTACAGAATTGTTTTGCAAAAAGGTGCTCCTGCCCTTCCGTTTCTTTGTGTGTGGCGACTTGCTAACTATGCATTTGCTTTCTGTTTTGTTTTGGGGTTTTTTTTGCTACACAGAGGTCCCAGGAAGGAGAAACGAGAAGTTCTACGACTGCTGCAAAGAGCCGTACCCTGACGTGACGTTCACGGTGGTGATGCGCAGACGCACGCTCTACTACGGCCTGAACCTGCTCATCCCCTGCGTCCTCATCTCCACCCTGGCCCTCCTCGTCTTCCTCCTGCCCGCCGACTCAGGAGAGAAGATCTCCCTGGGTATGCAAAACACATGTCAGCGATCTCACCCGCCGTCCCGCTAATCTGTTCACAGTGCAGAGACTAACAGAACAGAGTTACACTTGCAACCTTATTTTATTGCAGTGTGCTGGAGACTGTTCCTAATGAATGGAGGGTGGAGAGGTTTCACTCGATGCAAGCTATTCAGTGATGTTCTGTTGAGGGTGGCACATTTGTAGAGTGCAAGTTAGTTTGTGCTGCAGTAAATGGGGCAGAGAGTTGACTTGAGCTTGCAAGCTGCTGTACGCTGTTGTTTTGTTGAGGGCTACAGAGTAGATCAGCAGAAAGTGTATACTGCAGTGCATACTGTTGGCTTCCTTCTGTGTCTCGCTAATTGGTTTTCCAGGTTTTATGTTACTATTTTATCTTACTGTACAGTGGAGAGCAAGGGTGGTGGAGGAGGAGGGGTCCCACTTGTCCCACTTGTCCCAGGCCCAGGGAGAAGGGGGCCCAGAATTGGATCCTCAAGAATTAACTTTTTTCACCACCATCCAAAATGGCTGGTAGATGTTAATCGTACTAGCCAAACGTAGTATTTGGCCAGTATTTGGCTTGTTGGCTGGTGTAAATTTAGAGCCCTGGGTGTCTTTCAGATTACTTTGTCCTGTGCCCAGGTCCAGCCAAAGCTGTCAGCGGCCCTGGTAGAGAGAGAGGATGGTTCTGTATTCTGCAGCATAGACTGGATCAGTACCTTTGTGTAAAAGCATTACCATGTTCACTTCTTCCACTTCTTCAGACCTGACGTTCTCAATTAATTTCACCAAAGAATACGCAGTGATGTCAACCTGCGTGTGAGGAATAAACATGAGGAATTAATTGAATGTTTTATCGAAGCCAAATGCTTTCTGTGTTTGGAAGACAAACAGCTTGTTGGAAGCGTCTCCTCCTTAAGTGCACTGCACCTTAATCTCTCCACAGTGTGAGACAGACACTCCATTGCAATGAGCACTGTGAGCGCCATCTCCCAAAAGCTTTCCCCACTATTTGGCCCAAAGGTAGCGGAGCAAGCCAGGCAACCTAGCCTGAAATTGGGTGGATGCCATCCATGAAATCCCTGGGGAGGGAATTAGTGGTTTTCCATGTAAGACGGCTACTGGTGGTTTCACATTGTTATTAGTCAAACATTGTCTGCCAGCATTGTTTTATAGCTACTGGGAGAACTGTGGCTGTACAGCCCACAGCATGCTCTGAGATCAATGTCCTTAGAAAAATTGAATTAGAGAGCTCGGGACTCGGGAGTTATTATTTTTATTAATTAATCAGTATGGGAAGCACTATCTCTTTAAATGAAATTCGTATTGATTGCGCCTCTTTGTATCTTCTGTTTAATAAAAATAGATCATGTTCGGCTGTGCCTGTACTGAGGCAGCACTCACAGACCGACTTCCCGCAAATGCTCTTTCCACGCAGGCAAAACATGAATTATTACTGTGATGCAGTGAGTGAGTGACAGAATGAACAACTACGCCATGTAGGGCGCCGCACAATTAAAGGAGAAGTCCAGTTTTTTGAACATTAAGGCCATTTTCTGAGTGGTCTGGAATGTTTTAGAGTCCCCCTCGTTGTTTATTTCATGTTTGCTGCAGTCTCTGTTATTTGGCTGATTTGGATTTGATCTCAACCAGCTTTAGAATGGCCGTCTATGGGCACCTGCAACTCTGTTCTTAAAATCACATTTAACGTTTGTTTTCAAGAATATGCAACTCACCAAGTGTTCAGCAGTATTCACTGGTGTTCCTTAACAATTTTTGAAGCGAAATATGGCATCTGTCGTGTTTTATGTGTGTTTTATGTAGCAATTTGTAAATTAAGTTTCACTTTCACTTTCACTTGCTTTCACAAAATGGCAAATAAAAAATGACAGAAGCCATATTTCGCCTTGAAACTTGTTAGGGACTGCTAGTGAACACCCCTAACCACTTTGTGAGCTGTAGACTTTTGAAAACAAATGTTTAAGGTAATTTTAAGAACAGAGTTGCAGGTGCCCATAGACGGCCATTCTAAAGCTGGTTGAGATCAAATCCAAATCAGCCAAATAACAGAGACTGCAGCAAACATGAAATAAACGGTGAGGGGGACTCTAAAACATTGCAGACCACTCAGAAAATGGCCTTAATGTTAAAAAAACTGGACTTCTCCTTTAATTGAAATTCATCAAAATCACGATAATTTAGAAAAGAACAATTACAAAAAACAAAATTGTGATTTAATCGTGAGCAATATAGTGACCTGCCTTCAGGTAGGCCTATCCTTAAGGCATAACATGTTAACAGGCTAGTGTTTCTGGCCAAATATCTGTAGACTCATCTAAGTTGCCTTTCACATAATTACAATTCTTTTTATTTTGTTAAATTTCACAAAAATTTAAATAATCGTTATTACATTTTTTTCCATTATCATGTAGTCCCATTGAGAGTATATAGTTATATATACTCTCAATGTGTAGTCCTAACACTTATGTTTTTGTTTTGTTCAACAACTGTTGTATGAATTTCTTGCTTAACAAAGGATTTAAGGACTATCTGAGCTCAGAAAGAGACAATGGCAGTTGGAGGTCTAATAGAATTAACTGTGTTAAATGTTTATATAGCCACACATTAGCAAAGTGCTTCAAAGCCAACCGTGAAGAAATGTTTGGGAGTATGTGTATACATGTCTGTGCCAGTACTGTTTTAATACTGTGTATAAGTGCATTTAAATAGCAAAGGCTGTTTATGTCTTTCCATGAAAATGTTAAATTGCTCTTTACATGCTCCTATTATCGTTCAGTTTTCAAGCACCTGTACTCTAAATATTTGACCGAGTGATCGTGTTAATGTGTGTGTTGCAGGAATCACAGTGCTGCTTTCGCTGACGGTGTTTATGCTCCTGGTGGCAGAAATCATGCCAGCGACATCCGACTCTGTGCCTTTAATAGGTAATATTTTCTCTCCGACGGATGACTTTGAGCTGTGTGTGTGAAGCCTCCCATTAATTCCACAAGGTGTTAAGTCCAGAGTGGCCATCAATATGCATGGACCCATTATAAATGCTTGGTTGCCAAGGAGCTTGGCTATTCAGTTCACTCTTGAGGAGGGCTGAACTGGGGGACAAATAGGGCCTGGGCACTTTTGACTCAAAGGGCCCCCTCATAATTAGTAGCGCAGTACTGACTATATATATATTTTTTTACATTTCTGAAAATAGGGACCCACAAGGGTGCGGGGCCCACCGGGAAATGCCCACTATGCCAGATGGCCAGTCCAGCCCTGCCCTTGAGGAGCCAAGTGCACTTACTGCTAATCCTGTATGCCTTTGCTATTTACTTGCCCAGACGTGGCAAAAAGTGCATATTTCCATTTTTGGTCCTCCCTCTGAAGTCGTTTGTGCACATCGCTGCGTGCCGTGCACTGAACCACTCGAGGTCTCAGCAGGTTTAATAGAGTAGTTGCAGCACTCTCTGAATGGTTTGATGAATGAGCTGGACAGGCCGATGCTGTGTTTAATTTGGGCGCCCTGTGTGCAGGCGAATGGCTTTTATGGAGGTGATGTTTCAGCATCACCTTCTTTTCCCTCTGTTATCCAGTATGTATGTAGATGTTTATAAATTTCCTTTTATACTTCAGCTTTTAGTAAATCCTCTCGAACTGCGATGACTCACAGAACTGTTAAACCTTGCTTCCTCTTTCAGCCCAGTATTTTGCCACAACCATGGTCATCGTTGGACTGTCAGTCATAGCAACCGTTTGGGTATTGCAGTATCATTATCACGACCCTGATGGAGGCAAAATGCCAAAATGGGTAAGTACTCAGTAGAGGAAAGCTAAAGTCAGCCAACATGATTATATAAATTATAATATTATTTAAAAGCAACATCCCATATTATGGTGATGGGTATTGCATCAATATGATGGTGATATTGGTCAAAGTAATGTTCCCCCATTTCCCCTGTCACTAACTATGGGCATTTTCACACCTGGTCCCCTTTAAGTGAACTGAACTCAGTCCTCTTTAGTAAGTGGACCAAAAAGTGAACCGACAGCAAAAAGACTCAGTTCTGATTTTGTTCATATTGTGAGTGAATTACAAAAAGAACTGACTGATATTTCTGGTCCTGTTAGGCTTTTATGGTGTGTAAGTCTTCATTTTGATCACACCTGGTCCTCTAGAGCTCTCCTTAATTGATTACACCTAGTCACACTTAGTGTAACTTGTCAGAACTCATAAGCAAACCGTACTGAGACCACGTCAATGAAGGTCTCAGTACGGTTCACTTCCAAGGAGTCTGGGTACACTTTGGAGCATTCACATATGCACAGAAAATGCTGAGTCACAGGTCTGAGTTCACTTAAATGGCTGAAAGGGACCAAGTGTGAAAACCCTATCTGTCAGACCTGCACTCTGTGCTCCTACACACCTTGTATAGTGCTGTAGTTGATAGTGCTTGCATTACTGTATATTGCTGAGCTGTGTACTGACCCTCACAGTGTGTTGCTGCCTATGACCTCTTTCTGATGTCCTCTTTTTAGCCACTTAATACATCTGATAAATGCAATGTAATGATAAGCTTAGATTACACTGTATGGACATTTCCTAAGGACTTTATGGACTCGGGTCAAAGTGAATTTGAACAGTCATGACAAAAAACACTGGGCCCTTTTGATAATCATGTCATTTTGCTTTTCTGCATACAATATAGTATGTTAACATGCATTGTCCTTGCCCTACCGTGTCCTACCGGAAGGGCACTGGGTTACTACGCCAGCAACCAGGCTTTGATTCCCTCCCGGGTCATTTGCAGATGCTCCCCCATCTCTCTCTCCCACTCACTTCCTGTCACCTCTCATACTGTCCTATCCGAATAAAGACAAAAATGCCCCTAAAAATATATATATTTAAAAAATAATGCATTATCCTGTTCCCTCTGTGCTGTGTTTAACACCCACATCATCATCAACATGTTCTGCATAACCCTTACTGTGGTTCTGTTCCCTCTGTTCTGTGTGCCGTGTTCCAGACGCGCATCGTGCTGCTGAACTGGATCGCCTGGTTCCTTCGTATGAAGCGGCCGGGCGAGGACAAGGTGCGCTCGGCGTGCCACAACAAGCGTCCGCGCAGCAGCCTGTCCAGCGTGGACCTGAACGTCAGCACAGGGGGCGGGAGTGGCGTGGGCATGGGCATGGGTATGGGCATGGGCGGCCCGGGAGGAGGAGGGGGCGGCCCCAACGGCAACATGCTCTTCATCGGCTTCCGCGGCATGGACAGCCTGCACTACTCCACCTCGCCCGACTCGGGCGTCATCTGCAGTCGGCTAGTCGGGTCTGCGGACGAGGAGGTGCTGCTGCCCGGTGGCGGCGGCGGCCAGGCCTCCTCCTCCTCCGTCAGCAGCGCCGAGCCCGACCTGGCCAAGATCCTGGAGGAGGTGCGCTACATCGCCAAGCACTTCCGCGACCAGGACGAGGAGGAGATCGTGTGCAACGAGTGGAAGTTTGCCGCCTCTGTGATCGACCGGTTATGCCTGATGGCCTTCTCGCTCTTCACCACGCTGTGCACCACGGGCATCCTCATGTCTGCCCCCAACTTTGTGGAGGCCATTTCGAAAGACTTCTTCACCTAGGCCTGGTGGTGCCTCACTTCTTTCTACCCAACATTCAAGGTTGTGCTCGCTTACTGAGTCTCAATATAAAGTGACCTAAAAAGAACTGACTGAGCCAGTCACATTACAAAACACATTTCTAAGAATATACAATAACGCTATTCACAGTAGATTCATCATTCAACATGATAATTGGCAAACAGCTGGAGTTACAACCAACGTGCATCTCAGTATGCATAAAAAGCACACAAAAACTACTGGCTCAGGTTGGGATGAGTTATCTGTTCAGCCTGGGATGGTTTTTAAATTGACAACCATAATTAAACCTCAGTATGGTAAACCAGCCTATAATTTAAGACTTTCCTTTCAATCAGTGACTGTTGTCATTCTGTCTTAACGTTTCCTTGACACAAAAATCTAAAAAAAAAATTGTTTAAATCGCGTTCTATGAACCTCACCCACATTCACAAGGGTTTTTTATTTGAAACGTGTAAAAGGTGTCATTCAGAAATATTAGGTGCGACTTGCCACTGAAGTTGTCATACAATATTATGTGCCACAATAGTGCTATTGGGACTTGCTATGCATATTGAAATCAATCATGCAGTCCTTTGCAATATATCACATACTGTACGTGTATATGCCACTTTGTGCAGTGGAAGTTTCAACATGTATCGCGGTGGGGTACTTTTTTTCCTTGAAATACCACTTAAACACAACAGGAATATGAGGCTTTGGACCGTATTTTTGACTCAAGAAGCACCGACATACCGACATATTTTGCCAAAAGCAAATACAGTATACAGCATAACTATATTACAGCAATTCAATGGATTACAGCATTACCATATATCTTCTTGCAGAGAACCTCTTACCATATACTGTACTATATATAGCCTATATTGTATCGTTTTTCTTCTATGTGTAAGGAATATATTTGAGTCTACTTTAAAAATAACCCCTCTACTATCTTAAATCAGTCATGACAGCTGTGATTATAACACTACTGTTCTATTTATCCTTTTTCTGCCAAATGCCGTAGCACTTTATAACCCACACTTCTCACAGTTCCTAATGCACACATTTGGTTTTCAGTTTCACCCATCTTCTTCCAATGCATTGCAATGCATGTCACATACTTGTCTGCTGTCGTTCAAAATATACTGTACACACATATTCAAATTCAGTGGGGTGAAAAGCTACTGTACAGAAAAACACAAGTGTATGGGTGCCTCTTAAAGTAGCCTTTGGCATATGGTGTAATAGTGTTGTGATGTGTGTATTTTAGAGTGTTTAGAGCGCTTCCTTTTGGACACTGGGTAAATGTAAGCCTGTTTGGCCGTGCCTATGGGGTGCTCTGTCTGTGGTTGTGGTTGTGATCACGTGCATTATCTTATAAACACATAGTACTCATAACGGAATAGGTGTCACCAGTCTGTACTGTAGCAGTTTTGTCAAGATCAAGAAATAAATGTATTTTTCTAGACCAGGAAACTGTGTGTCTTTGTATATTTCTATGCCTATAACTCTGTGCCTCAACATGTCATAATGTCCAAATGCATTAGTACTGACCTTACAAACAAAGCAGAGAGCCATGTATATTTGAGCCATGTTTGTATGAAAATAATATTGTATTGTAGAAACAGAATGACCTTAGCTAACAACGTAATGTCAGTCTTTACACATTGTGTTACACCAAAAATCTGAGTGGTACAGATTCTGCAGATTTGATGAAAAACAAAACCCAAGAAACTAACTGAAGGCTAATGCCTCTCATCACACGGTAAAGGATCTGTGTATGCTGTATTATGCATCTCCTTCAAACTGATTCATTTCATACTTGTGTGAGAAATATTCTCCTGCACACACATCATGAAGATGTTAATGATTCTTTTGACAACTGTTGGGAAGACCTGTTTTGCCCTGTGTGGATACAGAAAGATCAGTTGTTCTTTCCACAGCAAAGCAATTAATAACCATTATGGCAAGATAATGTCTCTTTGCCAATGATGCACATCCAGTCAATTTCAAGGTTTACACTCCATCGTCGAACAAATGTTAATTGCTTTTCTTCTAGTGACTGTTGCGATGCAATAACAGTAAAAAATCCCCATCGTTTCATGGATTCCTCACTGTAGAAGAGGCAGAAAGAGAAGTGGTGTGTGTGAAATTGCCTTTGTTTGCGTTTTGAGGGGGTCTCTCTCTTCACGTCGCTCTGTTGACCTCAGTGTGTTTAATTGAACAACAGATTCAACTTTAGATTGCGTTTGTTTTTTAAACTCTTCTGCCTTCAGGTTGGTTTACTCCCAAAATGTTTTTAGAATGTTTTTAAAGAAAAAAAAAAGACATTATAAGAATACACAGATAAAGTTAGTGATTATATGATTAAAGACTTGGGTGCTATAAAGCCATATTTATTTTTCTATACTGGTATTGACATGCTCCAAAACTACATTCTTCATTAGGCCAAGACGTTTAGTGCCACTTCTGACCACTACCACTTCTACATCACCACTCTGTACTGCTACTAGTAGTAGTGCTGCTACTAGCTGTGCTACTACGGGGTCACCCCTATGTTCCCTGGGTCCTATGTTCCCCGGGTCCTATGTTCCCCGGGTCCTATGTTCCCCGGGCCCTATGTTCCCCGGGTCCTATGTTCCCCGGGTCCTATGTTCCCCTCCACTGGGGAACATAGGACCCTTTTTTCAAAAAAGGGTTCTATGTTCCCCACTGCTTCAAAGTAGACTGCTGCCACATGGCAAAGTGCAGGCTGCTGTTGCAACTGTGACAGGTTAGGTTTAGGGATAGTTTTGATCAGGGCACAAATTGAAAACTCAGAAACATTGCATTACTGACAGGTTAGGTTTAGGGATGGTTTTGGGAAGGGCACAATTTGAAAACTCGGAAACATACAACATACAACAAACATACTCGTTCCCATACAAAGACAGGGGAACATAGGACCCGGGGAACATAGGTACGCTCCCGCTACTACTGCTACTACTACTACTACTACTACTACTACTACTACTATGACTACTATTACTACTACTACTACGACTACTACTACTACTACTACTACTACTAATACTACTACCAGAGTCTGCACCTTATTGTCAATATTTGGTTCTATCATCATCAGCAGCAGAGACATTACAATCATCATTATCATCATCAGCAGCAGCAGCAGCAGCATCATCATAGTGCATTTAATTTTTGGTTTGGTTGCGTGCAGCAGGCCTTCTAAAACCCAAACACAGACAAATAACCAGGCAACTTGCATAAGGAATGCAACCACATGCAAATGCGTCTGATGAACTGAAGATGAACTGAGAACTTAATGAGGATTAAAAAACATGTTTTACAGCAACAGTGTTACTGGGTACATTCAGGCAACAAGACAGACAGAAAGCAAATCACAGAGCATGGCAAAATGTTACTGAACCTAAATGGTCGGGCCACATTTGGCATGTTTTGAAGTGCAACAGCCAGAAAAATCATCTTTTCGACCCGAGATATTTCGGCACAGATGTCCCTCTTTGTTTCTGTTTTTGTCCTGCAGCAGAGCTGACAAATGCAGTCATGCACACAGACACAAACACACGCATGCATGCACACACACACTCATATATGCACGCACACACTCACATATGCACGCGCACACACACGCACGCACGCACGCACGCACGCACACACACACACACACACACATGCACACAGAGAGAGAGAGAGAGAATTCGAATGAGGAACATTAGGCCTGTTTACTGAACAGACACATGACACAAGCACAAGAGTATTTTTCCTTAGCATTTTTGTGCTGCTACGGTCTTGTAGCCACATAACGGTTCGGCATTAGACTGCTATGCCGGCGACCTGGGTTCGATTCCAGCCCAGGTCATTTGCCAGTCCCTCCCCTTCCCTCTCCCCACTCATTTCTTGTCTGTCCATCACTATCCTGTCCCAAAGGCAAAAAGCCCCCAAAAAGGGTCAACGTCAGGTGCATTGTCATAAGATGAAATATAAAATTGTATTGATACTGTTGACAAAGACACAGGAATGTTGCTCATTGTTAAATATTTAACAGACAAAGGAAATCTTACTGTGTCAAGCAGTGCAATGCAACCTGCCTTGCCCACAGTAAAAACCATAAATAAAACACTTCTTCTGTCACTGTCAAAACATTAAAACAGCTTCTCTTTTCAAGATCATTTAAATAACATTAGTCCATCCTGAGCCAATTGCTTATGGACTTAGCAGAACTTTTTGAACGCGTAATTCAGAATCCATATATCACATAAGGACCTATTTACAAAATTAGACTCGTGCAGCTTACTTTCTTTCTTGGCCATACACTCTGCTTCTGCCTGCACATTTGCAGGCCCACGTCCTGGTGTGGGAAAAAGAGAAATGAACTGGCTGGTTCTAACATTGTTTGCAATAGGGATGGCTTATAGAGTGCATGGAAATGGAAATAAAAACCTTTCTGGTTTTGGTTAGACAATCATGCCAAACAGAAGCAGTGAAATGGCTGCCGTTTGTGGAATTAAGTTGTGAGCATTGCAGCTGAAGTCTAATTTATTTGTGTAGGTCTACTGTGCTGGCTTGCATCACACAAGTTAATACATATCCCCAGTTTTATATTAACAAATGCCATCACATATTTTGTGCCAAGGATCAGGCACACTTACTTAGCAGCTTAAATATAATCATTTTAAATTAGAAAGTCTTGGCACCAGTGTACCTAAATATACCTGAATATAATAATACCAATGATTTAGCGATGTAGGCTTTTAGCTTATAGGACTTTCACTTTATTTTGAGATATCTCTCATCTCTATCTTTTGATAGCCTATAAATGTACTGTGTTTTGTAATATTTTGAGATAATTTAATGTTGTCTGCTTGCTTTGAAATTGAACCTGAATGCTGTTCTGCTTCCTAGGTTCAACACAAATGACATCAAATGTGATAATGGATCAGATTCATTGATGGATTAATAAATGAATGAATGAATGAATTAATTTATTTATTCATTCATTCATCACTGCAGGCAATATGGCTAAAAACACAGACCATCCTAGTGATTCACAAACTTTAAAATGATTAGGCCCCCCTGACATGGTCCGAGCCACACTTTTTTCTTTTTTTTTCCTGTGCACCGCCGTTCACAAGTCAATGTACGTAGTTCCTGCATCCTTAGATCCATGCAACAGCAGGAAGCATAATATATAGGCCTATAGACCAGGGGTGGGGAACCTATGTTTCGACGGCCGTTTGTGGCCCTTGAGGCCATTTTATCCAGCCCTTGATATGATTTAAATGTTACGCATCTTCACATGAAATATGACATATTTTGTAAAAGAATCATAGAAATTCCATTTACATTACAATTATGTTATATTCAGGGGACCTTCAGAAGGTGGGGTCTGTTTTAAAGGTGGTTGGCTTCAATATAGGCCTAAAGTGCAGGGTGAAATCCTGGTTTGTGTTCATAGTACGGCCCTCAGAGGACTTTTACGGCCCTCGGAGTAATTCGAGGTGGCCCCTCGAATGAAAAAGGTTCCCCACCCCTGCTATAGACATATCAGTACCAACTGGGAATACTGTTTAGTTATTTTTTGTTTATTTTGGTTTACTTTAGTTGTTTGATTCATTTAATTAATTACTTTGTTATGACATGCTTTTCCTGCTATGCCAACTTGCTGCGGCCGCCCTATAGCAACCCCTCACGGCCCCCCAGGGGTCCCCGGCCCCCACTTTGAAAACCACTGTCCTAAACCATGTCACTTCTCACAAAGAAGTGCCAGTGCTGCCATCTGGTGTTGATATGAGTCATTATTATTGTAGAATTGGTGTTACTCCTGAAATTGCCATTTAGACTCAGCAACAGATCTGGTGAAAAGAATGCCTCTACAAATAAGCAAGCAGTGCAGGAGTCTGCTTGAGCTCATATGAGAAAGTGGCCTGTGAATACTACATGTTGAGCTTTTACAGCATTTTTTAAAATGTTCCCTGTCCCTGCTATTTCTGAAGCATGCTGCATGTGTCAACTTTCACATATACATCCGTGTCTGTCGGTGTCCCAGCTTTCATTTTTCCTATTTGGGATTGTATTAGGCTACATAATGTTCTCAAACCTCATTTATTTAACTCATTCATTCATTTGAGAGAGAGACAGCTGGAATGTGACAACTGTTGTGTCAGTTAATGGTATCATTATGACCCATATTTGTCTTCTGATCTTTTTAACAATTCTTTCTCCCCTCATTCACATGTATTTAAAAATTCTGAATGATATTCACACTGAATGATATTAATGAATATCATTCTGTGTATTTTAGTTGCATATTTAATGTATGCTCAGGAGAATCAGGGCCTTCCTTTTTCTTGCACTCATATTGTTCTCAGGGAGGTGTCCCTTGTCTATGGCCTCGGCATACAGGACAGACTTGGGAACAGAGTCAGTGAGCCGACTGCAGGCCAGGGTCTTGGTAGCTTCCTCACTGTGCCGTTGAGCCTCCATCTCTGAGCGAGAGACATAGACATGGAAAGGCGCTCCATCTTCCTTATCCCCGTATTCAAAATGTACACGGTCAGCAAGTCGACTACCATCAAGGCCTTCATTGGTGACCCTTGGTGACCTCTTCTTCATAGCCTCCCTCTCTGCTCTCATTGAGGACGCCAAGAGATGCTGGAGTCAGAGGAGAAGGGTGTGGCAGGACCTGGCTATAGCTTGATTCTGGAGCAACTTCATCTCCTGAGAAAACTTCCTCTCCCATCAGGGCAAACCGTGGTTGAAGACACCACATAAGGGGAAGCTCTCCAAGGGCAGCAAGCTGATGGCTATCCAGGCTATGATAGAACCCCATACGGATTGGTTTGGAGCAGGGCTTCGAACCAGTTCAAGGAACGAAAACCGAAAACCAGAACGAACGTAATTTTATGCAATTGTATGAGGAGCGGAAACAGTCACGAAAACGAAATGGTCTTCAACTGTTCCAGAACAGAAACGTTATTCTGAAATCCACAAAACCGGTTCATAACGGTTTATTTTGTTCTCTATATATTTTATAAAATTTCACAAAAGCATACCCTAAAACATACATTGATGTGTTTGTGCTGTAGAGTTAAACAGGAAATTGGAGGTATATTTGTCGGTAACAGACAGGCTATACCATATCTACACCATGCGGGGTTAGAATTTATAGAGCATAGAGTTGCTACGTTGTAAATCAAGGGAAAATACTAATGGGTACGCCTATTCTAGGTATAAGGTATAGTCCACTTGATAGGCCCGCCAAACACTGCTGGAACAATAAGAACGAACAATATTTTTGCGTTCCGAACCGGTTCAGGAACGATATTTCGGTGGCGAACGAATTCAAGAACGAAAACGTTAAATATAGGCCTACCTGAACCATTCTGAACGGAACGATTGAAAAATAAAATAGTTTTCAAGCCCTGGTTTGGAGACCTCATTGTAGCCGGAAGAGCAGGGCTTGCTAGTCAACAAGGCACCATCTAGAAAAGAGAGATACACAAAATATATTTTTAAAAACCTTGATGAAGTCAAGTCTAGTCTAGTCAGTTTTATTGTCAATTTCTTTACATGCACAGGTCATACAAAGAATTTGAAATTACGTTTCTTACTTTCCCAATGCAGACATAGACATACTTTAGGTATGTATAGACATATTTATAGACATATATATTACACAATACATACTTACTTCAGTATAGACATAGACAGTACACATAGAGACATTTAATGTGAAAGACTGGACAACAGGAGACATGTAGAAAACATACAAAGCGGATTCCAAAAAAGTTGGGACACTTGGTATTTTGTGAAAAAAATCAAAATGCTGGCATTTTCAAAACATTCAATCCATGCATAAGATACACAATGGCACAAGGTCAACATAGAAACAGTTAAAATGAGGCAAAAGCATTGTTTTGAGGGAAATATGTAGTCATTTAAATTTTGATCCATGCAACAAATCTCAAAAAAGTTGGGACAGGACCAAAAAATGTTGTAATAGTTGGATAATTCTAAAAAAAAAAGGGAAAGGAACTATAAGGAACTATATTGACTGCCAACATGAATGCACAAATAAAATACCATCACAGAGAGGTTGTGGCACTCAGTAGCGAAGATTTTGAGGGACTAATTACTGATCTATTACACAGAAAGATTGAATTATCAAAATTGCAGGCATATAAGGCCTATTTCTGTATTGTAGAGTTCTGTAAAATCATTGCACGAGTTATGAGATCATGACATACCCATTGTCAATAAGCAAACTATGACACTCCAACAATGACAGCTGTTGAAAAAATGACCATAAACACAACACTTGATTAAGGCACATGATGCAGACATTAAACAGTGTTGCAAGTGGCAAAGCTCATTCTAGATGGACATAGGAGACATGTGAAACTGTCCTCTGATTACAGAATGGAAAATATTTCATTCTTTTTTAAAATCATGGAGTCATGCACCCTCCAGGTTATGAAGAAAATGAATACTTCAGCTTGATTTAGTGGTCAGTCTGAAAGACAGCATATATGATGGTAAAGGGGTGCAGAGATGCCTTGGTTATGGTCTTCTTACTCATGTAGAGCATTAAAATGAGGGCTGAATGATATATTCAGACTTTAAACAGCATACATAGCTACCAAGGCATTATATTTTGCCCCACAGTGATGGCAAATTTCAATCTCTACTATGTTCCAACAGTGTGGTTCCATCATAAGAGTAAACAGGTGACAAAATTGTTTTCTTGCAGTCAGGATATGCCACATATTAAGCATAACAAGAAGGTAAACAAGTCGAAGAACACACCTATCAGTTGAGCTGCTGAAATCATGTCTCGCATATCAAAATATCATTTTTTTTAAAAATCAGTCAAAGTATTTAAATGTTAAGTCTCCTCCCTTGTGTTGTGTTTAGTCTTATCCAACATAAAAAGCATTTTATTGGCCCTGTCCCAACTTTTTTGGAATTTGTTGCAAGGGTGAAATTTTAAATGATCACATAATTACCCCCAAAACAATCATTCTGCTTGGCTTTAACAACTGATATGTTGTCTATACACAATGCTCTACCTTATTGACATATTGAACGTTTTGAAAATGCCAGCATTTTGATTTTATTCACAAAATACCAAGTGTCCCAACTTTTTTGGAATCCGCTTTGTACATTAAAAGAGGTAAGGTAAGCGTACCCATTAAGCCCATGTACCCTTTAAGCCCACTTTCAACTTTGAGGTCAATTTAAAGAAAGGGAAAAGGTGAATTTTGTTGTTCATCACCCTATCCAATTAAAGGGTTTAGTAACTGACAAAATGTTTTTTATTGCAAACAAATCACATTTTTTATCGTCGAGTTATTCCCGTCCAAGTGAATCCAGTCTCAGGACTACTGACAAGAAGTTGCCTCAAAACTTTGCTGTTTTGGGACATGTCAGAAATCATAGAATATCAGCTAGTTTAAGTCAAATGTTTTGAAAATACTTTCATATTTATTAAACTAAGAGGTAAATGTAATGATTTTTATATATATACATGCAGTGTTTTACTAAATTATAGCATTTCCCTTCAAATGGAAAGATGTGTTTTATGAGCGAGCACACGCCGATATTCTCTTGATACAACCACACACCATCTTTATCTTACTCTACTGTAAGACTTAAGGTGGTTAGGTATGAATTCTAAGCATATTCCAGTTTGTTTGGCATTGATGCATCATGAAATGTTTTGTGGAGTTGATTATTTCCATAAAATAGCTTTTTGTATAGGCGGGCTTAATGGGTACAAGGTGGGCTTAAATGGTACACCCCATTGAAATGCATGCAAGTTTGCATGCATGCTTATGAAAAATGCCTTTGAGGGACATAAAAAGTGCTGTACAATCCCAAGTTGTTGGTTTAAAAGGCATAATGTAATGAACTAACAATAATCAATTAGAAAAAATACATTTCTCTGTTTGGATGAAGAATTTTATGAAGTAGGCCTATAGAATAGAATAGAATAGAATAGAATAGAATAGAATAGAAAGCCTTTATTGTCAGTATACAAAGTATACTGAGATTTTTTTACTGAGACCAATGGTACCATTTAAGCCCATTCAGACTTTTCACTTCTCTCGTAAAAAATCTTCATATTGTACTTCGAAATATCCATCAACTCAGTGACAAACATTGAGAAGAGAGGTAAATCTTACTATTTAACAAAATATTTCTCAAAAAAAATATGTGAAGATGATTAAAAAATAAAGAAATTTAGATTTTGGTGGGCTTAATGGGTACGCTTACCTTATTTGTTGTGCTTTTCTTAAAGTCCTATTTTGACAATCTGACATAGTAATAGAAGCATTGTGAAAAGAAAAAAATATATTAAAGTGGGTAATTGTAGTGACCATTTTTTTTATTGTCCTAGTAGGACATTTTGCACACGTTAAGCGGAACGGCTAATTTTAATTAGTGGTAGTAGTATTGGCACATAGAAATAAATACCATTGTTTGGGAAGAACTAGACAGCTAAAAATTTGTATATTTACATTTGTGTTGGTATAGTTGTTTAAGATAGTGTTGAAGGAATTCAAGACTGAAACTACATTGAAACCATACCTTGCTTGCTAGTCTCTTTATAGTCTCTATTTTTATAAAATAAAAAAAATAAAAAATATTTTTTAAAGAAATAATAATAATAATAATAATAATAATAATAATAATAATAATAATAAAGAATTGAACTATACCTTGTTTGTTGCAAAATCCAACATTTTGTGTCATTTTCACAAAATGATGTCCAATGTGCAGTATCTCTCAGCAAAGAAAAGCAGCTGTTCTCTCTCAGTACTTTCAGTAAAAGGAGGTTGAAACACAGCATTCTAGTTTGAACATTCTAGTTTGAACATTCTACCACGAACATTCTAGTTTGAAGATTCTACTTCAACATGCTGCCTCATTTATGATGTCATCGCATTTAGAGAGAAGTATTGCTCTAGATTATTCTCTCTGGCCTTTATCATATCGGGTAGGCCTAGTTCAAATGGGCCTGTAGGCAGAGGCGATTCTAGGGTTAGGTGGGGTCCCAAGCGAAAATGCAAGAACGAACATTTCAACCAAAATCGCCACTACTGTGGTAAAGTGTGGGCTATAATTCAATATCTAGGGGCCCCAAGCGGCTGCTCGCCTTGCATGGTGGCAAAACGCGCCTCTGCCTGTAGGTTTAGGCCTACATATTCTGAGTAGGTAGGAGCTATCACTAATGATGCACTTGTGTGCTACACAGTTGGCCACTCACAATTTCTGTGAGTCACAAAATTGCTTAACCTGTATATCATTGGTTTATTTTATAGACATTTGAAATGACCTCCCGGGCAAAATTAAATGACACAGTGTGCATCCCAATATGCGACCTTGCCTCCTCCACTTGTGCTTGTCTCCTCGTCCCGCCTCCTGGCCCCTCCTCCGTGGAGAAAACGATAAAGTTTCCCAGCTGTCAGCATCGCCACAACAACTTTTGAGGGACTGTTTTTCATTCACCATCCCAATTGCAAATGAGAAAAAGACTTTACAATTGAGCTTTTGCCAGATATTGAAATATAATGCTGTTGTCAGTGATGTCATCATGACGAGAAGCAAGTGGAGGAGGCAAGTGGAGGAGGCAAGGTCACATATTAAAACGCACTCACTAAGGGCCTGATTTTGCCCCCCACGCTTGAGTTTGACCCCCCCCCCCCTTTTTTCAGTAGGTCTATACTTAGGCTTATAACTTTTACCTGAATACTAATCGGTAACCACACTTGAAAGAAAGAAAGAAAATATCAACTCATTTTTTTTGGGATGCAAATAGATCATTGATTTATATTGTGCATTTAATGAAAAAGTGATAAGACAGATTAACGCCACAATGTTATTCGAAATGAGGATGAGAAAAAGACCAACATGCCCGAATAGAATTCATGACGATGGGCAGATGACATCTGAGTTTTGATAACACAGACGTTGGTCTTAGGAACAATTAACTTGCTTTAGTCTACAATTTCCAGGGGGAAGAATATTGGTACCGCACCTTGTGCAGCAATTATATGTTTCCGTGTGCAACCACTGACAACTCAACATCAAATCCAATGCAGTGAATTACATCACGATACTAGCACAGAAAAGTTTAGCAGCACAAGAGCTTTCTTTTTCACAGGGCAACATGTCTGAAGGTTTGCTTCGTTGGTGCATCGACCAGTTGCACACCAGCTTCGGTTTAGAAGCGTGCGATGACATTGTTCAGTGAGTAGCTTAAAATATAATTTTGTTGCCATTAGATTTGAAGCAGGCTAGCTAGATAGAGAAGATGTCACCAGCCAGGGTAGTCCATATGGCTGTTTTGATGGACAGACAGTTCTCATATCCTTAAGAATCGTGTTGACTTGACACATTTGAGTACATTTGAGTGTTTGAGAGGGTTTGAGATTGTAGACAAATGCTGTGGTCAGAACATAGGCTTCCTGTCATACAGTCACCAGCCTAGCGTCATGAATTCTATTCGGACACAGTGGTCTTTTTTATCGTCCTCATTTAGATACATCTTGTCCATTGACAATGCGGAGGAGATAGCAGAATATGTTGGTGACCTACTCGGAGGAACTGATGGGAAGAAGAAGCTGTTTATCGACGAGCTAGTGAGGAGATGGAGGAGTGTCCAGCAGGGGACACATGAAAATGTAAACCTCATTCCCATGAAAGTAACGTCAGGTAAGAAAGCTGTTCTAAAGATCAGGCTGCCTCGTTGGTGGCAGCTGTCATTAGAGATCCACACTCAAGGAAATAGCATAAACACTGCAGTGATGTTAAGTGTCACTAGAGGAAACTTTTAAGCAGTGTTTAACCCACAGAATCTCCATAAATTACTATGTTGCTGTAGGTGGTCTCATGTCGCCCTCCACATTTTAAAATTCCTCTGGGAATTGGTGAAACAGATTCAATCAGCTTGACAGGTCTTCTGTCCGCAGACTTTCCAGATATGACAAAAGATGCCCAAAAGAAAACCAAACGGAAAGGAAGAAACAAACAAGAAATGCTTACTGTCGGCCAGATAGAGCCAGAGCCTGAGGTTGTCAAGACTCCAATTGATCTGATGAAGGTAACCAGTTTCCATTCATAGAAACAGTCTTTTTCACTTTTAGAAATGGTTTTGTAACCTGTTAGAGGTTTATAAAAATCAACAACAGACACAATTCTTAACTGGTGTGCACTTTCCACCAGACAGGGCAGCTACTCTATAACACTATATACAATCAAAAGGGAATTGGGAACACTATATGCAATCACTTGAGCGATCGACTTTGAAATAGTCTTGTTTGTCTGAACTTCTCTAATTGGCTTTTGAAGGATGCTTACCAAGGGTGTACTTACTCCCTCTCTTGATAATGTTTACATAGTGTATGGTCAATAAAAATGTGATGATATGCAAATGTTTGGGTGGAATTGGGTAAAGCGGGCACTGTTTGTTCCTCCTTGGAAAGATCAGACCATGTTTTATGACCAATTTTGACAGAATTGTAAGACATTTCAAAGGGTGCAAACAGTTCAAAGGCAAACTTTTTCCTCCCAGTGTACAGAATGTCACTCGAATGACATATGCCTTTTTTCTTGCTTTTTTTCTCAGGCACAGGAAAATGCTTCATCCTCCACAAAGAAGAAGAGCAAATTTGTAAGTCTGTATGCCAAAGAGGGTCAGGATCGCTTGGCCATTCTGCTACCCGGACGGCATGCCTGCGAGTGCCTGGCACAGAAGCACGGCCTGGTCAACAACTGCATGAGTTGTGGACGTATCGTCTGCGAGCAGGAGGGGTCTGGCCCCTGCCTCTTCTGTGGCAGTCTGGTGAGTGGTTGTTGGCAGAGGCCGACATGCCCAGCTTAATACATTTTTACGTCCTGATGCAAATATTCATGCCTATTCGTTTAACAATTCAAGTTTTAAAATATTTGAGGAAATCACTTGTCTTAGGAGGGCAGGCAGAAAGAGGACATGAAACAAGAAAAGGCAGGATTTCTGCTTTCTGAATCTCTTTACGCCTGCCTCTGATTGATTATGAGCAATAAACCATGTTGTCAATAAGCTATTGGAGTAGGCTTTCTGTATATTGTTTTGGTTTAGCACAGGGGTGAGGAATCTTTTTCATTCGAGGGCCACTCTAAATTTTATGAAGTGCTCCAAGGGCCATACAATGAACACAAACCAGGATTTCCCCCTGCACTTTAGGCCACCTATAAGCGGTCACCTTTACAACAGACCCCAACTTCACTAGGTCCCCGGAAAATGTGATATAATTGTATTGCAAATGTAGTTTTTTAACATTTCCTCAGTAAACATGTCACATTTCAAGTGAATCTTTATAAAATTAAAATTATGTAGGGAGGCAGATAAGACTGCCTTGAGGGCTGTTAACGGCCCTCGAGACATAGGTTTCCCACCCCTGGTTTAGCAATCAATGAAAGGAAGTGAAGTGCGCTGTAGAGCACTGTCATCTTTCATAATAGAGTAGAATACTTATTGTTCCCCAAGGACATGAAGGATGGCATGGCTGATCTTTAGCAATACAGCGCCAGTAGAAATGACACTCTCCATTTCAGGGCCCTTGGCGAAATATAGAGATGGGGGCCCTTTTTAAATTATTTTTGCTGGTATTCATCATGGCAGAGCTTAGTGGTGGGGCCCCATTCACAGGGTATTTTATGGTGAGGCCCTAGGCAATTGCCTTGTCACTTATATTGTAGGTAAAACCGCCACTGGTGACACTTCAATTGATTATAAGGTGCATTATAATAGGCTATATTGATTGATTGTTGTTAGATATGGGAGACCTGAAGTGCACGTGCATGCGCTCTCTATGTAACTGGCTTCCCTTTCTATAGCCAAAATACGCATTAAAATTAATTTGTTAATGTGAACTGACTATCTTACAATAAGTCGAGTAGTTTCACCGTGTCTAAACAGGCGGTCTAATTTGATAATTGGGGGGTATTCCAAGAACAGGGGTTGAGTGATAAACCTAAATTAATCTCTGGGAAGTGGCAAACCTTCTAATAGATTGCCAGGTTAAATGAGGACTACAGGCTCTTCTATTAGATGATTTATCACTACCTTAAGGTTAACTTAACCTGGTCTACGACTGAGCCAGATTCTTGGAATACCCCCCTGCTGTTACCCGATTAATTTGTGTATATTTTGTGTAGTGTGTGTATAACTTTCTACTAATCTCTACACGATCATTTGAAACCACCAATGTTACAATGTGCTTTATGGTAGACAGCATAATGTACAATTAATCACTTTATTAACATGAAGCTGCTGGTATCATTTGCCATTGAACACTGAACAAATATTATTTGTGTGTGTGGTTTAAAAAAAAAAAAAAAAAACTTCTTATCAGGTATGCACAAAGGAAGAGCAAGAGATTCTTCAAAGGGATTCCAATAAAAGCCAGAAGTTGAGGAAAAAGCTCATGGGGGGTACGTTTGTGCATTTGAAATGTTTTTTTTAACAAAAAAACAATTTACCTTTTGCTGACATTGATGTCTTTGAAAATGGAACATTTTGGTTTCATCCTTTTTTGAAAAAAGTTTAAATACGGATCTTTCACTCTGTGTGTGCGCCTGTGTCTGGGCCTGGGCCTGCATGCGTGCATCTGTGCGTGTGCGTGCCTGTGTGGTGTTTGTGTGTACTGTATGTGTGAAACAGACCGAGTTGCGTCAGAGGGCATGGACTATCTTCCCCACCAGGAGGCCAAGATCAAAGCGGGCCTGGAGAAAGCAATTCAGCACAAAGACAAGCTGCTGGAGTTTGACAAGAACAGGTACACACCTCTCATCCCTTTGACTGGTACACAGTACACACCCTCATCCTTTTGAGCTGCCTTGTGTAGTCTCCACTGGGAGAGGGAGCGAGAGTCGAGAAAGTAAAGTACATTGGCAACAGATCCTGTGCTGCCTGCGACATTGTCCCCCTATATACAATCCAGACACCTCTTAGCAACAAGTGTGACCAGGGGAGACATGGTCAGACATTGTAATGCAGGCCATCGCCTCACCCTGTTAGAACCCTCTAAGGCCCTTTCAATTACTTTCTTGTTGCAGTGTTTAACCTTTGTCACGGTGTCCTTGCACACTACTTTCAAGAGTTCTAAACTCCTTGAGTCACCGCCAAGGCTAGTCAATTTTCCCTCCTGTCCTTTGCCATCTTCTTGCAGCGTTCGGCGAACGCAGGTCCTGGATGACGAGTCGGACTACTTTGCCACGGACTCCAACACCTGGCTGTCCCCCAACGAGCGTGCCGCCCTGCGCAAGAAGGAGGAGGAGCTGCGCGAGCTCAAGCACGCCTCCCGCAAGGACCGCAAGATCACGCTGGACTTCGCCGGCCGCACCGTGGTGGAGGAGACGGGGAACCTAAAGCAGTATTACGAGAAGTGAGTTCAACCTTGTATTGAGGTACCTGACAGGGTAGCACTCTGGAATATGTAGTAGAGTAGAGTAGTAGATTATCATTTATTAATCCTGAGGGAAATGAAGGTGTTCAGTAGCATACAGTACATACATAAATACAGACATTACACACAACATTGCACATATATTCACCATACATATGTTCACAAAGTCAGATCTCTCTCTCTCCCACACACACACACACACACACACACACACACACACACACACACACGGTCCACATGTTGGCCACCACTAATACATGTCTAATAACTATCTGTATATGACATTTGTTTAGCAAAATCAATTGTTTGTTTGCGTATTCACACATTTCTTGTTCATTGCCAATAAGGCATTGATATATGTGTAATATGCACCCAGAACCCTAGGCCCTTGACCCCCTAAACCCTTCATTTTGATTAACATGTGTCTTATAAGTCACTTCTACAAACAGCAATAAGGCATTTCAAAAGAAAATGTTCACCGCACACTTGCTTGACTGTTCATTTATTATCATGAGTAATTAGGCATGTATTTGTGGTGAACCAACCTAGGCAGTGTGCCAGGTGTGGATATGTGCTATGTTGTGACGGCAAGCTTTTTGCCAGCAGAATTACAAGGCAGATTTTTTAATTGAAACATTACAGAGATCTTTGGCGCCATGTTGAAATACTGACAGAGAAACACACCAGACAAAGCTTGTTTACTGTTTTCTACACACCAGATGTCAGTGTAATATCATGAAATGAGGAAAACATTAAGCAGAAACGGCATTTCAAACATTTTCTGTTTTAAATTTTGAAGCTTGTGTTGTTCTCTCTACCCTCTGAATACAAATGCTGTTCAACCTATTGCACTGTGCATTTATTAGAATATAAAATATAAAATCTATCTATACTCTCTATCTATATCTAATCTAAAGTACACTTTATGATGGATAGATGGATTGATTGATTGATTGACTGATAGATTGATTCCTTTATTGTCCCCCAATTTATTATCACACTTTTGTCTGACGTAAACAAAGAATTGACTTGATATTTTCAAGGAATAGAGCATTCCTTTGTAGTTCTGTATGAGAGACAATTCAATTTCCATCCATTTACAACGACCAAAGACAAAAATCTATTTGTTCTGGTTCTAACAGGCTGGATGAGACTGTCCAGGCCATCCAAGCTGGATCTGGGGCAGGGCAGCCGAGCAGGAGGCAGGGGCGGGCGGACGGCCAGCCACCCAGAGATCTGGTCAACCCTAACATCGTCCAGGACGCACCACAGGTGGCTCGCTCAGCTGCTATCAACAACACACGCTCCAGTTGACTGTTATGCAGTTTGTTATCTGTGCCAGAGTTCAACTGTTGTGCAATGTCCTCAGAAAGATGTGCGAGCTTTGGACATCTTTTGCTGGCAACTTGTTTTTGGCGTCTCTGTTCATGATATTGTGAAAATATATTCCAGATCTCTTCTTTATGCCCAGCGAAGATGTTGAAAACAAAATAGACAACAGCCACGAGAGACATGTTGGAATGGTGCTTGGATTTTGGTGGTGCTTTTTGCTTGAGTTTTTCAGAAAAACAGAAAGCTTCCAGCGAGCACTTTTGTGTCAAAAACAATGAGGGCTGATTCACTGTCTACAAAGCAGCTGTCAGACTCTGCGTGGTATTTATGTTGAGAAAGTCAATTCGGTGTCCAAAGCTGCATGGGGCTAGCCTTAGCCACAAGCAATACTATACGTCTGAATTATGACATACTCAAGTACTCTGTTATGGTATTATTTTCAACGGTCTGTGTGTCTGTGTGTGTGTGACTGCCTGCTTGCAGTGGGTGGATGTGAGCGGTGGCAATGGTCCCCGTCGTGCCCAGGGGGGCAGGTCTTCTGGGGGGTCGGCGGCTCCCGAGCGCTCTAGGCTGCGGCTGCAGGACGCGGAGCTCCAGGAGATGGCGGACGGAGGCTGGTGCCTCAGCATGCATCAGCCCTGGGCCACTTTGCTCGTCAAGGGCATCAAGAGGTAGCCTGATTTTCATCCACTTTCAGATATCGTACCGAGATTCTGGTCTGACCTAGAAGATAACAAATAACGTTTCCAAACGGCATGGTTAACCCACTTCCCTCGTTTTGCAACTGGTCGATCCCAGAAAGGGCTGCGCCGAAGTTTTAAACCAAAACAATTTCTTAGTCCCAATAGAATGTCTCTGCTTAAACCACGTCACTGCCTTGAACACGCCTCTACCCAGGGCCGTTGGAGCTGCTCGAAGTTGATTGGTTCCCAACAAAGTGGGTGCAGTTCCCCAGCCTAGCGAACTCAAAAAGTATTTGAACGAGTTCCCCAGCATAGTGGAGCACAGAAAGTACTTGAACGAGCTCTTTTCCTGACTAATTTCGCATCACCGAAGGTGTTGCGTCATTAAGGAGGGCGTAGCCTGGCTAAGCAAGAGGTACTGCAGTACCCATGCTTACAGAACAGTACCGTACACCCAAGCTGATGGTGACTAGTATTTTGTGTGTAAAGTTAGTTTTTATACTCACCGTGTCGGGCATTGTGCATAAGAAAGCATAGTCGACTCGTAAACACTGACAGTCTTCTACAGATTTTACATTTGCTTGGTTTTATTCACAAATGAACCTGGGTGCATGCTTGCAAATCCTTTTAGGTCAAGTTATTTTTCCTTGTCATATTTTACTACAATCATGCAGAGCATTATGTTACATTCCATGACATTACACACAGTAATGACAAGTTTTATCCAAAGCGACTCAGTTATTTTAGGTGGAGAGTATTTGTTTGACAGTCCCTGAGCAATGTGGGATTAGGTGTCTTGTTCAAGAGCACTTCAGCAATGGATGACAGTACTGCAGAGCAACCTTTTATTTATCAGACCCACCTTACACAAATAGGCCTTTCCTGCTGCAAATACTCCCCCCAACTCCTCAAATTAATTTCTACAACTAGATGTCAAACTTAATGTCCTCATTTTTTCTGACCCGGTTATCTGACTGGTATGTGTGTGTCTGTTGAGCACCAATGTAAAGAGTCTAGTGCATGTCGCTCCAATTTCACTGTTTGTTGCTTTAATTTCACTGCATGTTGCTTTCATAGCATTCTTGTGCATTTGAATAAAAAAAAAAAAACGAGTATGTTTAGTGGTGCCACATTGTCAGGCTTAAGGCAAGGCTTGTCAAGGCCGTTTTATTTGCATTGCATATTTCCAAACACAAAGGACCACAATGTGCCTCACAGCAACACCAGTCGAGGGATTTAATGCACTAGTAAGCAAATAAATGTGCTAAAAGCATTCAAATGTATTTTAAGCGTCATGTACCACCATACCTTTACTGAATATCCATTGGCTGATATACTGTATTTATTTTCATCTCCTTACAGAACTGAAATGACTGTTGTTGAAATAGCACGCACTATGTCCTTACCCTTATCCAATGTTTTTGAGTAGTCAAGACAGAGGATGCTTTTCCTCAAGTCCTCACAGTGACAAATCACTGAACTCAGGACCAAGGATGTTACTATACATAGTACAGTGGCAAAAAAATGTTATTGTCTGGTTCTTGAAATTAAGAGAAAATAATCACAGTGCAAGGGTGACTAGTTTCAGTAGTTACATGGTTATTTTGTTTGTTGTGTTGTGTGTGTGTGTGTGTGTGTGTGCAGG
>NC_085878.1:15640739-15643239 GCF_034702125.1 Engraulis encrasicolus
CGCTTTCTTTTTTCCCTCCTCATCATCCCTCTCTTCTTCACACTTCCCTCTCCTTTCCCCTTTACACCCCTCCCTCCCCTCCCCTTGCCTTCATGTCACTTGTTCACATTAGTCCTAATGAGATATTGACATAGGTGCCCTGCAATCTGAATTATACTCTCTACTACTTCTTTTCTCTCTCTCTCTGCATCTTCTTGTTCTTCTTCCTCCTCTCTTCTCTGATGGATAAATAGGCTTTGATTTAAATGTAATTGTTCCGCCGGTTTGGTGCGATTGCCTTTAAGTGTTAGAGCCTGTGGGAGGGAGGGAAGGCTCCAGTCAGTAGCCTTGGTCTCATTACCGCGCTTCAGCGGCCCGGGGCCGCCCGGGGCTCAGGAGAGTGGCCGGCTCGGAGCTGCCGGCCCCGGGCCATTTTTTGCCTGATCGGACTCATAGCCGACCCCAGGCACATTCAGGTACACGCCTTGTTTGTGAAACGTCAGTCGCACAGCCCACTTTCGCCCCAAATCACAGAAGGACATCAACAGAACAACGACAAAGAAGGAGAAGACAATTGGAGCAAACTCTGCTGGAGCAGGTCGCCGTTTGGCTCGTAGCCTACGGACAAAGACGACAAGAACTGCAAAGAAAATGGCTTGCCTTTCAAGAACAGTTTTATTACATGGCAAAGTTGTCGATTCAGAAGCTGTATGGGACGCAGCGCATGTTAAGAAGACAAAGACGCATGAAAAACAAGTTTTTCCATGAAAAGAGCTAACTTAGAAAGAACTGGTCTTGTGTTGGGGACGTACAAATGTAGCCTATTTAGACCGTCGGTTTAATTCGAGGGAACAAAGAACACAGCGACAAAACAGATTTCCTCTCTATCCGGCTGGAGAATAACGCCATTGTTTACTTGAAGTAGCGGCCGCTTAAGGTTAAATAACTGTGGATTGAAAGAACATAAAAACGTTCCGTAAAAAACTGTAAAAAGCTAAGAATCTCAGCTTTCGAACAAGCCCTAACACATGTCTGTAGGTCTAGGTTAAGGAGATCGCTGGCTGTTAGGAAAAAAATGACGAGATAAAAAAAATAATTGGAAAGCGCTATTTTTTCACTTGCAACAGCGGCCGCTTACAGTTTAATAACTTTTGAATGAAAGAACATAAAAACGTTCCGTAAAAAACTGTAAAAAGCTAAGAATCTCAGCTTTCGAACAAGCCCTAACACATGTCTGTAGGAGAAGGAGATCGCTGGTTATTTATATATTTAGACCTATATATCTTTTAGATTAGGACTCTTTAGCTTAGATTCACCATGGCGTGAAAGCACAGGGGGACTTATCGCTAAATTCTTTCTTATGGCATAATTTCATAAGATGCAACTTTGGCACTTCTGTTTGTGTTTTTAAAGTTATTTAGCCAACATAACTTTTTTGTTGTTATCAGGGCATCATGGGCACCACACACTTAAACTTGGGATGTCATAGCTAAGTCATGTCGGCTTTTTTCTGCTTTTAGCCGCCAACTCTTGTGCCATTATCGTGATTTGGCATGCTTTCCACTGGACACCAATACAAAGTGTCTCACAAATACTCACACATGACATTTATGTCGGCTTATTTAGCTTTTGCGCTATTATCGCCGAAGGTCTGGTAGGCTATATCGCACGTGGGCTATATCGCCCGAGGTTGACCCCGCCTCCGAGCCTCAGCGGTGCTTGCTGGCCCATCGAATTCGACGGGCCAGGGAAAGCGGCCCTTAGCCCCACAACCTGGCCCGGCGGCCATCTTTAGCACCTAGCCCCCTTTTGATGAGATCACCGTCAGCCCGCTTTTGTCCGGGCCAGCCCGGGGCTGGCCCTGCAGTGAGACCAAGGCTAGTGACAGCTTGGAGGAGCCACCAACCAACCAAACGCCCCCGCCAACCCAACACCACCTCACTCACCCACCCGCCCAGAGCAGGATTAACACACTGGCCAGATATGGCTGCAGCCTAGGGGCCCCCACCAGCCAGGGGCCCCCTGATTGGTTAAAGGGGACAACAGTTTTGCTGAATTGCAGATGCAGTGATGAAAAATCCATCTCTTGTTAACACTTGTGTCTATGGTTGACAATCTTAATTAATATCTCGGAATTATGACACTGTTGTAATGTTATAGTATAATAAGTTTAATAAGGAGTTTTATACAGTATAATAAGGAGTTTTATATAGTATAATAAGGAGTTTTATATAGTATAATAAGGAGTTTTATACAGTTTAATAAGGAGTTTTATACAGTATAATAAGGAGTTTTATACAGTATAATAAGGAGTTTTATATAGTATAATAAGGAGTTTTATACAGTTTAATAAGGAGTTTTATACAGTATAATAAGGAGTTTTATATAGTATAATAAGGAGTTTTATTATTTTTCAGAAAGGACCGTATGAGAGAGACAGGAAATTAATTGGGAGAGCGAGACAGGCAAGATTCGGCAAATGACCCGGGACGGAATCAAACCCAGGTCGCCGTGTAGCAGT
>NC_085878.1:15648239-15843239 GCF_034702125.1 Engraulis encrasicolus
GGAAGCTTGTGGTTATGTGGTATATGTGAAGAATTCCGCCTGTCCAGGAGCACCCTGGCGTCATTCTCTCTCTCTCTCTTTCTCTCTTCCTCTCTCTCTCTCCTTCTGTCTCTCTCTCTTTCTCTCACTCTCTGTCTCGCTCCCTCGCCTCCGAGTAAAGCAGGGACGAGGTCAATGGGGCTTTTGAAAAGCGCCTGTCCTTGTGTGTGTTCACCACCAGCCAAGTTGTGTGTGTGTGTGTGTGTGTGTGTGTGTGTGTGTGTGTGTGTGTGTGTGTGTGTGTGAGAGTACGTCTGCGTGTGCGTGTGTGTGTGTGTGTGTGTGTGTGTGTGTGTGTGTGTGTGTGTGTGTGTGTGTGTGTGTGTGTGTGTGTGTGTGTGTGTGTGTGTGTGTGTCAGGTCCTGCTAAGCCCCGTTCCCTGTTGCTTGTATGGACGGTGTCAGGTGTTGCGCCTCCGCAGCTGTCAGTTTGGAGAGTGTCAGGGCTGAATACTGAGCCAGAGAGCTGGGCTCAACCCTCTTGAAATCATTTTTTATTAGTTTGCGAGGTGCTAAGCTGCAGACGTATCAAAGCAACCTCTTCATGTGACAAGATGTTTTCATTACCGGGTGCTGTTTCTGTTTCTGCAGCCGGGGCCTGTGGTGGCCCGCCAGAAGAGTGTGGTGAAGGTTTTCACACATCGATAGCCCCGAGGTCAAGGAAAACTAAAACCGCTCAATAGGTTTTTTTGTTGAGTCTGTGTACTGTATAAACCTGCTTAACAACAACCTCTGGGAGGAAAAGTGATCTTTCTTTCTTGCTGAGAAAATGTTGGCTTTATGTCGTTATTTGTTTCCGTTTCCATTGGTGAAGATGAGCTTCACACATGCTGTGATTTGTACAAGATAGCATAGCGTATTGTGTTTTGCCTTTTTCTGGTTGCTTTCTTTACTTTGCATATTGACCGTGACCAACCTTAATGGTTCGTTTCCATTGTAAACAAATAAGCCGAAGCCAAAGCCTATGGACGCTTGGGGCTGCACGCCTCAATGGCTGGAGCACTGAAGTCAGGCTGACAGCTTCTCCATACCATGACATACCTTTTAACTGTGGGAACAAATTGTCCTGGAAAGCACGAGACTAAGGAGATGTTGATGATGTTAACAACAACACCAAAGTTGGAACCAATGGTGATGCAAGCAGGCAGAACAGTCCATGTATAAATCATTGTATCCTCACGCATGTATAGCTAGTTGTGTTGCTACTGGAACCGAGCTGTCAGCATGTAGCAATCAAGCTAATTAAATGGCCAGTGATCGCTAGAGGGACTTAAGGGTATATTTAACCGTGCACAGAGCAATATTGAAACGAGTTCTGTAGAGCTGTCAGGATATTTACTGAGTGGGGGGAGTAATTTACTTTATAAGTATATTAAAATCGAGGCAGCAAAGGGGGAATAATCACTTTGATGCTGTTATTACTATTGTTATGCCGGCTACGCCTAATTTTATTCGAGTCACCACCGTGATGGGTACAAATGAGGCAGCAACAGAGCCATAATGAATTATTAAGATGGTTAAGTAGTGAGCAGTACTAAGAGATGTTATTTGAGAAAGGCAGACAAGCTCTTTTTTGGTTTCCTCTTATCAGCAGCACCCCTCTTTGCTTTTGTACTTTCTCTACAGCAAGTTATATACACATAGATGAATGTACTTGGCTGGCCCATTAAATAGAGTACACTGTGTTCACTGTGTGTAAAGGCAAGTGTGGCACATTTTTTTTGTTTTTGCATTAAGAAGCAGAAAAAGTACTGAAGAGCTATAAAACAGAGTGATAAATGAGTGCAGAGTTTGACCTCTGTTTCTCTTATCCTAGCATTTTGGCAAAAAAGGAAAAAAGATATCGCAACTTTCACACAGGTACGTTGCAGCAAAAAACTGCTTAGGTCTAGAAGGACTGTCAATTGCCCAGACTGTGCGCTTGGGCTTCATTATGAACGCCTATTTGTCATGGTTTTAGGCTCTGGAGTTTTGAACCTAGCCTGGCAAGGCAAATCATTTTACACCTTTTTTCTTTAACAGTACATTTCTTTCGCATCTCTATTTTAGTCAGTCTACTTTGTCTGCTGTAGTCAACTATGGGTAATGTTTTTATCCTTAGCTAAGCCCTTATGTCCTAACAACTTGAAAACCCCCTCACTATGATTATAAAAAAAACATTGCTGTGTCATATTAACTTGCATTAATGCCATGCTAAGTGTACAGACATTTCTTAATGAGCGTTTATTTATTTTTTATTTTTTTATTTATCCTTTATTTAACCAGGAAGGGTACATTGAGTCACAGTGACTCTTGTCCCAGGGAGTCCTGGCCAAGAGGCAGCAAGTTAAAAGTAACAAAAGAAAAACATATAAGACAAGGAACAACGCTGCCAAAACACTAGACAAAACAACAAAACATTACAAATAGTACTGTAACATGTAACACAAGAAGACAAGACTCACATTTCTAAGATTAAAACTAAGTAATAAAATGGTAAAATAAACACAGGCCCATGAGCACCACACTCAAAAGCAATTACACTGCTCTGTAAAAGCTGACTTTAAAAGATGTTTGCAACCCAAGATGAAAAATGAGAAAAACGTAAAATAGTCACGAGTATACTTGCTATGCATTATGCTTGCTATGTAGTATGCTTGCAGAACTATCATAACACTATGCAAGATGCTAGAGCTAGAGCTCTAGGGGGCAGATAGCCAACAAGACTGTCATTAATGTTTCCCCTCATTTTTTTACTGACTGTGACCTCAACAGGGAAGTTGGGAAGATTGCCCCTAGCTATTGTGTCAATACTGGATTGTGCACCCTTGTCTGCTTACCTTATGTTCAGATGAGCTACCACGTGTAAAATTGGCATAACATATGCACGACAACTCATTTGTGCACAACATGTGCACAAGCATGCGTCCTGCAGGAAGCATATTCCTGGCCTTACAGTATCAACATGGGGAATAGCTATTATGATTTTTAAATCTAGCTTGGTAGCTAGCTAGTAGTAGGCTGAATTTGATGGTATGATGGTATGATCATGTTCCTGTTCAGTTTTAAGACGACAAAAGCAGTACGCTTACATGCTGAAGCTTACACGGCGCAATCTGAATTGCAGTAGAAACTGACAAGTACCTTTGATGCCAGTAATAATCTTGTAACCTCAAAAAAAACTACAGTGTATAATAGGAAATCTGCTGTGCTGCCGTTTTTGTGTGTCCAAAATGCTGCATTTACAGCACTAATACTGTCGTAAAATTGCTGTTTTCATACTGCAATACAGTAAATGAACACTCTTTTCATCTGGGATGAGTGGACTTGCATACAGAATATTTTAATGAAATCTGTGTGGATGAGACCTACATCACCTTTGCTGAATGCTACAAGGGATATGCCACACTCAGGTCAAATTGAAGGTTTCCCCACAGAGCAGGGATAGGCATCTTCCACATTTTTTTCATCACCAACATCAGAGGTGATCACGATCCACGGAAGTATCGCTATTGCACAATTTACAAGATATCCTCTGAAAAACACAGATGGGACATTGTGAACTAGATCTAGGAATGACGACAAGTAATGGGAGTGTGCATGAACCCCTTCTGGTGACTAGACTAATACGACCACAGATATGACTTCAACTCACAGAGTTCAAGGTGCAATTGTTTGCAATATTATTTGGGAAGATTATGGAAGGAGTGTTCTATCAGACAAAATTATAATTACAATGGACTGATTCAGCAGTGGTTTTAAAAAATGAGAGATGCACTGGATCCGGTTACGCTTCCGGATCCGGCAGGATAATAGGGTTTTTCACAGGATCCGGATCCAGCAGGATCTTAAGGGTCAAAGACGTCCAAAAAGGAATTGTCATTCAATGTAACGGATGCCTTCTGCTGACTGTAATTGTAAGAAACATGACTCTTTTTATTTTATTTTTTTCCAGTGAATTCATGAAAGCCTCGGCTGTCATCCATTCACTTGAAGCAATTTAAAAATCATGTTTTTTTGCAGTTACAGTCAGCAGAAGGTATCTGTTACACTGAATGACAATTCCTTTTTGGACGTCTTTGACCCTTAAGCAGTGGATCTGGTATCTGGCATGTTACCTAAAAATCAGGGTCTGGTGCATCTCTAGCCTAGACTTTTCAGTCAGTCTTTCACAACCCCAATCACTGCATGGAGTGAAAGCCCTTTGGAAGCGGCCGTTGCAGGCAGTGTGGCAATAAGCCAATGAGTCTAAAAAATAGTTTGAGCCAACGTAATAAAAAGGGCCCACATGTGCGAGTAGACTATATGTTTCAACCCTTTTGTAGGATACGGTATCCGGTTCCGGATCCGGCAGGATCTTAAGCAGTGGATCCGGTATCCGGCAGGATCCTAAAAATCAGGATCCGGTGCATCTCTAAAAAAATGCTTATTATTACTATTTTTTTAACTGTATTCTATCTACTCGCCGCACTGAGTGAGGAAGCAGTTGCCCATCCCTGGTCCAGAGACTTAAATATGTGGGTGAAAACATTTTCCTGACAACCCAGCCACTGTCCGAATCTATCACCACTGACTATAACTTTGTGCAGTAGCTGCAGTTGGCCAGAGTGAATTCATTTACTGGATTTTCTCACCAACGGACTGGAGAAACCTGGGGGTGGCGTATCCATTTAAGCTATTGTGTTTCAGACCAACATGGAATTATTTTTTAAAAAAGCATCCACCCAATGCCAATGACACCCAATATACAAGATTTATTTATCTACCAAAGGTGTGGTATGCAATCTCTTTACTTGCATTGCCAAATGTGCAGAAAAAGCCTTTACAAGTTGATATCCTTTGGAGCTATGATCTTTCAATTACACCCTCCACAATGAACTGGATCACAGTATGTTCAAAGACATTTTTATCATTACGTAACCCTAACCATCAGATGATTCATTTTAACTTCATTTAAAGACTCTATACAACTCCTTGCTCCTTAGGGGCTACACGTTTCTACACTCAATCTGGGATTGCCCTGGGGTAAGACATTTCTGGGAAATGGTTTCTAATAAGATCTCCTCAATTCTTGACAGTACCATCCCTTCCTCCCCAAAGATTTTGCTACTGAATGGTTTTATTGAGCTAGATATTTCCAGGATGCACTAAAGCTGGTATTTGCTAGACCTGAAATAATCACACTGAGATGGAAAACTCCTCATGATTTGTCACATTAACACCAGATTAATACAGTTATAGATTTGACTAAACTAGAGTAATCTGTGGCCAATGTGCACAATGCACAATGTAAGATCTTTTCATCTTTGCATTGGTCATCTTTTATCAGTAAAATATTGGGATGATGTCTTGGTGCTTTCTTTTCCACCTTATCCTCTTTCTATTTTTCAAATCTATATTCCAGCTCTGAGCTGTTTTTCTTTGATGAAGTTTTTTTTGTTGCATGTTTCCTATTAGGAATATGTGTGTGCGTGTGTGTGGGTGGGTGGGAGGAGGGGTGAATGTGGTATGAATGCTTTGTCATCATCTCATGTCTTTTATGTATATTTCATTGGATGTATAAAACACAGTAAAAATTTGATTACAAAATAGAACAATAACTCAGTCTTGCACTTAGAGTACAAAGTGAAAAAGTCAAGACGCTCATGTAAAATATGGATTCTTATTGGTCTCATAACTGCCGTGCTATTTTCAAGAAGAGTGGATTGGGAATGGGCACTTGAGAGTTGAGACCATTTAAAACCCACGTTTTGCATGGGCATCTCAGCTTTTTACTTTCGAGCTTAAAGCTGCACTGTGTGGGATGGTATAGGCCTATTGTCAAATTTGATCTTTTCAACTATATTTACTAAGCAAAATGGCTGACATGGAGAAGATCCACCAGTCATAATGAATAAAATGGTGATGGTAAGTATTTCTGAAAAATGTAACAGCATAGGCAGCATGCATTCTGGAAATAAAGTGCTACAAATTATACACAGCGCAGCTTCCATCTGTAACTTTTCTTAATGACACATCAAGCTTTGATTTTGGTATTATGGAAGTTTTCCGTAAATGATCAGAAAACTGGTAAATGTGCAGAGCCGCTAAATGCACAAAATTCTGCCAAAAAGTATAGAAAGTGTTGAACTTCCTGTCCCTTCCTCCAAGATGCCAGCAGAGTTGTGTGATTGAGCAGCTACCCACATCCCTGAACCTGTTTGGTTAAGCTAACCAAAAGGGCGCTGACATTTTGTAAACATGACTGCAGCCTTTGGCAGAAGCTAGAGAACTCTTCTGCAGCAGACTTCCACTTAAAGATTGGCAACTCGCCATCACACAAAAACAGTTACTTTGAAACGTACAGATCTCGTCTTTGATTACAGTCTTGTGTCTTTGGCCTTTATTGTTTTTGTATTCAGTACCTCGTACATACTGTATATTGGGAGCTTTTCTTCTTTGATTTAGGATAGCAAAGTGGTGGGGTCAGTAAAGGTGGTGTGGGAGAGAGGTTGGGTAGGGTTGAGCTGGATTCGAATCTGGGTCCAGATGGGCGACTTGCCCATTCATGGTAGGATGCGTTAGCATGGTGCGCCAAAGCGCAAAGTTGTTTGTTATTTTTAGTGTCACACCATTTTAGCTGCTCTCTCAGTCTAATACCCACTTCCTGAGACGGGTGTTAAGAGGTAGGATGTGGGAACACCAGGTGTTTATCATTGTACATAGAGACGAGTTCTCAGTAACACTGTGTAGGTGGTGGTGGCAAAATCGTTTTATTCCTTCACACGCTTGCCATTTCTGGGTATTTGTGAACGTTTGAAGACACCATGCAAAATACTCATTAAAATCAACTATATATAGGAATTTGAAGGAACAATCCTACCAACAAGCCCTAACCAAAGTATATGCATTGCTTTGCATAGATCTCCTTTAGTATTAGTCTGGTGACTGACTAGTATCGGACAGTCCAGTTTGTCATAGCCTACCAGTTTATGCAAGGCTTAAAATAAGGAGCATTATACCAGCCAGTACACATGGTTTTCTAACGGTGGTCCATATTTCCTTTCATATCATCCTTTTACCTCGGGCACACTTTGAAATGGCAGAAATATCACACATGTTGTGTTTTGATGTGAAAATTCTCAGGCGTGGTTGCTTTTAACCAAACTAAACATCCAAGTTACTCTTCCGTGTCACCAGAGAGTAGCTTGCTCTATCTCTGGCCACCAGTGTTGGAAGTGTGTCTGTGATGTTTGGGCTGCTGGCCCCACAGAGGAGGCCTGAGTTCCCCCGTGGTGTTCCATGCCACTCCATTCCATTCCATGTCTGAGCCCGATACAGCTCACAAAGACCACAGCAGGAGGTTCCAGACAGCATTATTGGCAAGCCGTACGATCCCCTGGAAAACGCCAGGCTGAACTGGCGGCTCTGCGCTGCCATCCCCCAGTGCCTGTCGGCTCAGAGCAGACGGGCCTTTGGTGGTGAGGGAGGCTTTTTCAGGCGCCATATTATTGCCCCCCCCAACCCCCAACTCTCCCCCCTATTTGGAGCACATGGAGCTCCACATCCTGTTAGCTTCATCGCCGAACATCCTGCCTAAAGCCAAGGATGTTCACTCGTGTGTGTGTGTGTGTGTGTGTGTGTGTGTGTGTGTGTGTGTGTGTGTGTGTGTGTGTGTGTGTGTGTGTGTGTGTGTGTGTGTGTGTGTGTGTGTGTGTGTGTGTGTGTGTGTGTGTGTGTTTTGTGCACATGTTTGTGTCTTGTGTGTGCACGCATGTTCGTGTGAGTGTGTGTATATATGTGTGGCGGCCTCCCGCCCAGCTGTGTTGTTTGCCTGGCGAGCGCAGTCAGGAGCTGTCTTCCAGGGGCCAAAAGAATGGTTCACCTTGTCAGTGGAATGACAGCGCAGCTGCCACCCCCCTCCACAGGCATTCGCCCTCCAGACAGCACAGGCGTTTGGGAGGAGGGGGAAGGCGAGGTGAGGGGAGGGGAGGGGAACTGGGGCGGGGTCCTGCTCTTGGCAAGGCAGTTTACTAAGTGCCTTGTGTGTGGGTTTTTTTTTGGTACTTCCAGGGGGGACCATATGTGAACGGAGGCATGATCAGCATGCTATCGCATGTTTAGGATGCTTTATGTAAATGTGTCTGAATTGATGTTAATGAGGCTAGTGCAACTAGAGTATTAAGTTAAAGTATTATTAATGCATTGGGAACGGCAATGGTTGCCGAAAATAGATTACTACATCTATTTGCTGTGCTGGGCTGTGGAAAAATGTGTGTTTTTTCCCCCATCGTATCTGTATTCAGCATGTTTGACATTTGGTACGCTTGTATAGAGAGAGAGAGTGCAGAGATGTGTATTCCATTGTATCAGATACATCTTGGAAATAGATTACCTTATCTGTAGTGTTCAGGTGAAATGGTAAACAGTGTGCCTCTCCATTCCGGAGCGGCTTTTTTTCTGTTGAAAAACGTGGATATGTGCATTTCGCTGTCAGCGGCTGTATTTGCTCTAAACAAGAAAAAAGGCAGCGAGAGGAAGCCAATTTATTTGCTGCGAGAAAGGAGAATGACGTGTAGCCTGCTGCTGCTGCTGCTGCAGAGCTGCATTTCCAAGCTGAGGGGGGATATGGACTCTTGTTATATTGCCCGGGGGTGGCCAATAAATAAGATGGTGGCACGAGTGGGTTTTCTTACTGATGGATAAACTCATCCAGTGCCACATAAGCCAGGCTGGGGGGCCATTTGGGGAGATTACACTGAAGAGTGAGCATTTGTTGAAGGGGGGGGGGTGGGGGGGTGTCGGTGATGGTGAGTGTGCTAGGCTTGCTGAGGTGGCAGGCAGGCAGGCAGGCAGGCAGGCAGGCAGGCAGGCAGGCAGGCAGGCAGGCAGGCAGGCAGGCAGGCGGGCGGGCTGCATCTGTGTACCTCTTCTTGTTTTGCTTTGGCTTCTCGTCGTAATATTTCCAGTCGATCTTGTCCTCGCCGCCGGCAGCCCTAATAAATTGGCAGAGATATTGCGCCGCATTCTGCTGTCTAAGCCCGTTGCTCTCCATCATCCCGACAAGCCTGTATCACGGCGTGAAGAAGCTCCCCTATAAAAATGTCAGGTGCCGCCGGCTTTTGGAAAATGAGAGTGGCTTGTGAGCAAGTGTTCCCTGGGAGCTGCCCATGGAGAGGAGAGGAGAGGAGAGGAGAGGTGAGGGACGACAGGCACATCTATTTTCTGGCCAGTGGTTTGGCGTGCGGGGAGCTGCTGGCCCCTCTTGTTTTTTTATTTCCCTCAGGGGCGTCCCGGGCTTCTGTCCTGCTCCGGGTCTCAGGGGTGGCTAATGAGGTGACAAGGGTTGAGGAAGGGAAGGGAAGGGAAGGGGGCGGAAGAGAATTGGAGGTGTGTGTGTGCCTGTGCGTGTGTGTGTGCGTGCGTGCGTGTGTGTGTGTGATTTTGATTGTTCACAAGCATGTTTGTCAGTGTGTGCTAGTGATGTGGGACTAGATTGTATTCTGTGTTCTCTGTGTGCTGTGTGTGTATGTGGGGGGAAGGGGATGGGTTTTTTGTGTGTGTTTGTGTGTGTGTGAATGAGTGAGTGAGTGGTTGGCTGAGTGAGTAAAGGGGAGTATAAGGGAGGGAGAGAGGATGTGAGCGAGCAAGCGAGCGGGAGAGAGAGAGCGACAGGGAGAGAGGGGAGGATATGAGACCTCCTACCCCCAGCTGCTCACCTCATCTAGCGCGGGGCTTTGTCTGGGCCCCGGGCAGTTCACAGGGGGGGCTGTGGCATCCAGCTGTGTAGAATGACCCCAGATGGCCGACTGTGGTGCAGAGCCACAATCAAAGCAGAAAGCCCCGCGCCCTCTGAGCTGCATAAACATCACCCCTAGTTTGTCCCGGAGTGTTGGAGATACACAGCCTGACACACTGTGTTGTGTGCAGAGATACTTTTCCACAAAGCCTGTGTGCTTGCAGACCAATCTAGCTAGCTAGCTAGCTAGCACATTTTTTGAGGAAAGGCTGAGGAAAAAATGTGTAACTGGGTGATTTTTTTTTTTCTCCAACGCCTCGTTCCTTCAGCTTTCTTTTGAAGTGCTGTGTGGGAAGTGAAGTTACACAAGTTAATTGTCCCCAAGGGAACAGGCCTCAGTTGTGTGCTGAGGCTGAAATAATGTTTCTCAGGAGCTGGTGAGGCTGAGTGCGAGTTGGAGGGTGGTGGTGGTGGCAGCGGTGGTGGTGGTGGGGCTCGTTTGGTGGGTTGATTCCTTCTTTGAGCAGGAGGGGAGAAGATATCATCTTTCTCCTCGGCGGTGCTCTCTGGTGTGATTTGTGTGCCGACTTCCCTCTCATGCCGTGCCCACACATGCCTTTTTGATGTACCTCCGTCTTGAAATGCAAATTTCTTCATCATTTTCAATCTTGTTATAAGCCACCGCCTCGCTTGCGCTCACACACATACACACACACATACACCATCAGCCTTCGGGGCTGTTTGTGTCACATGTCATTGCGGTATTGTATAAAGTTGTTGTTTTTTTTCTTTACTTCTGTAGTGCTCATGCAGGAATAATCGATTTCACGAGATTCATGAAATATGCACAGGATTCGCGGCAGGTCTTGGCAAAGAGGAGCAGATGGCAACTGAGGTGTATCGGTATCGACTCCCGTCAGTTACTTGTGACCGAGCGCCTTGTGTCTTGTCTCTTGTGTCTGCCTCCTCCTCTGCAGGAGATGACGACCTTGTTTTTCTCTGCTCTTTGTGGCATCAGTGAGAGGATGAGGTCACGAGGGTTGGCTTTAAAGGTTAAAGGCTCAGAGAGAGAGAGAGAGAGGGAGAAAGAGAGAGAGAGGGAGAGAGAGCAGTCTGAATCTCACCTGAAAATAAGTGACTTCACCTCGACTTAAGTTACCCTGTGAAGGAACCCAATGTGTGTGTTTTTCCCCTCCGTGTTGTCCACACACCACTCTTGTTTATGTCTGAGTGAAACGGACAAGCCAGTCTCTGTTTGAAGGATGGACTGTCTGGTGTTTGTGACTAGCTGACGGCGACTCTTCCAAAGACTACTGTATTTTCTCCTGGGGGTCACCCTAACTAAGGTTAAAATTACACTCATCCTGGGCATGTATTGCATGTGTTTGGTAGTGGTGTCAACAATAATCGATTTGGCAATGCATCGCAATGCGGGGCAGGACAATTCAATAATCGATTTGGCAAATAGCGTAATTGATGCAATTTCACTTTTGTGGGCATTTCCGGACTTTAAATTAAATTAAAGGACGTTGGCACATTAAACTGCAGGACTGATACACACAACAGCCAGTAAAATGTCTTTCAGTATCTGACTGCTTGTATTGCCTCATGACTGATGAAACATTTCTCCTTACTTTCAGTAGGAATGCAATGCATTGCAATGCATCGTAGACTCTGACGGAATCGAGTCGAATTGAATCGTTGCCTCCCGAATGGTAATCGAATTGAATCGTGAGGGCAGTGCCAATGCATACCACTAGTATTTGGAAACTTCACCTTGCATCCTAGACTTGTTTTTTTCAATGGAACGTGTTGGGAAAGCAAAAAAAAAATGTGACTCTTGCCTCCTCTCAACCTACACCCTCTACCTGGCTCAGCAGCCACCTCTCTCCACACACTCACACATACAGTACGCACTTCAGACAGTAGAACATTGGCCTTGACTGACACGAAGGCCATCGTTGGGACCTTAAAGAGCTGCCCGTCTATTTCCCCCTTTGTCGAGAGCATTAATTATGTAGAAACACGAATGCCAGTGTTGGGCCCTCGTGTTTAATTCATGCACACTCCAACTTGACACCGGTTGTTTCTTTGTGTGAAGAAGTGCTGTTAAATATTAATAGCTACAGAAGTTATACAGTGCAAATGATGGACTATGGAGAGGAGACGGGAGCCACGGTAAGCCTCGTCAGGAAGGCGTTACACAGAGGAGGCATTTTTTTTATGGCCACGCTTATAAAGGGCTATGCGGTTTTCAGTTATTGAATATGAAAGTTAAGACCGCTGACATAGCTTCCAGATGGCCGGTGCCACTGCCATGAGCTGGAATGAGGAACACTAGAAACAATCGCTCAGCCCGTCTGGCTTCAGCACATTTCTATTGGAAACGTTTTTTTTCTTCTTCCCATAATATGGATGGCTCGGTAATTGACAATATTTAAGCCCCTCTCTGCCCTCATTCCATCCAGCAGTGAGCTGTTTTTGAATGGTCAGTCCAAATCCAATTCTCGAGTTCTCCTCTCTCTCCACCTCCTCCCAGTGTGTTTATTCAGTAGTTTTGGGGCAGCAAAGCACCTCCCAATGAGCTGGAGTCCCTTTGCTGGCAGGAGATGAGCCCAGCTGAGCCCATCACCCAGAGGTAGATGAGTCAAGCTGATTCCTTTTTCTTTGCTTAAGTAGTGTGAAGCGGACCTTGACTGAGTCCCCCTTCTCTCTTTTGTGTGTCTGTCCCCCCCTCTTTCTTTGCCCCTTACCCCCGGCCAACCAACCCCCCTCTCCTCTCCTCTGCCCTTCCAACCTCACTGACTGCCTTCATTTTCTCCTCTCTGTTCACGAGGGCCTCTTCCCGGCAGAGTTGATCAGTTGAAGCGCTGCCAATGTGGGGCTTGTTTTTTTGGCATGGGAGTGGGGGATGGGGTGTGTGTGTGTGTGCGTTGAGGAGGGGGTTGGTGGTGTTTGAAAATAGCTGGCTTATAGACCATTGGAGCAAAACTGGTCCAAAACCAGCATGTCACACCCTTGTGCTTTCAGACTGTCTTGCCCAGATGGTGTGGAAATGGCTGTTGTTTTAAGCAAAAGTGGCTAGGCAGGAGGCATTTGAGATATTGGCTGGTTTTGGTTCGTATTTTTTCTCTCTAGGACTCTGATGTACCATGACGATGGAAAGCAATTTCTGGCTTGCAAATGAAGTCTCTGCTCTTAGAACATTGTGGCTGTACTGGTGAGGTTGAACATTAGGCACGTAATTGCCCAAGTTCAGGAGTAGTTTAAAAATCTCTAATACCATTAGAAGGCGGTGACTAGCCACAACCACCAGAGTGGGGTTCACCGTAAGAAATTCCCGTACTTTAGGTTGATGGACAGTGTGCCTGGTCATCAGCTATGCATGAGTGGGGAGACTGTTCGAGAAACTCTGGTGTTGGACAGAACTGCACCCACAGCATCTGGTCAGGGTTTGTTTGTTGGGGTTTTTTTTGTGCATGAAATTAGGTAGCCTTCCAGACACTTGCTACGTTAGCTTATATTGTGTCTGTTTTTTTCTGCATTTAAGTCGAAGGAGAACAAAAAACATGTGTTTTTATTTATGTATTATGGTTCATTTTGGTTGCTGTCCTATGTCTATGTATGTTTTGTTTTGTCGAAAGTAGGTCTCACGTTTTGTGGGCTTTCATTTGTTGTCATGTTTTATAGGTGGGCAGTTAGCCAGCCAATAGTAAGTTGAAAGTTTAAGCACAAATAATCGATATTAAACACATGCATTTGACTTTCGGTATGTCAAAATAATATACAAGGGCTTTCCTTGACAGATTGAAGTTTTAAGACATCCACCTATACATAAAATGACATCAATCAGTCCACCATGCTACTAAATACTGTCATCGAATCGAATGTTATTTTGAGCGTTTTTGCAGAAATTCTTCCAGAGTCCATGTTTTACCTCCTCAGAACCTCTTTCTTTGCTTTTATTCATGTTGGCTCAATCTATACTTCCCATCCCTTTGCATAACTACAGCTCTGAACCTCCCACTCAGATTAAATATGGATGCTGGACTGACTGTTTTTCACATCAAGGTGACTGTAAGAGTAATCGCTTGGGCACAGTAGCCCAACATTAGGTACGTTTTCATGTACAGCTTAGCAACATTGGCAATATTTCAACTAAGGATTTTACTGGAGTTTCCAAGTAATCCAAGTGTACCTGCACAGTAGAAAATCAAACGAGTTCAACCACGAGGCACAACATGGACCTACATGCCAATTCACATTGGCATTTTTATCTTTGGTGTATATACTAAAGATATTGTCATTATCTTAGTTTGTGTATACACACACAATAGAATTGCATTATTGGGCACGAATACCTGTTTGTGTATGTCATTGGATTCCAAAGACTCCTGTTCGGTTCTATTTCATATTAAGGTTTTCAACCCCAACATTTATTTTAAAAATCAAACAAAATCCAACTTAGTCGGACTAAGGCAACAGCTAAAAGTGCATGTAAAGCGTACAGTGCAGCTACAGCTAGACGCTACGCATTGGTCCACGGTTGTTAACACCAACTAGCTCTGAAATGGCCTTGGCTTGGCCCAGCCCTGGTGGTGTGGAGGTGGCCGTGGTGTTCAGCCAAGTAGGGCCCCAGGCTGCCACACAGCCCCATTAGCGCCGCAGCCGCCGCGCGGGAGATTGCTTGTCTCGACCTCGTAATTGCTGGCCAGCAGCTGAAAGGCCAGGGCACTGCAGCAAGAGTGTAGGCAAGCAGGCCATAGAGAGAGAGAGAGGGAGAGAGGGAGTCACGCCAGCCAAACTCTTAGATTCATTGCTCCGCTGACTCTGTTTAAAGTAGGGGAAGGGTTGGGGTTGAGGGTGGGGGTGGATGGTGGATGGGGCTTGGCGGGGCCAGCCCTGGCTGCCTTTGTTAGGTAGGACATGGGTGGGCTGTCTGGCGGTGGCTGCACTCACTCTGCCCTCTAATCATGTAATGTTCTCTGGCAAGAGCCACTCATGTTTTCGCTCTCTCTTGTCTCTCTCGATCCACCTCTCTCCCTCTTTGCCTCTCTCTCTCTCTCTCTCTCTCTCTCTCTCTCTCTCTCTCTCTCTCTCTCTCTCTCTCTCTCTCTCTCTCTCTCTCTCTCTCTTCCTCTCTCTTCCTCTCACATCTCTTCCCCCTCTCTGGTCCCTCATTCTTCTTCCACCTCCCCCCTTCCTGTCTCTGTGCCATTCTCTCCCTCTCTCTCTTTGTCTCTCACTGTGTGGTGGTGACACAGAGGACCACAATTATATAGACCAGGGCAAACGGGTCCCTTTTAATCACCTGCTACACAGGCGCATTTCCGCATTGGTCACCGGTGGTTTCAGGTCGAAATCGTTCTCTGCTCATTTCGATTTTTCAATCTGTTGTTTTCGCAGTGTCGTGTTTTGCCACGGAAGCGGAGGTCCTTCTGGAACGTTCCGTCTCGCTCAGCGTTTAGTCATTTGGAGAGAGGGGAGAAAAATGAGAACTCCATTATAATTGTGGATGATGTCACGCTCTTTTGATTAAATCAGTATTGAAACAATTACATGGCGTATTTGCGAGGGAGGGGATGGAGAGAGAGGGAATCGGAGATTCTCAGCCAGAGCCAGAGCCTCAGAGCAGCTGTGCGTCATGATGAACTCGCAGTGGAGGATTAAAAAGCACTGAAGGCATCTCAGCTTTTTTTCCTCCCAGAAGGCATCTGTCAGGCATCAGCGAGCCGCGCATGTATACGCTCCGTGGCAGCACTTTCATCTTCTGGGACGAAAAAAAAAAACCCATCAGCCTCTTGATATAAAATAATGATTGTTTTCAACCCCCTTTTTTACCCTGGCAACTGAGCTGTGTGTGGTTCATTTGGGTGACTTGGCAGTAGAAAGGATCTTTTTGAGTGCACACTTTGAGTAGGTTGCTGAATGAAAGGCACCACTGCACAAAATGGGCTTTAACTGAATTCACACATTTTTTTTTTTTGTGACGCTGCAGAAACAAACCATTTATTTTCCAGTGACAGGGAGTCCGGCACACACCATAAAGGGCTACTAATTTTTGTTTGGAATAAAAAAGCTGATGACATTTTATCCTGCCTCATTTTTTCCCCGCTGGTGCTTTCAGGTGGCATTTGCAGGTTCAGTGTGTTGTTTTTTTTCTTACCAGTCCATGCACACACACCGCAATTGCGTGTCATTTGACATACCATACACTGTATGCTGCTTTTATTAGGTGTTTACATTGCTCTGTTATTTCAGGTTTTGTGCTTTGGAGGTTTTGGTTGGCTTTTGCCTGGTTTTAATGGCGTGTCTCTGGTGACATTAACAGGGAGTTTATTAAAATGTCTTGGCTACATTTTTATGCCCCTGGTCTGGACTAGTTGTATGCTGACCGCAGGGGAAATCTAGCGGTGGACCAGGGGTGGGACGGCCACCCCCATTTTATGCACATGAACTGCCAGCTCTGGCGCTGAGCCTACTACAGCAGAAAAGGTGGAAAACCTTGAAGTCATTGTCCAATGTTGTTAGGTAGAGAGATCTTAAAATTCTTATAGAATATACAGGATATTTTGTTAAATAACTATACTATGCCGTATAACTATATAACTGTGACTAACTGTATAACTACACCATACCCTACACCCTACAGTACCGGTTATATCTGCATATAAGTTGTTTGCATTACAGGTGATAGAAAGGAATAAAAGTGCATCACAAAAGAACATACAGAACAGACATTTTTTAAAATGTTTTACAAGCCAAGGGCAATAAGGGCAGGGCTTGGTGTAGCTACAGATGTGCTGATGTCAATTTACATTGTCACTTAAGGGAAAAGTTACGGCTCAGGGCCATCATTTTAAAGGTCATACTAACGCAGCTTGTCCATTTAACTGCAGAAGAAAATATATTTACAGGAAATCACAATAACTTAAGAAATCTAATTGGGTAAGTTGTTGCAGGTGTCAATCAAAAGGCCATACAGTAGAATCAGTCTTTCCCACCGCGCTTTCTAGCAAAGGCGGCCACCTTCCAAAGACGGGTCAGTGCCTTGGCAACGTTCCTCTGGGAAAAAAAAGAAACATCAGAGGAAAAAAACCTGAAGTAGTCATGCATTATCAAGATCAAGCATTGAGACAAGTGTTAATTTCATTAGGAGAGACGAGACGAAAAATGTTCAACATCTCATTTTCCATGACGTGTGTTTGTGCAGTCATGAAACAGTGATGCCGTCAATGACGCTGTCATTTTAAACGTTGTGTAATGGTCTCTTCCACTCCACTCTCTTTTGCTTCTATAGGCCCCCTACCTGACAAGGTGTCTTTTTATGTTTGCTATATTTGTTGTTGAACTGTATAAGTTATAGGCTATTCACTAACAAACAAATTATGAACATCGTATTTTTTACTTAAAGGGACTCCAGGTAGGATTAAAAGTTTTATTAATCACGGTCCCGAGTCAGCCGATGCGTATGCGAGTCATTAGTGAGTCAACGATGGCTCTTGCGACCACTTCCACGGTCCGCTGTCAGAAAACCCCACATGTAACTTTAGACAGTGCCGTCCGAAGAGTGTCATTTTTCATTTGAAAACATCACTTTGCATACCATATTCAGATTTTTATCAACTGCTGGCATTCCGTGATGAAAAACACAGCGAGTTTATGTGAACAGTATTTTTTTCATTACAGTGCAGATTTTGAGACAGGCATGCCACGGGCACCACGCAAACGACATCATCCTACCTTGTAGGATATGCTATCCCCAGGTCAAATTGAGGGTCTCTCCCCAGTCCTGAGACTTAAATAAGTGGATGAAATCGTTTTTCTTGTGACCCAGCCATTGTCCGAATCTATTAGCACTGACCTTAGCTTGGTTTCACGTACTAGCTGCGGTCTGCCATTGCCATCGAAAGATTTCGGCCAAAGTGAATTAAATTGCTGGACTTTCTTTTTCAATTACTTTCTGTGTACTGTACATTCATTCACATGAAGTGCAAATGACGGTGCAAATCAATACGGAGGGCTTGACTTAGCCATTTCGGTTTGGGAACTATTTTCCGGTGCAACGAAGCATTTAACTCTGCATCATGCATGAGAGAGAGAGAAAGAGAGAGAGAGAGAGAGAGAGAGAGAGCGAGAGAGAGAGACCTACGAGCACCTGGAACTGTCTCTGTTCATGCTCTTTGTCGATAAGGACATTCCCTTTTTACAGGGCTGTTTTCGTAGCCTGGCTCTCACACAGACCCTTCGTGCTTCGTGCATCTTCGTTAAACTGAGAGCCAGGTTACTGTTTTCGGGTTTGATTGAAAATGATTGTTAATTATCGTATTTAACATTTATTGTAAATCGGCTACTAACAAATGCACGGCCAAAGAATAAGATGAAGCCGGGAAACAGTAATGCCTATATGGTACCTATTTGAATGGCAGTGGTTTCTTTTTTTATTACATTGCATTTGGCAGTCGCTTTTTAACCAAAGCGCCTTACAAATGAGGATAGAGTCAAAGTCAACAACAGTACTAGATACAGTATAAAGTGCACAGGAAATATACAGAAAACAATTGCAGAATATAGTTAGTTTTTAAATGTATTAGCTCAGAGCTAAGTAGAGTACACACACATACATACTGTACACACAACATGCCATAGTCTACCCCGGGACTGGGGCATCTCAAGCATTAGTGCAGTGGATAGTCATGAAAAAGTACACACACATGCATACACAACATGCCATACAGTATACCCTGGGACTGGCGCAGCTCAAGCATTAATGCAGTAGATAATAGTCACGAAAGAGAGGAGTCTTTACTTGCTTCTTGAAGATTGAGGGAGATGTCCCTAGTCTTGCTGCCTCTGGGAGTTCATTCCACCACTGAGGGACAATGACGATGTACAGTTTTAGTGTATGTCTATGTGTAACAACATGAAATACGTATTAGCATTCCTACACTGTAACATGAATCCCAAAAGTATGACACAGCGTGGGTACACAATATAATACGCTTTGTAAAATTGTGCCCCAATGGTTGCAACAGAAACTGTAAAACACTCTCCCCTTGGCCATCATTTCAGAGTCTTCGAGGACAATTTCTCATTCGCTTTAGGTCTTTAGAAAATGTTTTAAATTCTTAAGATGACTTTCATAAGTAAGTAAAATGGGATGCTTGGAGATATGATACTATAGTTTCCAGCATGTCAGTGTTTCCAGTCACAACTGCAGGAGACCTCAGTGCTGTCAAATGGAGCAATAGTGGTTTGGGCCAAAATCCTGTTGTGGATTTTTTCCCTCAAAGGTATTTCCTTGTTTGAGAAATTGGAAGTGGAGTTGGAAGTGAGCAAGGAAAAGCAAAGCAACAGGGCTAATGCTTGAAAAAAAGATTTCCAGCACAGTCTTATAGAGATCTAGAGGACACACTTTAAATTATGCATCCGTGTCTTCGCTGCATGACATTGTATTGTCCTGGTCATGCAGTTGAGAGTCAAGAGCCTCATCAATAATAATTTAATGTGGTCACTAATGCTACCCATTACATTTTTCAATAATAGACATGTAGGACATAGAGTCTTTGGATGTGTTACCCTGAACTTGCATTACCTTGTAGGCATCCTGAATCTAACTTAAGGGTAAATGTACATAGCTTAGTTTTTACCAATTAACCTTTGCTGCAAATCATTTTTAAGCGGGCTTGCAGAGCAAGGCCCGATTATAGTAATCTCTAAGTACGTTTATGCTTGCTTGCTTACTTGCTTTGTTGCTTTCTTGTGCAGGGCAGTAAAAATAGAAAATGGATCTCCTCCTAGGCCTTTTGAGATAGAGACACCGTTCAAACACTAAAACGACCGGCTCGGCTTGGAGATCATTTGTTCTGCTATAGCGTGTCCGTGTGTCTTGTCGTTTTTCCGTTTTTGGTGAATTTGTGCAAAATTTGGGTCCCCATAGAAAACAATGGTAGAACCTTCAGGAGACAGTGTTCCGTCACTGTACAGATCAGAGTGTAGGAGGCTTTTTCGGTCATAAAACATCAACACTTTCACCTAGAAGTTTAGTTGATGCATTGTTAGCGAGCTCTATGAGATGTCTCCAAACTGTCTCATGTCCGAAGTGCCTTTCTGAAGAGGTCAGCACATCTTGCACAAGAGGTCCATTTGTGACTGAACCATTTAACCTATAAACTTATTCAAAGACTGTTAGAAAGATCACACGTCTGACTCGACCTAGAAACTGTTTTTGATTCTGCCCTCTGCCTTAGAGCACCATACTAACTGCCATACAGTCAATCAGAACAGGTGCTGCCAATAAAAGGTTTCATCTCAACTGTCACTTTCTCTCAACATTCTATTCTTAACGAGCACCTGCAACTACCATTCTAGAAGTCTATTGTTCAGCTCTTCAATGTAATCTGATATTGTCTTGCTGGAATGTTTATGACAGCCAGCTGCTTGGCTCAATGGTAAAGGTGCTGGATTAGAGATATGGAGGTTGGGAGTTCGAATCCCACTCGGACCCATGTTGATTTTCAAAATTATATCATATGCAATGTTCCTTAACCAACTTAAAATACCATGCATGTCATTTAGTATCAATGGCAAAGGTGCTGGATGAGAGATATGGAGGTTGTGAGTTCGAATCCCACTCGGACTCATGTTGATTTTCAGAATTATATCATATGCAGTGTTCCTTAGCCAACTTAAAATACCATGTACGGTATGTCATTTAGTATATCCCCAAAACGCGGAGCTACAACACTTTCAAGATGGCTGAATCCAAGATGGCTGAATTGTTTGGCCCATAATTTCTGACTGGGTGGATGGATTTTTTCATCATTTCTTTTAGCTTTCTTTTCTCAATAGTAGTTTGTTTTTAATTTAGGATAGAGATATCAAAAATAAAACTGCTCATCTCTGCCCCAAAAGGCAAGCCCGCTTCCAGCATTTTCTGTGAGAATGCAATCTAGTTAATTTACATATCAAATCGAAGTAGCCCCACTATGTCTGAACTTTGAGAGACAGACATTAATAATGAATAATAATTAATTAATTAATTAAATTGTTTCTTTCTATGCACAGTGGCCCTCATTTATCAAAGTAGCGTACAACGAGAATCATACGTAAGTCGTGCGTACGTTCTTTTCCTACGACCAGTTGGCATTTATCAAATCTTGTCGTAAGCGCAGGAAAGATGAAATCCGTACGACTGCTCTCAGGCGGTGTAGCCTACGCCGTTTTCAAGTTGGACTTGAGATGAGTATGATCACTAACTTGAGCAGCAGTTGGAGCGCAACAACTCATTAACATAACTAGCCTATGTAGCCTACATAATTACAAAATGTTTTTACATTGTATATTTTGGCTATAACCAAACTTCTAGCCTACCTGTTTGAATTGGTGCACCCTTCCTGGGAGCGCTGTGACTTCTAATTTGTGATTGCAAGTCAAGTCAAGTCAGCTTTTATTGTCACTTTCTGTCATTTGGCATGATGTGTGAATAATTGTGCAATATGCAGCCGTGTGCCTTCAGTCCTGGGATCAATGGACCGACGTCACTTCTTTTTAACAGCTGGGAGTTCAGGTACACGTCAATCAATAGCCTACAGTAATAATCTCCCGGTGGAGTTTTGCCGTTTCGCACACAACGACTATCCGAATATAGGCTTCACCTGACACGTGTGTGTCCGATAACACGTAATAGTCGTCCATTAAGGTGGAAAAAAAAGGCTATTCCCTCGAAGGACTGGAGCGCAGGAGAGAAGCAGGGGGCACATGAGCGCGAGAAGGACAGCGCACTGGACATGTAAAACTCTCTTTCCCCAACAAGTGGTTTGGGCACTGTTTGTCGGCCAGTTTCATGTTTCATGACCATTTTCTTGACATCGTTTAAAACAAGTTTAGAAAAAAATTAGGCCTATCATTATCTTCATTATTTCTTCTGTAGTCAATCAAACATTTCATTGTAACCAACATTATTTGGAAATCAATTCTCTACCCCTTCCATATTGAGAACCGGAACACTGTTGACTACTGCTGTTGGTTATTTCCACGTGTTATTTTGTTGTCTACCTCACGTAAAGCCTAATTTCAAGCTGTCAATCAACCAGGAACGTGGATGTTTTAGCCGGTTTGCGTCTCTCCATGTCGCAAAATCAGGGGTGCGGTCTCCTTCCCGCCGTTTTAGAGAAGGTGTGATTATTCTAATTACGATGGTTTTCAGACGCTGGATTTATCAACAGCCGCTCGCTCTTACGATGGGATTGGAGAGGTACGCATGTTTAGTAAATCTCACGTGAGCCTCGTCATTGAGGCAGTCGGTTCATATGCAAAAGGGAGGCGGAGCACTCGGAGGGTCACAGGCAGCCTCAAAATGAATGGCAGTGAACGAGGAGCCCTTGTATTGAAGGATAAAACTAGCTGTTTTGAACTAATAATCGTCCGAGGAAACTTCCTTCAAAGTTCACAGCCTGCCTCGTGAATTCAGGGAAATGACAAAAAAGTCGGATAATCATACATACATCCAGATCACCACGAGCACTTGTAGAATCCACAGTCCCCCCCTATCAGCTCAGTTTGACAGCTGTCAGAACGCACCCAGCGAGCGGGGCATTCGGAGGGTACACTATTTACAGCCTTCTCGCTATTTAACCCATGCCTGCAGTTAGGGGCGCTATCGAGACGAGAGCGCAGCCCATTCATTCTGAATGTAGTCTGCAGTCCTCCGTTGGCGCCCCTACAGTGCAGTACCTGGCGAGTGGAACCTCTCGTAATACAACTTCTCCGAGAGCGTTTTCACAGCTGTCAAACTGAGCTGATGGGGGGGACTGTGGATTCTACAAGTGCTCGTGGTCATCTGGATGCACGTATGCTTGTCCCACTTTTTTGTCATTTCCCTGAATTCACGAGGCAGACTGTGAACTTTGAAGGAAGTTTCCTCGGACGATTACAAGTTTAAAACAGCGAGTTTTATCCTTCCATACGCTGGCTTCTCGTTCACTGCCATTCATTTTGAGGCTGCCTGTGACCCTCCGAGTGCTCCGCCTCCCTATTTTGCATATGAACCGACTGCCTCAATAGGACGACATCTGCGCTCATTTCTGCGATGGTTTTTACGCAAGTTTGATAAATGAGGCCCAGTGTGTTTAACCTAATTAAGACCAAGTCTTGTCATGTTCTGTTCTCTGACAGTATGCGTTTCTGCTCAGTAATGGAGTCACCCTTTTGCTTTTACATCACACTTGGCAATCACTTCTCTACTAACTAGGTTGACAGATTTTAGTCTCGCCTCCATAGTTAACAGTATAGTTCTCTTTTCGTTACGCATTGGAATGAAACACACCTTAAGAAAGGAGCACTTCAGCCTATTTCAACATGCCGTTGTGTTGCTCACGCTACCCTTGACTTGTCAATACCCTGTGATGCTGCATTTTTTGCTCTGCCCATTCCTAGATCTGAGCTATTCTAATGGGGGCAGATTTTGTATACATTTAAAAAACATTGGCCTACTCCAAATATTTTCCCAAGAGGTATCGCTGTTTGCTAGTTGTCTGATGATGTTGCATAACCTTTTGGCTATTTTTTGGGAATAAATCAAGATTTAATTTTTTTTTAAACAAACTCTGCCCCCATTACAATGACCAGAATCTCGGAAAAGGCTGAAAAAAAAAGATTCTCAGGTGCTGACTAGTCCAGGGTAGTGTGAGCATTGCAACTGCATGTTGAAATTGGCTGAAGTTATCCTTTAAGTTCCTCTCCAATGTATTGTGTGCTTGTTCACTGCAGCCGATGACTGGTCCCAGCTAATATAGTAGTCAAGCCAGGGTCCAAGGAGAAGACTAATTTAACGTGATTGAAGGAAGGAACAGGTTTTGAATGTGGTGAACATATAGGTGGGAGCCAATCTCTAAAAACAAAATGTTTATGATTACATTGTGTTTTTAAATTCGGTGTTTAGCTGGAAAAAAATATAGACCAAAACGTATACTCAACTGACAGTGGCACAGGACATGTCAATCTATCCTCAAAACTGCAACTTGCACGCTAGCTTAGCAAGTTATGATTATTTTCTCATATTCTAGCAAGAAAAAAATGCCGTGGATACTTGCTGATTTGGGACAATAACATGGATATCCTTTGTACGTATTTGCGTCATGGAACAGAATATGTGCTAAAGTTTTCTGGTGACTGTCTCTGTCCTCCACTGTCTGACCTTGCATGAGTCTGTGATTTACAAAATGTCGGACAACCAAAGAAAATCAGAGATGATCTGCACACCAGAGAGCCACAATATAAAAGTTATGTTGTGATATTTCAAGCTGGGCTGCTCTGTCCCAGACTCGTAAACAATTTTTTTTTCTAAGTCTGTGAAAGAGCTGCCTGACCCTAAACAACACGCAGAGATGCACACAGACACTAACTTTTAAATATGAGCGCATCTGATTATTGCTTTTCCAAGTGCTATTCAACCAGTACAAATTCATCAGAAACTAAGAATTTACCGTAATAATCGCAGCGGAGGACCCATTTTCCTCGGCACAGGGCCCACAGAATAAGTGGCATGTCATTTAATTTTATATGCTAATAAACTTAACTCTAGTCTAAACTTAATAAATCTCGGGTCTCTTAAGGCCTCTGTTATGATGCTTTTTGAGTTAGCAGTATCCACAAAGAGATGTATAGTACTGTGATGTTTATCCGCCACTGAACATATACTGCATATGTCACATGATGTTCTCTAGTGGTGTTGTGGGGGTGATATAGCCTTGTGTACTACCAATTTTGCAATTTACCCACAGCCGAAATAAATCGAAGAGTGCGCTGTGTGTCTCTCATCTGCAATTACGGCTGACAGTAATCTCCGCTTGTCCAGGGTTTGTGCGTGTAGTGTGTACATATGTGTGTGTGAGTGTGTGTGAGCGAGAGAGAGACAGTTTTTCTGGCAGCGCTGATCTTTTTTCCCCCGAGGTGGCATGACAAGTGCTGTTGTGAAAAGAAGCCCCCTGCTTCCCCCGGCTGCTGCGATGCAATCATACCCAGCGCCTGATAACAGGGAGAGAGGCAAAAGAAAAACCTCCTGAGCCGTTTCCCCTTCCCTCTCCTTTAGCAGATTGAAAAGATGACTCTGTTGTTATGGATGTGTCAATCTCACCTGCACCGTTCATTCAATCTCCTTCCCCCCTCTCTATGTTGCCCCTTTCCCTTTTAACTATCTCTTTCTGTCTTCTTTTTCCCCTGCTCTCTCTCGCTGCCTGCCGTTTCCTTTTTCTCATATTTTACATTCGGTGAGGGAGCTAGAGGCCCCTCTTTCAGGACACCGCCGCATTGGAAGCGAGTTAATGAAACATAGTAATGGAGTGCTTTGTCTTCTATTCTTCTCTTTTTCTCTCACCGCAGTATCCCCTGATCTCGGAGGAGTCGGCCTCGCCATTTGTCTTCATTTGTTCCAACCCCCAGGAGCTGATAGTAAAGTTCCCCATGAAAGGGAAACACAAGATCTGTAAGTCCTGCCTCTTTCATGTCACGGCTCTCGCAATTGGAAATTAGGCTTCACTGTCAAGGATTTTTTTTCCAGACACATTTATGCCATCCATTTTCACATATGCTCATATGTACACATGTACGCTCACACACACACACACACGCATACTGTCAGACACCAGCTTCAAAGTACATGTCAAATTCATTGATGAGATCAAAGTCATGCATGTTACTGTTGCTCATATCGTGGGAAGTTGTATGTAAAGGTGTGCATAGATAATGTGTTGTACAAGTGTCTGTCAAGATAACACACCAGCAAACATTTCCACAAACAGAACAGAAACATTTCTAGTGATGGTAAGTATATGGGTGATTCTATAATTTGAGTGGCATTTCGGCAAAAGCAAAATGTCAATTATCAGTATTTTTAAAAAATAAATGACCTAGATGTTACCAAAGTATACACCCTCAAGTTTCCAAACGAACTAATTGCCAAACTTCATCTTAAATCATGTTTTAAATGTTTTAACGAAAACGAGCATTTGCTTGATTATTTTGTCAACAGTGTTATGGATAAATGCTATGTCATTTCAAACATACATACGTTTGAAAATGCATTAACAAGAAATTTGTAATGAATCTGTGCAACTGATATGGAAAATGTGATTTGTGAGCTTCATAAGTAGGATTTTATGATTCACTGTGATACAGACTGACTTTTTTCATTATAAATCCCTGTAATGTTAGATTTGAATTTAGTCACCCTACTTATACAAGACGTCCCTCTCCAGAGATAATCCCCAGTATCTGTTTTTAGGATTTCTCCAACATATAAGAGATCAATAGCACAAAAACACTTTCAAAATAGTTGACAGACAATGTAACACAATTGAGGGGAGTAACACGCTTGACGGTGCAGGGGAAAAGTCTGCACTTTTTGGGGGAAAAAAGAGCAGACAAACCCATCTCCTTAAAACACAAATCATTTTGTTTGTTTGTCTATCGAAATGGAGATAAATTGGCAAAAACATACTCCTCTTCAACTGTCATAGCTGATGCGTAACACAATTGACAGCGACACAGCTTGATTTCAGCCATTTTTAGGGTGTTGTGCTAACTGCTGACCTCAGAACTTCCACCACAACACCTTAATCTATTCAAATCTCTGTACCTGTGTTTCTCTACTCATGATTTCTAATTCAGGTTCTTATGAATATGTTGAGAACGCAGTTGACGGCCGGACAATTTTCCCTCTCTAAGGCCATAAAATAGAATGGATTAAATTATGGAAGAGCTGAACTCAAAACTTACCAAATGGTCATCACATTACCACCCATGTAATGTAATGACATTTTATGGTGTTGGTCATAGGACTTAGGACAAAAACATTACTGATTTATGGAAGGGGTTTCAGTGTGTGACACGGTTAGCACTGTTTCCTGAGACGCACACGAAATGGCCAATTTAATGCATAATGCAAAGCACAATAGTCTTTTTTTTATCAGTTTTGTCATATAGTCCCAAAAAAGTATTATGTATTCATTCTTGTAGAGGAAAATAATGTTATGTCTTGACTTTTTGCATTATATGAAAGATGAATGTGCGCTGATGTTAAAACCTTATTGGTTGCAGTTAATAGTTAGTGGAACTGGCAAATAAAGCCCATGGACTTGTGGTTACTCGAATTACAGAATCACCCATCTATCTGGTATCCTGGGAAATCCCATGCTGCTTTGCACAATTGTTCTGATCTGAAAGACAGAATGGATGCTCATCCCAAGGCACTAGCCTGAGGTAGGAAGCCAGTCCGAGAGTGGGGAGGGGTGGAAAGATGATGACTCATATTACACAACAAATGGAAGCTTGCAGTTTGTTTGAATACAATTGACACACTTGGCTATAGGCTACGTATACACAAAATGACACATTCATAATAGCCTATAAAGGCCGTTGAGAATCGTAAACACACCTCCCCTACGAGAAATTCAGTAGGCGGTCTCCAGACCATATCTCTCTTGTGATATGGTCTGGTGTGAACCAGGCAATATATCTGGTGCATTTAGCTAGAATGCAAATTGAAACCGGGATTTCTGCAGTCATGGTTTTAGTACTTTCATAATGGGTCATGTTTTTTTCTGTGAACATTTAAGCTGTCAAATTCATTTTACATGCGTTTTAACCTAACATAGGAAATGGGTTTACATTTGGCTGAATCAAACCGATTCTAAACAGCACACTGCATGTCAATGCATGTCCTTGAACAAAGAACTTTTTCTTTCAGGTTGGCAGTTGTCAAGCTGCTCGTAAGGAGTATAAAACCAAACGTCCACTGTGTGCATTTCAGTTAACAGTAGGAAACCAAACCCTCTATCAAACAAGAAACCACAAGACACAAAGCCACGACCTTAGAAGGGGCCCTTTGTCTGTTTTTTTTTCTCTTTCTCCCTCCCCCGCCCAAACAGCTCTTTGCCTACAATCATCAGTGCCTGCCTTCTAGAATACCCATTTTGAGCCGTGTTTCAAGCCAGGATTTCTCAATCAGACTTCTGACTCAGTGGGCGCCCCATGCTCTCCCAAGACCTCTCTTGGAACCTTTCACCATCTCTGATTAGATACAGTGTCAGGGAGCAGCTGTACTCTCTACAAGAGCTTCACTGAAGCCCCCCCAGCTCCACTTTCTCTTCTCTTTTCTTCTCTTTCTCCCTTTTACTTTTTGTTTTTCTCCCTGCTCCACTCCTTTCCTCTGCTCTGCACTTTTGTCCATATTTTGTCAATACTGTCCCTAGCTCTTCTCTTCTCTTCTCTTCTCTTCTCTTCTCTTCTCTTCTCTTCTCTTCTCTTCTCTTCTCTTCTCTTCTCTTCTCTTCTCTTCTCTTCTCAGCAATGTCCCAACTCTACATCTCTCTCCTCATCTCTCTTCTTTCCTCTTCTCAATCCTTCTGCTTTATGCTAGCCTTTTCTACCCTTTCTCAGCCGCCCACAGGGAATATAAAAGGATACGGGTGTGAAGCAAAGGGAGGGCTCATGCATGTTTTCAGTTTAGGCGTGCACCAGCTTGGAGCTTGGGTCGGGGCAGACGGGTGAAGTGGGAGGGCTTGCGAGTCAGCTAGGGTTAACCTCTGACCCGCAGACCTTAACCTGAGAACAACCAGGGGCAATGTGAGTAAATTGAGCCTCGACGGGGAAGGGCTAATAGCCTCTCAATATACAGCGGCAGGAAAGGATTTTCAAAAGAGCATTTCAAATATTGCACGGAAACACACCATACATATACAGTGCCCTCCATAATTATTGGCACCCCTGGTTGAGATGTGTTTTTTAGCTTCCAATTATTATTATTTTTTTCTAAATAATATGGGACCTTAATTGAAAAAAAGAGAAAAATCCAACCTTCAATACAAGTGCATTTATTCAGTGGGGAAAAAATCCCACATAAAGAAATAATTATTTGACATCAAATAATGTGTGTCACAATTATTAGCACCCCTGGTGTTAATATTTTGTACAACCCCCTTTTGCCAACAAAACAGCACCTAATCTTCTCCTATAATGTTTCACAAGATGGGAAAAGACAGAAAGAGGGATCTTCAGCCATTCCTATTTGCAGAATCGCTCTAAATCATCCAGAGACCTGGGTCCTCTCCTCTATACTCTCCTCTTCAGCTCACCCCACAGGTTCTCAATGGGGTTGAGGTCTGGGGACTGAGATGGCCATGGGAGGAGCTTGATTTTGTGTCTGGTGAACCATTTCTGTGTAGATGTGGCCATATGTTTAGGGTCATTGTCTTGCTGAAAGACCCAGTGACGACCCATCTTCATCTTTGGGCAGAGGGCAACAGATTTTGATTTAAAATGTCCTGGTATTTCAAAGCATTCATGATGCCATGCACCCTAACAAGGTTCCCAGGGCCTTTGGAAGCGAAACAGCCCCACAGCATCACTGACCCACCCCCATACTTCACAGTGGGTATGAGGTGCTTTTCAGCATGCACATCTTTCATGGCACGCCAGACCCACTTAGAGTGTTTGTTGCCAAAAAGCTCAATCTTGGTCTCATCTGACCAAAGCACACGGTCCCAGTTGAAGCCCCAATACCGCTTGGCGAACTCCAGACGTTTGTGTTTATGATTGTGAGTGAGGAAAGGTTTTCTCCGTGCATGCCTCCCAAACAGCTTGTTGGCGTGTAGACAGTGCCTGATGGTTGATTTGGAGACTTTGTGACCCCAGGATGCTACCATTTGTTGTAATTCTGTAAGAGTGAGCTTTGGAGATCTTTTGATTTCTCTTACCATCCTCCTCACTGTGCGTGGTGGCAAAATAAACTTGGGTCCTCGTCCAGGCTTGTTTACCACTGTTCCAGTTGTTTTGAACTTCCTAATTATTCCTCTCACAGTGGATATGGGCAGCTGCAGTTGAGTGGCAATCTTCTTGTAGCCTCTGCCTGACCTGTGAAGGTCGACGCACATCTGCCTCACTTGTATGCTGTGTTCCTTTGTCTTTCCCATGTTTAAGAGTGGATAAGAGAAATGGCCTCGGTGTCACGTCATATTTATACCCCAGGGAAACAGGAAGTGATGAATTACTAATTAAATGTTCCTACATACTCTGGTAAACTTTGTAAACTACTGTAGAAATGACAGAAATGCTTCAATTATATGTATTTCCTGGGAATTGTTAAGGGTGTCAATAATTGTGGAACAGGTGATTTATTGAAAAATAATTATTTTTTAATCAGGGATTTTTTTTATTTTCTTACAATTCATTTGAGTTGAAGGCTACATTTTCCTACAATTTTCAGTGTGACAGTATTCTTCTGCAATAAACACTGAATTTATTTTAAGGCTTTTAACACATCTCAACCAGGGGTGCCAATAATTATGGAGGGCACTGTACATCTGGGCCCCCGGTGTGGCGGAGCCTATCTATTCCCCATCCTCCTCTCTCTCTCCTGGGTGGGGAGCATTTGACATTTAGGTTTGCGCCAGGGCTAGTGCTCTTTTATTATGTGGCAATAAAAATTTACATTCAGCGGGCTAATGAGAGCCCATTTAAGGAGCCTGTGCACTGGGGGCTTTCTAGCTGATTGAGCTCCTAGTATCTCTGTCTCTCTCTCTCTCTCTCTCCACCCCCACTCCCCTCCTCCTCGCTTCGCTGCTGCTCGCCTGATTGGTGAAGGTCACCCCTCTGCCGCAAAGAGCCATCACAGGCAGCTTTGATAAGTGGCTGCACCCATGTGTGAATATTGCAGGTTCGAGTCAGCAGTTCTGTCAGGCGTCTGCCCCTTTAAAGGCTAAAGGTTGTTCCTCAGCTATACACACCCCCTCCCTCCCTCTCGCACATCCAGCTGCACCACCCGCACCTCCACCCAGCCTCCCACCTCCTCCATCCCCTGCTCTCTTTTCACTGTCTATCCACCCACCCACCCAGTGTTTCTCCACCCCTGCACCACTCCACCACACAGCACAACATCCTCCTCTACTCGACCCCCCACCCCCGTCCATTCTCCTTCCTGACCAGAATCAATATGCCTGAAGTCATCTCAGCTCACAGCTTCCCTGTCTAGCACACCTCCTCACCGGGCAAGGGTTGACAACCTCCCTCTGCCAATTTGCAATGCCTCTCTTGTCTGTTTGACTTTGCTCACTTGAGAGACACGTTTGGTTTGTGCAGAATGTCTTTTTTTCTTTTTCTTTTTTTCCCCTCCCCTTTTACAAATAGACAGAAATTGGTGCCAAGGTCTATCACTCTCCTGTCAGATTTGAATCCATTTATTATTCAAAACGTGTTGCCCGATTTGGCTCATTTGCATTTGTTTGTTTGTTTTTTCTATTATTTATAAATGAATCATGTAAGTAAGTATTCCGTTCTTCCAGCGTATCAATGGTAACAGCATTGTATCAGTTAACTAAAAAAATAATGTATGCAACATGACTGTTAAGAGTGAACAAAAGCCTGAAGGTAAAAATAAAACACCCTGATCATCAGAGCTGAGAAATGAGAAGCGTGCGTGTGAGCGTGTGAGCGTGTGAGCGTGCGAGCGTGCGTGTGTGTGTTTAGATGGTGCTCTGTTCAAGGCAGCTTCTCTTCTCCTCCCTCTGCCATGTGAACACCAGATTTGAATTTTCAAAGTAGATATCAAAGAGGTCTAAAATATGCATGCGTGTTTCCCGTCAGATGGTGTGCATGTGGGTGAGTGAGTGAGAGAGTGAGTGAGTGGTAGCAGGCAGCCTCGGAACAAGAGGAACGCCACACACACCACAGAGCAGAGCTGTTGGGTTTGCATTTTAGTATCTGTTGTGTCTTCACCTCCCGGTTACCTCACTGTGGGCTGAAGCCTTAGGGAGGGAATCTATGGGGGTGCTCAATTGACCAACATTCTCGCCTCTGTCTCATATCTACAGCGATGGGCTTTTTTTTCTTTCTTGCATCTCTCGGCCCCTGTTCTCCTACCACCACCACATCTTCTATCCTCTCTCTGTCTTTGCTCTCTCTTCTTTCTGTCTTTTTTTTTCTTTCTTCCTTCATTCCCTCCTCTACTCTCGAACTCATCTTGCTCCTCCGGGAGAGTGGGAGGGGATGGAAAGAAAGATAGAGAGAGAAAAAAATAAGAAGAAGGGGAAGTGCTCTTGATTTATTCATGGATTCCTTTTTTATATTCATGCATTTTTCCAGGGCCATCTTGGCTGGCTTGGGGTCGTGGTGGGGAGGAGTGGGGTGGGGGAGATTTCTGCGTTACTGTGTATGGAGGCTGCTCTGCTAAAATACAGTTTCAGGTCTGGTGAGCCAGAGAAGAGGAGGAAAAAAAGGGAGAATTGGGTTTGGGGGATGGTTGGGAAGATTGGCGTATGTCTCTGGGTGTGTGTCTGTGTCTCTGTCTGTGTGTGTGTGGATGGTAGGGATGGTGATGAGAGAGAGAGGGTAGCTGTATATATTACCCAGGAAATGTGCGGGCTGGCTTCAGAGGTGACGGCCCGTGTTTATTACAGATCTATCACACGGCTAATGGCTAGCATCAGAGAGAGCGGGCAGGGCAGGGGCGCTGATGTGATGTGGAGGCGATGGCATGGCGAGGCAAGATGAGGCGAAGAGAGGGGCGGCCAGCCAGCCAGCCAGCCAGCCAGCCAGCAGGGCAGCAGCTGCTTGCTTCCCCTCCACCTCCGCCTCCACCATGCAGGGTCATCTACAGTGCTCAGCCTCAGCTTATGGTAGCATCACATGGGGATTTCAAAGATGGCTTCTCTCACCACATAATGTTGTGCTCCTGCAGAGACTATTTCAATATGGCCGAGGCTTCAATATGACTGTAAGTGTGTGCGTGTGCGTGTGTGTGTCTTTGTGTGTCAATAGATGACCCATCCATTTCTTCAGCTACTAGATTTAATCGTCATGATTATCTCAATATGGTATTGATCCTTTTTTTTCTTGTTGGCTCAAGTGATTAATTATCAGATGGGAAGATCAATGTTTTGTTGTTGTTGGTTCTCAGTGGTGGAGGGAATGTAGGGGTGGAGGATTGGCAGTTGACAGCGCCTCACACGTCTGGTGAGCTTTATTTTTTCGAGAAAGAGCAAAGTAGCAAGAGAGCAGGGTGTTTATTTGCTCCGGTCCGAGTGTTGAAGAGACGGGAAGGTCTTTTTTCCCCCCTTTTTTTCCCCCGCGGATCACTCGGCTGTGAGCTCAGAGGGCAAGAAAGTGCATTTAAAGACTGTTTTTCTAAGCACGGGTCTGTCAAGCCCGGCAAGACCTGTGGATCCAAAAACATTTGGCCTGCCAAAGCGCATTTCCAGACAAGACATCAGGGCTTGCCTCTCCTCACCCACTTTGCTGAGACGTTTTTCCACGGACAGTGAGGTGCTGTGATCCTCACACACACAGCAATGTGCCACCTCTTATGCGCTGCTTGTCAGACTGAATTTGCATTGGCGTGTGTGCGTGTGTGCGTGTGTGCGTGTCTGTCCGCGTGTGTGTCCGCGTGTGTGCCCGCGTGTGTGCCCGCGCGCGTTTGCGTGCGCGTGCGTCTCTCTGTTCATGTGCATGGAAACAGTGTGTGGGATGTACCAGTAGTCAAAGGCAAGGGGGGTGGGGAGAGGGGCCAGGTTTCACAGGCTCTGTGTAATGACTGAGCACACAAACCCGGCTGTGGCTGTGGAATGGTTGAGCAGTGATCCAGGAGCCTCGGCTGACATTTCGCCATGAATGGAAACGGACCAATGCCCCAGCCACTCATTACAAGTGTGGGTCAGCCCAGCAGACTGTGTAAATAAATAATAGCATGCAGGCAAGGGAGCAGGGCAGGCACCTCCAGTCCAGCACATAGGGGAGGAAAGGGGAAAACAAATGCAAAACAGCCAAGCCCTGGTGCTCCCTCCCTCCTGTTCGACTCTGTACCTCCGGGCTCTGTGTGTGGACGACAGAGAGCCTGGCAGCCGAGCCTCTGAAAGGAGCATTGACGGACGAGGTCCCTGCTGACTGACTGACCTGTGTTAAGGTGGAATGGTGGATGGTTCCTTCCGACTCCTGCAATGCACTGAACTGGCACAGAGTTGACTCGGTTGTCTGAATGGATGGTGTTTGCTATGTTGACAAATACCGCTGCCACTTAATGTAAAAAAAGTAAAACTAGCTGTTTTTTAGAAAATGGATCTTTGCAAGCCGGTTTCTTGAAATAACCACTCATGCTTGTTGGTGTAATTGAATGTGGCAAAGGATGTTTATTCCAAGATGATATTTGTGAGGAGGAGAGTTTTGCAATTTACATATGAAATTGACTAGCATATTCAAAGCTGTGGCTGTCACAAATCTATCTTTTTGAAAGCAGCCTTTGTGGATAGCAAAACAAATTGCCCTTCAATCATGACCATTTGGAAGCTGACATTTTTTAAACGCAGTAAAATGTCAGCAGATGGAAATGTCACCCCATGGCTGTACACCTCTCAGGTTTTTGCAACACTAAGCATTTATCTGAGCTCCACAAATGAACCAATCTGCATTTTAAAAAGGAAAGTCAATGGCCATTTCTTTTCTTTTTCTTTTTTTTTTACCCCGGATAAAGCATTAACAATTTGCGTATGAAATGTTGACCTTGGACAAAGCTCATAATTCTCTTTTGGACAGAGTGGATAATGGGGCTGAATTAGGGATCTTTACCACATGAGAATGTCATTTAGAGGAGGAGAGGAAGCCCTTCAGGAAAAAGGAAACAAATATACAAAGTGCTGACTGACAGGGTAACTGTAATCCACATTTAATTCGCCTCCATTATTTCCAAGGAAAGACGCCAGTCTACGACTCACAATATTGTTAGCGTATCATGTCCCTCTTTTCCTAATCTGTCTCATCTTAGAAAGCTGAAGGAAAAAGGCAAGCTTGTCATGCGACAGATATTAATACCATAAAGGATTGAAATGGAGACAATCCTGACGCGCTCAGCCGGAACATGACTTCCTGTTGAGTCCATGTCTTTGGACACTAGTCAAAGGGTGATGAGCTTTTGAAAGCCATGCCGCTTAAGCTGCTGACATCTGACGGATATAAATATGGAACATGGGAGAGGCCACTCTCTGAATAAGTTTGTCATACATGTCTAGACTGACAGTCAGCAAAACATGCGTCTATCTAATGAGGTGTCCATGGAGGATTGAATGTGCAAGCAAGCTCAGTTATTTACAAAGATCACAAAGTGGCTACGGTATCAGTAAAAGTTTCACATAATTACATTTTACTGCGCCATTGTTGGCTCTGTTGTTTATTTTTGTGTTTGCCTCTTTTTAAAGTGTGTTTACCTCACTTTGACTGCAGGCAAAAGCCCTTGACTCATTGTTCCTATCCTGTGCCAAGATGGCCATTTAAGCTCTGATTAAAAATGAATGCTTTGGAGAGAGGGAGAGAGAGAGAAAAAAGAGAAGCGAGAAAGAGATGGAGAGAAAAGGTGAGTGTGTTTGTGTGTGAGAGAGTGTGTGAGTGAGTGGGAGAGTGAAAGAGAGTGCGAATGAGAGCAAGACAGAAAGAATGAAAGGAAAGAGGGAGGGAGAGAGAGCAGAGGGCACAGCTGAGCTCTGTTGAGCGTTGGGGAGTCTGAGCTTTTAAGTCCCGTGCTCTCCCTCGTGCCCTGCCATGAATTCTGCATTAGCACATCACAGCCGCGGAGGAGATCCAAAGAGCACATGTTCCTAGCTGCAAGCATGCAAGCAAGCAGATCCTAAGTGCAGAGTGTGGGTGGGGGGTTTAGACATGTGATAACCAGGTACCTTCTGCACGACAGGCAGTAAATTTCTCGAGAGCTCAGACAGACACTCATCAAAGTTCACCACCTGTAAATATGAAGTGCCGCGGTCATACACAAGGCATACAAGCGCTGGCGTCCACCCACCCAACACGCTTGTATACGGTCGTGTAGACAATATAGCCGGCAGGGCTCAATGTTTTATCGCTCTGAAATGACAGTCTTAAAAATTGACCCCTTCAAGGCTATTTTGTGCGCACATGCATTTTTGAAATTGCACTGCGGTCACGCACATTCCCTGAGACCAAGGATCTCCACACACCTGTCATGGTCTTGCTCTCTTTTCCTTCCCCCTCTTGACCCACATATGCCTCCACATAGGAAATATCTTTGGCTGGCTGCAGAAGAGACTGTTGTCAGATTAGCTCGTAGGTTCACTGGGCCAAGTGCAGATCGCTAAGACACATGTGGCTTCTGTGTAAGCCTGCAAGCCTGGCTGCCAGCATCTCCCCGTCGCCGGCAGATAAGACGGCAAGACCTTGGCCCGGGCCACAAACGTTGGTGGAGCGTCAAGATTTGACGGCGCGATTACGCGCTACAATGAAAATCCCTCGCTATCTCTTTCATAATATTTTGTCTCCTGATTTTCCACGGGTGGTGTCATCGGAGAGCCGGGCTCTCGGTTTGACGCCCTTTACAAGCGCTGGGCACCACACGGCGGGGGATTCCATGAAAGGAAACGGAGAAGAGTACAAGCTGTTCCCTATGGCTCTGTGTGGTCATGTTCAGCTCTACCTCCGAGTGGGCTCTAATTAGATATGCAGCCCTCTGTGAGGTTTTTTCCCCCTGCCTTTTGTGTCTCATATCCTCCTCCCGGTATTGGAGAAAATGTTACTGCAAAGAGGTAACAAAGGCAACACGACTCACTCTGCTCTCAAGGTGAACTAATACATTTTTCTTTTTTCTTTTTTCGAGCAGCTCGGTGAAAAAGTATATTGAAGCATTTTATCTTGTGAGCAGCGATAAGAGGCTCTCACACAAGCGCTGATGTCCCTGCAGATTCTTTGTGCCGTCACTATCGCTGCGCGAGTCAAACCACAGCTACGGGTCCCAAGTTCAATGAAAGGATAGTTTGCTTTGCTGGAGCTTTGAGATGTGGCAGGAATTTCCCTTGAAAGTCAACTACAATCAGGCTAGTGTTGAAGGCATTCCCTTTCTCTAATTAAGCTTGAATCATCAAAGACACCCTACCCGCAACATCCACCCACTGAGTTGTGGCCATAGGAACTAGATTTTCAACAATCAAGCAAGTGCTGTTTTTTTGTCGCGTAAAAGCTATAGCCACAGATGAAGACAGTGGTAATTAAAGTATTTTCGATTTATCTTTTTATGCGCTCCAGCATGTTTGAGGGAGTACTGCAAGCTGTGCTGCTGACACAAATCCCATAGCGTTTCAGAGACTGCAGTGGAGTCAGAGAAAGCAGAATTTGATTAGTGCATTAGTGATGGAGGAGGAAATTGCTGGTACCATAAATCAATTTTTTCCACCTGCTGCAAGCGTCAGTCTCCTTTCAACATCATAATGATATGCATATTGAACCAGTGTTGTTCCTGAGGTCTCTGCGTATTGGCTTTGAAGGGGAGTGGTAATGTGGCTTGTCAAAGAGAAAAGGCAGGACGAGAAAACAAAACAGCAAAGATGAAATGAAACAAGATGAAAATATTGCTTTACAAACCAATAATTTACTCATGCTGCTTAAGAATGGCATAATGTGCTAGCAATGTCGTAGAGACCTTGACTCTTTGTTAGTCATGTATTGAGTTAGATTTCCCCCATGGTCAGGTAAGCCTTGTGCTGAATGGATCTGATCTGAATGCACAGCGAAGGGCGGTCAGTAAGAGCCTTTTGCATCAGTATGAATCTTTTATGAAGCTAGCTTGATGACTCGCACTGTTCATATGTTCGCTATCACACTGGGGTATTATTGATCAGCACTTAAGTTAAGAATCTGCACCGCTAAAATGTAACTTATTAATCTTTAACATGCTGCCTTTTGCCTGTGAAGCAGAAGGTCAGGGTTTTTTTAATGAGTGGATACAATTACAGCTAATAATGGCTTACACCTTTCCCAGCGAGGCAGGCTTTCATTTCACATCAGCTGACACAAAGACGGCAAAGACCTTCAATAGGCATACATTTGTTTCATGGTGGGCAGATCCACTGGGTAGGTTCTGATTGGCTTGACTTGAAGGTGATTTACGGCATTCAGCCTTATTAAAAATATTCCTCTAGAACACTTGAAATGTTTGAAGGGATCTGCACAAGGTGTAGAAAGGTAGGGAATAGTAGCACATTACCACACTGGATATTGTGTGGATTTTGTAGACACAAGTCATCCAATCCTGCCTCGTTTTGATTCAGTTACCTTGTTGTGGTGTTATTGAGCAACATTTCGTAATGTGACAGTATACACAATATGCATCACGGCTATGATTTTAAAAGAATGAGCTGGAAATAGTATGGGCTCAGGCTCATTTCATTCACTAGGTCAGGTATTAAAGCTACATGTATCATACAGTTCTGAAAACTAAGAGGCTTAATCTGGTGATCCAGCCAATGAGTGTACAAAGTCATAATGTTGTTAATGAAGTTTCAGTTGTGGTCCAGCAGTTACAGACATAACGACCGAACCACAGTGAAAAAGTACAAGCCTCAAGTGGAGTGAACGAATCCTTATATTGCAAGCTTAGACTGTTTCCGAAAAGTGAAATGAAAGCGGCTGATATGATACATCAGGCTATTGAAAAGGGTTAAGGGGAATGGATTATGATGGGAAAGTATTGCGTCTGCCAGTCACAACTGCCTCTTGGCACTATACATAGTAAAACTCAATACTTAAAGGACCACTGTGTAATAGTGTTGAGTAGATGAAATTGCCCTATATAAAGTCAAGGCGGTCTGCCAAAACATGTGGTTGAAGGAAACTGAAGCCCAAGGAGAGCCGTATTGAGTGCCGATACACTGGTGGCACTAGCATAGCAAGCCCTACTAGCCACTATACACTGGGAATATTTCTATTAAGTCAACCTGGTCAGTAGAGTTTAATCGTAAGTCCCAAACAGATCAGGACCGATTGTGGCTTTTGGATAAAAGGTGAAACATCCGTCAGTATCCTAAAAAGTCCAGGTGCTTACAGTGAAACTCTGTTGAGTTTGGACTGTGGAGTGTTCCTTTAATATTCGCCCATTTTATGAAAATTTGTCGAACAGACTAGATTTAAGATTCCTCAGAGACCTCATATTTTGAAAGTTTACAAAATCCTTGTCTGCATTCCATGCGCTATGTTTGACAATCTCTAGAGGCCAGAGCATTGACCTCAACAGGTATAACGCTACTCAACTCACTTATCTTTCGCCCTGCCACTTATCTTTGGTATAAACAGACGGTGGTCACATGCTATGTTGCTATGTGTTTGTTTTGTGTGCAGTGATGTTGTATTTACCCTTTGTGACTCCTGTAACTGTCTCAGCCCGGGATCAGCCTCTCATCCCAACAGGATTATCCGGGCCATGGGAGGCAGTACGCCACCTTTTGCGTGCCAGAGCCTGAAGGGGTTGGGGTTGGTCTTGGGGTGAGCTAGCCTGATTATCATCGACTTTCAAATCTCTTCGAGACTTGGTCTGACCAAGAGTATAACGATTAACATTTCCCAAACGGCATTTCCCAAATGGCCTCCCTTGGTTTGCTAATGATTGTTTGCTTGCCCAACAAAGTGAGAGGAGTTCCCGTATTTGCGGGAACTCAGAAAGTACTTGCATTGCTCTTGACCTGACTGGTAGCAACGCTGAAGCTGTTGCGTCACTAGGAGGGGTGAGCAGGGCCAGGGAAGGGTTGGAGCCTGGGACCTTAGTCCTCCATTCTGCTAGCGTTTCACTTTAATCAGTGTCTACATCAACCCCCCACGTACTCCCTCAAGACACGCCGTGCTCAACTCCTGTTACAGGGCCACTGTGTTCACTTCACCATACACCATTTGGCCAAAAAGAGTTTGTCTTGGACGGTGCAGATCTAGGTTGTGGTTGAAATCGTTCTGGAAATGTATTGACCAAAATGTCACTTTTTTCCCCCCGACCATAATGATTGATCAGTGAGTGCTGAATGCCAGAGCGTGGTATAATTCGCAGCGCTACCACGTCTGTGGTTTCCTGCTGCTCGATTTTATTTCCCTCTTTTTTTTCAGGGCATCCCTCGGCTGCTGAGCAGAGAGGCTAAATGATCCAAATCCACGGCAACACTATCCCCGTGCCCATCTGCTGTGGCTGTGGGGTTTTGATGTCGTTTTTCAGCTCATAATCAAGCCTTTTAGTGCCTCTGAGTCTGTCTCTTGGGAGAGCAGTGGCCTGACTCTGCGCGGTGTACTGCTGGAGTTCTTTGGCTCCAGTTGGCTGTGCGCATATAATGGCTTGTGACGGCAGGCTGGCATCTTTCCAGGGGGCTGCCCAAAGAGGCTCGGCTCCTCTCCTCTCTCCTCTCCGCTCTGCCTCCCCGTCACTCTGCCTGACTGCCGCTAGCTGCCTCGGCTCCCCTTCACAAAAGCAAACCTTGGAACTTGGAACTGGCTTGTGGGGTTAGGCAGGCGAATAAAAGAGTTGAGCTTCTGTGAACGCCATCTCTCCCACAATCCCATACCCCATCAGCACCATACCTCCATCACCAGCAACAGCACCCCACCACCCCCCCCTTCAGTAAGCTGACCTGTCTGATAATTATCTAGTGCACCACTTTAATTTATGGCTTGCTTTCAAGGACCTGGAATGACCTACTTTCTGTGCTAGCGCCCACACACTCGGAAGAGGGGCTTTGATTCAAAAACTGTTTCAACCACGCTGTTTGTGTGTATTATCTTTCCCTCTTAATGAGCATGTCACCATCAGGTTTCTTTCATTCCCCAGGTGATAAGAGAAAATGGTGGATGTGTGCACTGTTTAGATATAGATGCGGGTTTTTGCAGGCCATTTTACAGCTTCCAATTGGCCTCTCTTAAATATATTGCCACAGAGGGGATATTTGTCTTCCCCCGCTGTTGCTCTGCTTGTGTAACACCATTTTCGGTATGCACAATTTTCCACTAAAACACTTGTGGTCTCTCTCTCTATATATATATTTTTTGCAACTGGATGGATGCGTCCCTCATATTGCCTTATCAAATGAAGACATAGTCCACCATCAGTAATTACATCAGCCAAGCACCGCATACCGCCGCAAGGAGCTAAATTGCTTTGTGGAATGGGAGAAAGCTTTTACAGCAATTATTTCCTCGTCTGTGGAGGACACACTCTGTGTGCTCGGCCCCGGCTAATCTATCACTCTCACAGACACACTATAATGACACGGCCTCCAGTGAATGAGCGAAAGGAGGAATAGAGAGGATGGAGGATGGGATGAGAGGTGGGCAGGGCTGCCCTGAAAAGTTGGATGCATTCGATAGAGGAGGAAAAAAAAATCAATGACGTTTGATGGAGGGGCCACGATCGTCCCTCTGTGCTTCTGAAGCTAGGAGAGAGAGGCAGGCTGTGGGGGGGGGAGGCAGAATGCAAGCCCTGGTGGGATAATTGATTAAGCATCAAGCCATTTTTAGAAAATGATGGATTCCGAGTGGAACAGGGATGTTTTACTCTTTGCCACTACGTGGCCCAAAGCGTGGCCGACAAGAAGGCCGAGGTTAGCGCCTTTGGCCGAGTTGATTACAAGGGGAGATGATACAGGGGGCTTTATGGGGGCAGTGCGTGGCGGGGGGGCTACGTACAGTTCAGTTAAGCGTCCTATAGCAGCTGCCCTCTGCAAGTCCAGACACCAGATTAAATCGTTAACCCTATAAGCCCTCTAATGCGCGCCGTGGCCACATAATGTCATTTGCATGCAAGGGACCATGTTGCCTCACCCACAGCTCGCCACCAACCAACCTGCATGTCTTGCACGCCAACCGCATATGCATATGCTCACACGCACAGGTTTTAGGTCCGTTTGATCAGCAGCCAACCGAACCCCAAACGATTAAGAGTCTTTTGGTGGTGTTGAGGTGCCATATTGAAAATTGTCCTCCCACACACGCTTTTTATGGCTACAGACCAACATTGGCAGGAGATAGTTATTTTCACTCACTACTAGACTAGAATATTCATGTTTTTTTTCCTCCTGCCAATTATTAAATTTCAAGAGGTTTCCATGTACCTGACCGGCGTTTATTGGCATTTGGAGGCATTTATCAAGCTGTAATTTTGTGTTTTGACATATTCCTGAACAACTCTGTCTCAACGCCGCCGTGTTATTCGCTGAGGACTGCAAGTCCAAGTCGATTTCCATTTTTATGAACAATCCTGTTACCTTTGTCAGGCAGACGGATGGACGGCGGTGGGTGGATCAATGTCACTCCGCCTGCAGCATGCTGAGCAGGCAACACGGGTGCCAGATTAACCATTTCCTCCCCCCTACCGCACCCACTCCCAACCCCCCACCCTGTTTCTACCTCCTTCTGCATCCTTTCCCCTCGCACCCTCTTCAAGCTGGGGAGAAGGGGAAGGGGTAGTTAGCAGTGATGGGGGTTTGGGTGGCGGTGGGGGTGGGGGTGGCAGTGAAGATGAGGTTGGGGGAGTCGCTGTCATTTTCTTTTCTGACATCCTCTGAAGGTCCCCATCATCCAGGAAATGGTTGGGAGCCGCCACCGCCACGCACAGGCATTGTTTGAAATCTTCAGTGTTTGAAATGCGCTCAGGCAGCGTTTGACTGTTTAATGTCAGATGGTGAAATAAGGAAGGGAGAAAGGGAAAGGGAAGGGAAGGGGGGGAGGGGAGGAGAAATGAAGAGAAAGAGAATATCAAGACTGTGCCGTGGCATGGCCATGGAGTGTGTTGTACTGTGCTCTGTGCATCGCAGATGGAGAAAAAATGGAAATGTCGATGGAGAGCAATGGGTATTCTCTCCTCCTCTGTCTTTTTTTTGTTATTATGTGTCTATATTACATTGCCACAGCGCTCCCCAGATAGTTTTATAGTTAAGTGTCAGGGTGCTGTAATAGATTTTAGTGAAAGCTGGGAGCTAACAGCCAGAAGCTTCACTCACCCTCCCTCTTCACCCTGTCTCCTCTTTTCCTTGCTCTCTCTCTCTCTCTCTCTCTCTCTCTCTCTCTCTCTCTCTCTCTCTCTCTCTCTCTCTCTCTCTCTCTCTCTCTCTCACTCTCTCTATGTGTCTTGCTTTCTCCTCTCTCTTTCTCCCTTGTTCCCTTTCGCTCTCATTCTCACTCTGCATGTGTGTGTGTGCAAGGTTTGTAGGCTTTGTGTGTAGGCTTCTCCGAGACAGCCTGGGCTCTCTTTCATGTGAGAGAGGAGGGGAGAGAGGATGGAAGGAATCGGGAGAAGGAGGAGAAGGAGAAGGGGGGATGGGTTGTGGGGGAGAGACGTGGGTGTCAGATGCCAGGCATTGCTGCGTTGCCTTCCTTCCCCGCTGGCGGCTGGCATTGTGATCACAAACGACGAGCCAAGCTAGGGGGGTCCGGGGGTGGGGAGTTTCTCTAAACCAGGGCTAAATGGAGCTCCCTCAATTTTGGTCACTTAAAAAAGAGGAGTCGTAGCAGCGCGGTCTGGTTATCTGCTGCCATGTAACGCTGGACAACCCATAAACACGCACTTTCACATGAGTGACATTTGCAACACACGTGTCCCCTTCCCCCCACATACACACACTGCTCGGCTCTTTCAATCTCTCTCTCCCTCTCTCTCTGCCTCCCTTTCTTTTTTTCCTCTCTCTCTCTCTCACACACACACACACAGATGTCTTCATTTGCCCTTGCACCACGGGAAAGCTTCAGCTCACCGCACCCCCTCCCCTCTCCTCTTCCCTCCTCCTCCTCTCCTCCCCCCTCTTCCTTCCAGCTTTGCACTTGAGCTGACCGTTAAACAAGCCCTGCTGTTGCTGTTGCTGCCTGCTGCACTGCCAAGGGAGAAGCAGCTCGCTCCCGCCCTTAAAGCATCCGTAACCAGGCTGCTGCTGCTGCTGCAATATCAGGCTGCCAGAGAAGAGAAAAGCAGAGGAGAGGAGCGGAGAGGAGAAGATGGCAGAAGAGAAGAGTTGAGATGAGGAGAGGGGATGTGGGGTGGGGGTTGAGGACAGGGGGGAGTGAAAGAGAGAGCGAGAGCGAGAGAGAGAGAGAGACAGAGATATAGACAAAGAGGGAGAGGAGAGGAATGGAGAGGAGAGGAGAGTGCCCACAGCAGTGTCAGCACAGGATTTTTTTTTCCCTTCTTCTTTTTTTTTCGGAGACACATTCAGCTAGTTGTCAGCCTTGACACATTTCTCCCCCTGGACCGCTGCACAGATATGCTAATCCGGGGGCCCTCCTCAAAATGCAGTGTACTAGATCAGGCTCAATTTATTCCTCCTGCTCTCTGCCAGACAGTTCTGTTCTGAGCTTTGCCTTATAATGAATCCCCCCCACCCCCACCCCTCCACACTCTCTCCAGCCTCCACAATCTCGCACTCACTACACCTCCACCTCCACCACCTCCAACCCCACCCACCAATCCTACCTAGGCAGGAGGAATGAAATATCTGGTAGAGAAAGAGTGTGTGGCAAGGCGAGGCGAGGCGAGGCACACTGAGAGAAATGTGGATAGAAATGTTGTGCACTCTCCAGCGCTTGTTAATTAATGATAAGGGAGCAATAATGTCCTGTCGGTTGGAGAGCTGCATGGGTAAATTGGAAATTAGTTGTTGTTGCGATGGCCACCATCTGACGTGGCTTACACTGTCTGATTATCTCCTGGAGGTAAACACGGCGACAAAGCCGTTTGGCTCCAAACAATATCATCACATGGATGAGCCGTGTGTCTTAGTTTTATCGATGACAAAAATAAGGTTGGCAGGTGAAGAGAGATTTTTCTTTTCATCAATTTGTTTTGCATAGGTAATTATTCTCTTTATATGTCGTGTGTGTGGATGATCCTTGTGTTTCATTTATATCGGTGGTCTTTGGGGGAGAGATAAAAGGTTGGCAGGTGAGGTGTGGATGGGGGGGCGTTTCTTTGATTGTTCTGCTCTGCACTCACATTGTGTATGTTTTACATAGATAAGTCCTCTCTTCAAGCATCTGTGTGTGCGTGTGTGCGTTAGTGCTTGTGTGTATGTGTGCTTTTTGTTTTCTGTTAATCCTTCCCTGTGCCATGCGAGCATTTGTCTCTGTGCCGGAGGCTCTGTCTTCTCTCTCAGCTGAGAAATGGTGATGGCTGGGAAGAGATTCAGGGTCACAGCACCAGTAGTAGACCTGCCTGTCTCCTCTCCTCTGCTGCTCGGGGGCTCTTACATGGAGGGAGAGGCAGAGAGAGAGGGATGGATAGAGATGGAGAGAGGTGAGCGAAAGAGAGCAGGAGAGACAGAAAATGGTGAGAGAAAGAGAGAGGGAAGAACACACAAGTGAGACAGAGGGAGAGAAAAAGATAGAGGGAGCGAGGGCGAGAGAGCTAGACAGACAGACAGAGAGAGAGAGAGAGAGAGAGAGAGAGAGAGAGAGAGAGAGCAAGAGAGAATGGCGGCAGGGTGATGAACGATCTCGGTGGAGGGGAGCAGCCTCAGGATTATTAACGACCGCAGAATTAATCTGTTTTCCCTGTTGGGTCCATTAGTATGGGCGACCTGGGTGACTGCTGAGAGATCGCGCCTCTTTTGTGCATATTCCCAGGCTGTGTAAAGATACAAAGGCACTTCCTCACCTTGGGGTAGGCAGGGAGAGAGGGACAGGGATTTGGGGGGAGGAAAGGTTGAGAAGGGGCTTTACTGTGGTGAGGTTAGGTGAGGTGTGGTGTGGTGTGGCGTGGTGTGGTGGTCGGCGGAATCTGGTCCTCTCGGAAGCTCTATCTAGTTCAGCCAGCCTCAAATGTCGTGTGGCAGGTAGAATTGATTAGTGTCATGGCGTATTAGGGACAGGGGGCCGTAAATCTACTCTGCCCCTGTTTCAGGGGCGCATGTACTGCCGTCCTCCCTTTGTGCCTCGTCAAGCTCTTTCTGCAACTCCCCCCTTTCTTTCTCTTTAGCTGCCTTCCTTTCTCTCTCGCTTTCTATCCCTCCCTCCAGCTCTCCCCTCCCCCTGTGTGTGTTTGCATATGTGTGTCTTTTTGTTTATGCATGTTGGCTGCGGAAGCAGCGAGCAGCAGAGGTGACTATGGAGCCATTCAGGCTTGCAAAGTGGCATAACTAAATGCACGCTTTCCCACTCGCCTCTCGCTCGCAGTGAAGCGGGCATTCATGTTGGCTCATGTTAGTGTCGGTTCCTGTTCTGGATGGAGCCAGGATGGAATGCTCGTGAGCTGTTATGACACTGACATCCTTGCTTACTGTAATTCGAACACATTTGCTCACAGCAGTTCGACACGCCTGGACATCGCAAGGCCAACCGATGATGACTGCCTTATGATCCACATTACATTGGAAGTGACAAGTTTTCACAAAATACCATGTTTTTTTATTTTGGTAGTTTGACTATTGCTAAAAAGACAACAGCATCACATCTGTGTGTAAAAACTCTCTGAATGTTTTAAAGCCTCTCATATACGTAGCTCAGGTTGTCATTACCTTTCTGAGACAGGACCTGATCAGGTAGATACTGTGCAGTTAATAGTTATAGATGTCTTACTGGAATTAGCCACATTACCAATCCTGTCTTTGGGTTTCTTTTCCTGCTGTAGTATGACAAATCCCAAGCCTGCTGCAGCCGGCTACCTTGAGAGCAAGTGAAACCTTATTAGAGGAATCTCTCCTCGACAGGCTCTGCTTATGCACCAAAGCCAAACACAATCACATTCAGGCTGTCACTGAAACCTAATTATTCTCCTTCTCCCAGCGAAGCTAGCTAGCTGGGGATATATTCAGCTGTCCGCAACGGAGCAGACAACCCTCCTCGCCAGCAAGCTTGCAAATGTAAGGAGGGGGAGATGAGCGAGAGAAACATTCCTCTGTACTTTTGCTGGCACCGCCGGTGGGTTTAAGGCGAGAGAGGAGCCATTTAAAATGGCTGCGACAAGTCCCAAGTCACATATTTTTGTAAGGCAAGAAACGAGTTAAAAAAAGGCGAGGCCAAATTAATTTTCCATGGACACTGGGTTTTTCTTTGTAAGTAACCTATTATGCACTCTGGGTTGATATCCTGCTCATGGTTCTTTTTTCTAGCCTTTGACTCTTGTCTTGCTCTGCGCGGGTGCCAGAGCTTTAAAGACTGAGAGGGAGGCAATTCATTTTTTTCCCTTTCCTTCCCTCCTCCTCATCCAGTGAATGAGCGAGCGCTGCCTTTGTGGGCAGCCAACCCCCTCCTTTTTATGGGAATCTCTGTCATTACAGAGTGTCTGTGAGAGTGATAGATTATTTGGGCCGCACCGCCCGAAGCAGCAGGCGCTGGGTTTGTAAGGGGGAAAGCCGCAGCTCTCTAGCTCTGTCTGTCTGGCCACACCAGGGCCATTATTGGACTAGCTCGCTTCCATAGCGCGCGGTCCCCCCCCTCTCGAGCTGCAGCATGCGAGCGGGTAATAAACTACTGCACAGCAGCTCCCCAACAGCGCCCGCGATCAATGGGAAATCATCTCGGCCGGTCGATGCCCATGCCTTGTAGATCCTGCCTCGGCAGCAGAAGTTGAAATCCTGGAGGCTAAGCAGCTGAGTAGGGCTGGCAGGGTAGCACCCAGGGAGAAGATTAGAGCCAAGTGATGCTATCACATACTCTCTCCTTCTGTGCGGAAAGTGGCAACTCAAAATTGTTTTTTTTACACAATTTTTCCTTAAGGTGATTTAGGTAAACATGTGTCATCAGCTCGTTAGCCGAAGTAGTCTGCTCAGCTAATTTGGACAAATAAAAAGTAATGGCAAACAGTTTATAGGTGTTAATGGGAGAGCATTGCATTAGTACATATTATAGTGTACCCTGGTCTATTATGCCCAGCTTCATCACAGGGTGTCTAACACATTACTGTGTCTAACAACTTAGCACTGGCGCATTAGATGTATGTAAACATAATGCTGCATACTAAACAATGTCCCAATAGATTTTGAATGTGTAACTGCAATGCTGCTTTTTGCCAAAAAGGAAATCTTTTGCCTACACAAAATACAAAGTCATTAGTCATAAGTCATTAAGCATTGCAAATGTGATTTGGTAAGCAGGCAGGTAATTTCGCACATGATGAATGCATTCCTCTTACCTCTGTTATTACGTCATATTCATTTATTGATATTAATGCTCTGCTATTAATGTGCTGTGTAATGCCCGCTCATTGTTGTTTTCAAAGGATAAGATCTACATTAATACCACGCTGTGTGTATGGCAGGAATTTGGGTGTAATTGAAGAATTAATATCCATGTCAGATGGAATTACGGTCTCTTCACTCATGCAGCTAGTAACTTCAAATATTGTAGTTTAGTGTGTAGTTAACATTCTTAATTTTAATGTCTGACATCCACTTCAGTTTTGTCTGTTCTTCTTTCATCTTCATCTTCTTCTATCTTTGACATTTTTATGATTCATTAGAATTAATTCCATATCAGTAGCAATTAGTAGTGTCGTTCAGTATCATGCACATTCACCATCTCGTATAGTGCACATTTTTCACATTTACTCTGGTTTAACCATGGCAATACAGGTTGAGAGCCTGTCAGCACACTGAATAAGACACTAAGACTCTGCTCTGAGAAAAATTAAAACTCCTTGTGCTTGACCGTAGTGTCTTATTAAGTGTGTAAACCTGCTCTCACCCCGAGCTATTCCTTTTGGGTCCACGCACCTGCCTATTTCTCTAAACATCTAGAGTGCAACAATACCCTTGCTCCCTTGTTTCTTAACCACGGCTGCACACAAAACCTGCTTTTCACGGATGAAGATGTTTCCCTCAATTTCAAACTGGACCCGGCTCATTGCTTCATTCCCCTCTCCCCTGTAAACCAGGCTTCGCTGTTTGCATTCCCGGCTCAACTTCTCAGATTGCAAAGCCTGTCCTTTTGAAATTGTTTATTTATTTTAGGATCAGAAAAAAACCTTGTGATTGGGAAGGACGCTGTAGCAAACAGTGCTGATAACAGCACATCCCACGTAGGACCCAGCTCTGCAAATAACCCCAGCCCTGTAGCCCTTTCATCCAGCCTGGGCTTTATTTGCTGATGGCTGGTCACATGAGCAAATGAACACTGGCCCTGTAATTGATCCGATTTCCCCCAGACCGTGCTGAACTGGTGGTGGTAATCACAGAACGCTGTGCTGCTCGCCAGGGCTGAGCTGGGGTCAAAACTGGGCATTATTGGCCTAGACCAGTCCCTCACACATCCCTCCTGGTTTTCCTACGGTATTATGATGGGCTCAGTCCGTTATCTATATTAAAGATGGACCAATGGGCTGCCCTATCTAAATGGTGGGCCAGTCTCTAAGAAGAAAAAAACAAAGAACAACAGCAGAATCAGCAGAAAGCAGCATTATCGGCCCCTGAGGACTGGCCTGTTGGCCCACCAGGACGCTGCCCTGTATGCCAGATGAGCAGTCCAGCCCTGCTGCTCGCCTGGAACTGAAAGCCCCAGGGCTGGAGGAGCAAACGTGCAATTTGCCGCAGGGAGTCATGAAGACATGTAACCTCCATCATCAGCACGTGTCGAGCTCCACTGCCCTAAATCTACTGTGGCTGATGGCCATTCGGAGTCAACAGCTAAATTACACACTTGACACTTCATTTTTGGGGCAAGAGCGCCGCAGACATTATCTAATAGTAAAGCAAAAAAGTGCCCAGGCATGAGCACTGTAATAAGATTGTCAGATCCCCACCACGTATCCATTTCACTGGCAGCCACAGGGGGTTGGTGGAATTGTATCAAATGAAAATGGGAAAGAAAAGATAAAATGGAAAACGCACTCACTCTCTATCATGCATGCTATAAAACAAAGAGAAAGCTCTCTTTGTAGAGTCTGCCTGGTATTTGCCAAATAAGAAGAATCTGACACATACAGATATGTTGGCTGTGTGAGCATCATGAGAAGATGATGTTGGGGTCTTCTGGTATTCATTCAGTAAGGAGTTACACAATAAGCACACTTTATATAGGAAAACGTTTGCAAGATAGGCTACCATTTCATCAGACTATTTTTTCTTCACAAATTCAACTTAATAATATCAGTAACAGTCCAGTGTATTTTGTGTCCAGTGTATTTCCAGTGAGGCATGTGATGTACAAGCAGATAATCTACTGGTAATATAAAGAATAGAAGCTGAAAATCATTGTTACATTGTCTTGTGTCAGAAGTGGCTACCTTCAAACAAGCCAGAAATTAACAAACAGTTGAAATTACTATATCATTATGTATGCAGATGTGGGATGGTCTTGGAACATCTTGGCATTGGATATCTTGGCATGATTACATTGTTTACACACAGCTGCCAGTGCTATCTAAGATTTTTTGTTTTATATTTAAAAACTAGTTTGGTATTCAGCACTTTTAGCTCCTCTGTCTGCAATGCCATAGTGATCCAGGAACATTGTAATGTCAGCCATTTTCTCTATTGTGTAGCTCATTTAGAATTGCCTGTTTGTGCTTCAGAATTGATGGCCATTATACACTCTCAATCCTACAATCCTACACATTTGTTTTTAACTATGGAATTCATCCAGTTGTAAGTGGCATTCTATAACACGTTTTGCAGCGATATATGGGATCTGACGCGTTCAATTTGGCATTTTGAAAATCCCAGTGGTCTCTCTTGGGTGACCCCATTACTTGTTGAAATGGAAAGGAAAAGCGGTGCTGTTGAAGCCTTTTGTGCTCACAGTAGCACTTGAAATGCCATAGAAATTACAACATAAAGCAAGTCTCAATTCAGAGTCCACATTTGTACTTGGCCCTCTGATGTTACATATTTCGACGGAAGAAGTCCTGTTTCAAAGCTTGTCTATTTTTTTTATTTATTTTTCTGAGACGCTTGTCTGATTTTTCCAGATCAATGCCACCTTCTGTACAAAAGGGCCAAAACCCACTTTGAACATTGAGATTAGATCAATTACAGCTGCTGGAGCCAAGCTTCACCTCAGACTGAGCTGTGTAGATCACGAACAGGCTTACATCTTTATTCTTCCAGAAGGCTCATGTATCCCATCAATCGTTTTGACGATCCACGAATCAAAAGAAACAAAGCCAATGCTAATGATAATCCAAGCTGTGAGTTTTATTAGGTGGCTTTTTTGTGCACAAGGTTCATTACCTGCACAGGCATACGGTACCTTTTTGGGTAATTATTTTATTCGCTCTCCACCCGAGCGTCAGACAAGATGATTCATTCCCTTTTTTTGCTCCATGCAATTAACACAGTGTGATAACCCTTCCTCTTGCCAGCCTAGCTTAGCAGGATGCGCTGGAAGTTGGTTACATGAGTTAACGTGTACTGTAGCTCTGATGTTTCGTGGTACATTAAGTTCAGAATATTGTGACTTCTCTTTTTAGCCCCATCACTGCTGCCTTGTTAGTATACCAGATCTTTTGCAAGTGTTTTCTCTGACTCCCTGGCCCTTCAAATACAGTGGGAAATACTGTTAGGATCTATCATTCCCTGGCCCTTTTTTAGCAGACGGCTGCATGCTCCCTTGTAAACCAATAGTGGCAGCTCGATTTAGAGCTTGTGTGTGTGTGTGTGTGTGAGGTGTCGGCTTGTCACAGATTTGTGTTGGGGCTTTCAACCTCCTGATCTCTGCCTTGACTGATCTTCAGAAAGGACATACTGCCCCTCTGAAAGGCTTTCGCTTCATAACTCTTCCTGTCGTCTCCCCCTCCCCCCCCTTCTCTCTTTCTCTCGTTCAGGGAAGCTGGAGAGCCAGTACCACCAGGCTGCAAGAAAAGGGTTAATACCGTCAGCTGCTGAGTGACCAGAGCAGAGCGGTGCCGTGTTGGTGCGTGACCCCGGAGGAACACTGGCTGATGAGTCATCTAAAGGACATCCGTCTGATCACGTGGGCAGCACTCTGGAACTTTGCCACTGGTGTTAAGTGTTGGCTTTCCCTCAAGCTGGGACTAACTCGCGTCTTGTTGCAATAAACGGGGAGGTTATCATAAGACAGCCCACATTTGTACTTAATTGTAAGATAATAAATAAAGATGAAATTCTAAACGTAAGCTAGTACCAGTATGTCATTTGTCCACTGGACCAATATTAAAGCATCTAGTTGCATAACTATGGGATACTATTTCCATAAATGTATCCAAAAGGAGAGTAAATGTGTGATGTGATATACAGTACATTTCAAAGAGAAACAATATCCCTTATGAAGATTTTATTAAACTGTCTGATCTTTTCTATGTTTGTTTTGTCACCATGAAACGGCTCTCCATTACAATTGCGCTGTGCAGAAAATAAATACATAAATCTGAGAATGCTGCAAGCGTTCCATCCTTCGCTAGTCACAAGACTTGAGTGATTTTCATTACCTTGGAAAGGTTACAGGGAGATATCCCTGAAGTGATGTAAAATGTGAGCATGAAGGTGCTGACTAAGAACCGAATGCTCTCAAGGGCTGTTTGGTTCCACTTGTTATTTTGCCTTCAGTGCCTGTCAAAAAACGGATTTCTCTAAAACGAGGCAGAGCAAACTCTCCAGTTGTCACAGAGGCAATTTCGCTGCAGAGTCAACAACACTGGTCTTGACGTGTACATATATTTCAAGGCTGCAGAATGGACTTATTTTCACTTCTAAACGATGTGGAGTTTTAAGAGACTGTCAAGGCTTTTTCTTGGACTATTAAACAGAAAGGTCTGGTTTTATAGGGTTGTTTATCATTACGATTTAAGGTCTTAACATAAAGATTTCAAATTGTGTCATGATCACTGACACTTCCTTCCTCAGTGTTGCATACAGTACTGCATTCAATCTCCTCTAGTCTTTAATTAGTGCATACGCCTCCTGTTCAGAGCTATTCATGTTCCAAATAAACAGCACTTCCAAGACCCAAACCGAGACAGGAAAAACCACCACATGGGAGCCATATACCTTTAGTCCCTGTTCCTAAGATGGAGGGAATTCATCAACAACAATGCTCATAAATGGTAGCATCTGTCTTGTTAGTTCCTCTATACAAATGAGGGCGAATGGAGTTATGTGCACGTGTAAATGTGCCGTATTGGGTCATTTAAACACGGTGCATCTCTGTCTCTGTCTAAACAAACACCATGTAGACTATTAAAGAAGTGACTCGAATGGGAAAAGGATCTAATTATCTTTGGGAGTTGTGTTTGCATTTAAAAGAGCAAGCTCAAGGGCTGGGTCCGATGGTGGGCTTTTTCAGAAAGTGAATGAAGTCTCATGGATGGAATGCGAGCAGCAGGTCTTCCTGTTCTCAATTAGCAGTTTCCTAGCAGGCAAACCCCCTTCTCCGTCAAGGAAAAAAATGCTCTCTGTTGTTACTCTGGCATTCTGCTTTCGACTCTAGAAAAGGAAGGGTGCAAAGAACTGTACTTCTGGCAGAGGCAAACTCACACACAGACATGTATTGTGAAGTAGGAGAGCGAGTGGAATACTGACTTCCTGTGGGGATGAGTAGATAGAATGTAGACTTGAGAATTCCCTATTACCCTTTTTGAAGAAGAAAAAACAATTGGGGATGTTTGAAACACCAACAGTCCTTGGAGATCATGACTATGAATGGAGAGCTGCTGCATTTTATGTAAAGTGTGATATGGAGTAGATAGTAGGTTGGTTGTTTCTGAGATTTCCAAACATTGCAATTGCCCGGTCAATGTAATGTCTGTTGGAGGTCAGCTGTAGCAAGTTTCAAAATCAAATTGGCTGCACACTGTCAATCTTTTATCCAAAAATTGAGATTGGAGAAATTAGGATTTAGTGGTGCTGGAAACTTCATGTGGACTCGGAAGCTTTGATTGTGCCAGAATGTTTGGCAAGTCATTGAGTTCACTTTCTTCATATGCCTCCTCTCTTCTACACATTGGGTAGTTATGTTGAGCTTTCTTTTTTGAAACAATTTACAGGGGATTAAATCAATCTCACTTAAAATATGGCAGTACAGTGGAAAAAACTATATAATTTAGATTCATTTTTGCATATAAACAAGCTAACACTCCGATGGAGCGGACAGTTTGTTACCCAAATCCATGACTCAATTCCCTTCCTTTGTCCTCAGAGGATGACTATGAAAAAACAGCCTTCATTTATAAGACTGTAGAGCTTGAACTAAATACTGAATACATCTGTCAGACAGCGGAAGATGTTGTAAGAACCTTCACAGATGTAGAAGTTCATTCTGCATATGTTTAAATGGGATTGTGTGCTTGGTTACCAGATTTCCTGTGTCATTAAATTTTAAAGCGGCTACTTTTTCCACATGTATAAACAATCTAGATAAAATTATGCAAGTCGTTCATTTTATGACATCAAGACAAGGACATCTCTGGCCATTGCAGACTCTTGGTGGCTGCAGCCAAAACCAGATTTAAAAAAAAAAAAACTAAGCCAAGAAAGCTTTGGATCGCATCAGAGAACATGTTGCAAAAATCATTAGAAGCTCTGTCCAATTGCTGTGCTGCCTAAAGAGCAATTCAATTGTATGCATCCGAATGAGCACAAGTTGCAAGTGCAAAGTGCGGTACTCATGAGTTACTGTAGCAACTAAAATGTGCCACTTCACAGTGGCAGCATTGAAATATCCCCTTTTGCATCTATGTGTTTTAGAGACTGGGTTGTTAATCTGTCAGTTGGCTCTGAAATACTTGCTCTGGATTGTGTCTGACAAGGATAGGAAATATCACAGAGAAATGATATCTGTCATTTTATACCCCCCTTCATAAATGAAAGATATATGTGTCTGACAGAGCAAATGGGCCTGAACTAAGCTGATTTAACATACCATTCAATTTGATGCCTCAAAGCTACAGAATCCTCTGTGGACTCTGCCACTGCAATGTCTGTTATTTAACTTTTATATGTGAGTTGTTTCCTTGTGGGTGCCAGTGCTAGCCGCGAGCATGAATTTATAAAGGAAACAGGAAGGTGGAAGACAGCTTTGCTGGCTGCCATCGCTGTGCGAAAGTGATCCCATTAATTCAGTTTTCCCCCAGCCACCCTGTTCCTGTTGTATCTGTTTGTTATTGAGAGGATTTCTCTCTGTCACGTCAAAGCCAACATTATCATATTCATGTTGCTAGGGCAACCAACAGTAAAGGGGAAAAAAATCTCCTATTGGCACTTCACTTGAAGCAAGTAAACAGCAGAGGTTGTCTCTGGTAATACATGACAAATGGCATGACACATCTGCTTGTAAAATCTTCCTACAATGCCTCTGTGGTTGCTTGCCAATTTAAAATGCTCATCTCCATGGAAAGAAGATGACATCTGAGTATATGAAAAAATCCGGTCTCCTCTGGACCGAGTGGGTTAAAGAGGTTATGCCTCATTTTAACACTCGTCTTTCAGATAGGGACACTCTAATCTACAAGATAGTATCACTCAAAGGACTGGGAAAAACTGACTTGAAACTATAGCCTGCAAGGAGGTTCATTATCTTTCTTCTCTTTTTTACGTGAACTGCCTTCAGTCATGGAGTAGCCTTTTCTTTGTAGACTTGATTCAATGAGATAATTCTTTACCGCTGGTAACAGAGACAAACACAACTGTTTGAAAGCCTAAATGCAGAACACTGTACATTTGAATTCCATTCATAGGAAAATATACAGTGCTGGTTGAAAGTAAGTGAACCCGTCAGACAAGGTCACTATTGTGTAAAACATTAAAAGAACCTTATTTAACAGATGTTCAAATTCGAATGTGTAAAACACATTTTACAATGCTGGCTACTCACACACTATTTTTTTTTCGATTATTATGTTGAACAAAGGTTGTCTATTTCACAAAACTCTAAATCTTACGTGTGCAACATTGTTAACCCTTCTCTTTGTGGCTCCTCCTTTTGCAGCCATTACTCCGTCCAAACGTCTTCTCTAAGGTTATTTTCTTCATTTGCAGTGTTGGCTTTTCTCCAAACATGACAAACATGTTTTATTGTGACCAAACAACTCTACTTTAGATTCATCTGTCCAGAGGATGGACTCCCAGGAGGCCTCAGTTTGTCCAAGTGCTTTCGAGCAAAGTTGAATTGGGCAGCTTTGCATTAGTCTTGCCACCTTACCATGAATGATTTGTCATCTGATCTTAGCCGCATGCACCATTGTCTCAAATGTTGCCAGAGAGGTGTGCAACTCTGTAGAGGTTATGTGGTGGTTGACCTTAATCTGAATGGGTGTCCATTTCTGGGCAGTGGTGCTGTCATGTTGAAAGCCCTCCATTATTAAATGATTTGCCTTACAGTGGTTGGATGTAGCTGACATCTTTTGGAGATGGTATTATATTCCTCCATAGACTGGGGTCTGTCACTACCCTCTTCATGCCTTAATCCTATTGAAATGTTGTGGAAAGACCTGAAGAAGATGGTACATGCCAGATGTCCCTCCATACTTTCTCACCTGGCTGAGTGAGGAGAGGGCAAAAATCTCGATAAGCAGATGCGAGAGACTGGGTAGAGGTTAGAATACGTTTAGAGGAAATAATTGGTGCAAGGGGAGGAGCCACAAAGCTGCTACTTGAAGGGTTCACTTCACATCCTTTTGCACATGCTACATTTTCAGTTTTCTGAAATAATCCACATTTTTTTCTACTAAATAATGGAAAACATCTCTTTTGCATGTGTGTCCAGTAGACTATTTGTAAAGTGTGCTTTTCAAATTAGGATCTGGATGTCTGTTAAGATTCTTTTAAGTGTATTATTATTATTATTATTATTATTATTATTATTATTAGGCTATTACAAAATCAGGGAACATGTATGGAAGGCTCACATGCTGATATGGGGCCAGTGAATAATAATAATAATAATAATAATAATAATAATAATAATAATAATAATAACAACAATAACAATAATGATGCTATTATTATTATTATTATTATTATTATTATTATTATTATTATTATTATTATTATTAGCCTATCGTTGTTGTTGTTGGTCGTTTCATCCCTTCTTCTTCTTTTTTTTTTTTCCATTGTCTGTACAATTTCCTTGACTGGCAGAATTCACAGTTTTGGAAAATATGAGTTGGTTTGTTGTGGCCAGTCGTGCTTTTCTCAAACTCGCGTTGTTTTTGAATGGGCTGTTTGTTGGAACTCCAGTTCCGATTCTTCCTACCGCCGTTCTCCTTCAACGGTTCAATCCAAGTGGAATCTTTTCCTGGATTTCGTGGCACTCCACTCTGCCTCTTAGTTACATTGTATCCATCTCTAGTGCTGAAAGATATACACGGTCATCAAGAAGATATGAGGAAACGCAACCAAAGGAAATAACATGTTTTGGAAATCGTCTCGGTATTGGATTTACTGTTGGGAAAATTAAGATCGCTAAACTTGAATTTTGAGAATATGCTCATTCTACCCGGTATTTCGATTTTGAAACGGGATCCTGAAGTGTGATGGCTGCAGTCCAGTGAATTGCTGGCCTTTCCTTTCTCCTGCTGCTGGATGCCTTGGGAGTACAACGGATTGTGTTGGTTTTTATCAACGAGTGTTTACAATTCAAGATCATATATACTTTCTGTATTTATGGAATGTACATAATACGTCGTTGGATTGGGGTTAGCAAGTGGGGTAAGTGATTTATTAAGATGATTTTCGCTCACGGTATGTGAAAGACAAGCCACCCCGCTAGCATTGCCTAACTACTATCTTACGTTAGCTACCCAGTTCCCAGCGAGCTGCTAGCTATTTTGCTAGTTGGCCAGCTTGAGTCCATGCACAGTCTTAAGCTCTTTGTCTAAGGACCCCTGAAGTTGATTATAGCGTGCTATATGTATAATTTCAGCAATATATTTTTTATTTGAATAACAATAACTTATTGTACACTAGTATACCATGACAAGTGAATCATGGGACTGGTGTTTTGATAAGAGCAATGACAAAACTTAGCATATGACATGTTCGTTTGATTGACTCTGAAGGCATTGTCGACACCGACAGCTAGTCTGATAACGTTAGCCAGACGGGTAGCAGGGCAGCTAATGGTAGTAGTTAGCCAGCTAGGTTGGTGGTTGTATTGTATAACCTCTCACCGCGTGTATATGGTCTACGAAGAAAGCCATTTGTGTATTATAATGCAAGTGTAAGTCATCAATGTCATCAGGTGTCCACGTAGTCACTTGTGGCACGCCGTATTCACACACCACATTACAAATAAGCTAACTTTAGCTTGCTAAATAACGTTAGCTATTTGGTCATTACAGGACATGTGTTGGATAGCCCTAGGGCTCACAACACATTGTGAGCCAGTTTACCAACTGTTGTGAAGACACTTCAAATAATGAGTATCTGGTATGATAATGAATCGTGTTCGGCAGAAGTTCGAGCCAACTATCGATAGCATTTGTTCATTTGGATTTATCTTAGTACCCAAGCTTCTTGGTAACAATGATCATTACACTCGCTATGTCACGTTAGCCATCTCAAATGAACTTGTTTTCAGGCCTTGTCAAAAAGAACTGAGCATGTGAATGCTAGCGTTATTTAGCGGGGAAATTGGGGAGGTGATGAGATCTCTAAAAGACAGATTAACTATTTGCAAAAGCACATGATCCAGTATGGCAATCACTGTAAAGTGCACTGGACTCACACGGAAGGCACAAGTATTGCTTTGGTTTTGCAGAACAAGCACAAACTTTAGCTGCTAGCAAGTCAGGCGCTTGCTAGCTTTGCCAAAATGACTAGTTAGCCATGTTGTTGACTGCAAGTAGCTTGAAGGGAACTTGTGTTTTGATGTGTGCAATACACCGAGAACCCAGCACAAGTCAACTTTTCCTTACTTAAGAAGTTGAGATTGTAAGCAGCTGCCTGACGAAACCTTTTATAAGATAACGTTTGCAATGCAACAATACAAATAAGTCTCTTGTCCAACTACCGTGCCTTGATTGACCTGCAGATTACCTCAACTCTGAGATCAACCCCATTCATTTGTCTAGTTGTCATCGGCGACTTTTTAAACGGGATATTATGTTTGTCCAATCCAACCTATAGCTGCGCATGAAATAAATGCCACGACACTTGTGAGATTTTCCATTTTGCATATGTAGTATGCAGGTGCTGTAGTTGACACTGTCGTTTTCTGCGGGCGAAGTTTCATTTTCTGAAGGAAAGGAGAAGCTTAAGCATGTCAAAACATATCATAGCTCTAGAATTCTATATATAGCTGGTAGATCCACTATTAAATGCAGTTTAAACACCCTGCCATAAGCCTCCTCTTAGAAGTAGTAGTAACAGAATGGGTAGAATGAAGTATTGCTCCAAGGGTTATATCTGGTGTTCTGACATCATTGCATGGTGTTGGTGATTGAAATATGTAAAGGGCACTGCCTTGTCAGAACCTGTGGATTTACTTGTGGAGTTCCAAAAACAGTTCCAGTGGCCTTTGTAAAGGAAAAAATGTGTCGATCCTCTGTGAGTAGCAGTCTGAGCAACTACAAGTAGACCTAGCTAAGTAGAGTGGTTCTCATTTTGGAATTGGGGATCACCCAATTTATATAAATTAGTTGTTTGCATGCCATAGGCCAGTCGACATCATTACGTATAGTCTACACAGAGTAGTCTCATATCATGACGGATGTTTTTGGTTGTGGACAGAATGGAATAATTGGCAATTTTGAAAAGTGTGCTAAACCACATTTTAACAAGAAATTGGACGACAGGAGACGGAGATTGCTTTCATTTAAGATGAATGAGTCACTCCGTATTTACTCATCACTGGGTGTATAGCTCGTCTGTATTTTCTTGTCCTTTTAAATGTGCATATTTGTATGTGTGTTCTTTAAATTGACATTAGTCCTGGTCAGTAGCATACTGTTGACAGTGACAGCCACTTTCTATGTGCCTTATTGACTCATCAGGAGTGTCGTACTGTAAGCAGGGTGCTTATTTTTAGGAACATGGAATAGCCTAGTGTTGAGGGAAAACACTGAATGCCTGTGGAGTTTGAGTAACTGGTATGAATAAACTACTTTGGTATTCATACCCATAAATCCTTGCTGTGTATGCTTAAAAAGAAACGACACAAAAACAGTTTGGGGTGTAACTGTGTGCGGCCATGCAGTACAACACTGTTCATTATGTAGACTATCTTGGTCTTTCTTCATGGTTGAGTATACACAAGTAGAGAACAGAGGATATGCCACAGCACTGCCAGGGGTTATATAGCCCTGTGTTGGCCATAATTGTTGCTGTTGGAATGAAATGTGCTACAAGAGATGTTAGCTTGTCGTGGAGTCAGTAGCCTATGTGTGTTGCAGAATAATTACTTGGCATGGATGCCTATCTGGCATGTGATTTCAGCAATCTATTTGATTTTTTTCTCTTTTGTAGTAGTGCTATTGTTTCAAATAGGATCTGCTGATTGTTTTTTGTATTGCAGCCCACCTGCTACATAACCCTCTCTTCAGTTGACTGGCTGGGCTTAAGCTTAAATTGTCTTCAGAATGAGTTGAGCCCCAAATGGTCCATCCAGAAACCATCTGCAGGCAGAGGCGGCCACAGACTTTGGAACTGTGTAAGCCTTTTTTAATTAATTGCTCACATTGGGCTGCTGGCTAACAAGGAAACACAACGAGGTTCCCATCAATGTACCAGACACTGCTAGTAATTGGTTATTTGTGTGATCTGACAGAACAAAAATCACATGTTCCTCTTCCATCATGAACTGTTGCTAGAACAATGTGGCTGGGCGCCATTGGGCATTGAGGATTAGAATGTCTACCAATACCTTGGCCTGCCACTGATGCTGCATAGTAAAGTTGAAGCCCTTTATAGCCTAATACTAGATTTGTTGCATATCACAATTTGACCTAATGGTTACAGTATCGGCTTTTGTCCCGATATTTAGTCAGTCTTTGTTCTCAACACTCTCCAGCCAGCTGATTTGGGCTTTTTCAGCGGTTGCATAATGTCCCCTTGATGTGCTATCTTGGACTTTTGCCTAGAGTGTAGTGCTGAACTGCTGTGTGGTTCTGGAATGCAGGCAGCCGTTTTATATTTCCATGCCATTCCGGTGCCCCTACTGGATCAGGTTCTTTGATTTCACACAGTGCATGGCAGTCTCACTCTTCCTGGATCTCTTTTCAGCACCTGAAGATGTAGCCCAGTGACAGACCTATGTGTCTGCTGGGTATTGCCTGAAACACAAGAACACTGACATGAATAAATCATTATAAACATCAGACAGTGGTAGACAGTCTTAAACAGTCTGAATGATGATCTGCTCAATCAAAAACTGTGTACAAAATGGTCCGCTTAGTTCAAATCCACAGTATAAAAGACTAATGAATTCCTCAGTCAGCCACACTCTAACCTTGTGGTGACTCAGGCAGTTCACAAGGCTGCCGGATTGCAGCACAATAACTGCACATTAACTGCACCTACTCTGATGTTGGGTTAAAACATAATTCAATCGCTTGAGCAGGAACATTGAGTTTCTCCTTTAAAAATATCTTGTCCTAGAGTACATCATGTCATAGTCTAGTTGAACTATGAATAACCTCCTTCTGTAGAGCTGCTCTTATGACAGTACACAAGTACAGTCTACTCTACTCTACGCTAAATACTTAATTAATACCTGATGTAATATCCATTGAAAGAACTGAGATTGACAAATGGCTCTTCTATAATAGGTTTCAGTCAGATAAATGGGGTCCATCCATATACCTGTTCATTCAAACAGATCCTTTTGAAATGCCATCTCAGTCATTGCTGTGGTTGGTGAAGAAAGTGCCGTCTCGGTTCTTGAAGCTCATAGCATTGACTAAGAATTGTATAGCTTAGAGCAATTGTGTCCAGGCATTTAAGTAAGTCATATAAGCTTAGCTCAATTGTGAGATCCGTTGCAATTCAAGCTCAAGATCAGTTTTTCAGTATTTCAGTTATTCATTTTTCATGTCAATGAATGTAGAATAAGCTTAATTAGTTTCGGAACCAAGCAATGTTCAGGCATTGTTTTTTTTTTTCAGTGTGTGGTGATACGATGCAGATGGTGAGCTAAGCTCATCTTTGTCGTTCTCAGCTTCCCTGGGCTGTTGCAGATAGGTTTGAGTTTGCAGATAGGTGTTTGGCAGACAGCTGTCTGCTGTTTATTGTCATCCAAAGGCTGTGAGTCAGAGCTTCAATTAACGATCTCTTTGATTGTAGTAGTACCAGAACTTTCTTAGTTGTCAGTTCATTGGCAAACATGGGTGCCAAAGTCTGTACACCATGTTTTATCTAGCCTAGAAGTACTGTCATTGGTTCCTGGTATCTGCAAGCTGATAGTATGTCAGATTATGTAACCTAAGCTTCCCAAGAAATAGACGTAGAGACTTCTTAAAGGTTGGAATAGGCTTTCTGCAGGGTACGTGTGCAGTATCCACTTTTTGTCCGTTAATGTGTTGCCAAAGTATGCGAACGCATTCGTCAAGTCATACAGATAGCATGCATTAGTTATACCAGGCTCCAAGGGCGAAGGTTTCACTGTATTTTAAGGTGGTTATTAAAATCTGTTTTACGAAGCCAAATGTAGGTAAATGTTTGTCTGTAGTTAGTAAGTTAAACTTGGATTTTTTTCACACACCTCAGCTGGCAGGTGCGTCGGACATGGCCCATGGGTCACTCAGCAGACAACTTGAAACGACCACCGCACACTGCACCGCACACTGACCATTTCTCAAAGAGATTGCATGATGAAGGTCTAGTACAGAAACTACTAGGGCTGTAACGATATTGTATCGAACCGAGAAATCGCGATACACAGACTCACGATACTGTATCGTGATACAAGGAGGCAACATCGTGATACACCCTTACAAAGTTTTGACACCCATCAGTCCAGAAAACTATCACATGATATGAAGTGATAGTGCTTCCAAGCTTCAAATCATCATCATTATTATATTTAAACTTTTAAAAATGATATGTAAGCTTAGCCTCTTGTAACCTATTCTACCTACAATCTATCATAGTTTTATTCATGATTTTGTTTGATAACATTGGCAAATGTGAAATTGTGGGGTGTATCGAACCGTAGGTCAGAAACCGTGATACAAACCGAATCATGAGTTGAGTGTATCGTTACAGCCCTAGAAACAACGTTCATTAAAGTAAAACAGCGAAATGGTGTGCGGGAGTTTTTTCAAGTTGTCTGCTGTAGTTAGTAAGTACCATGTCAAAGACACTGGTTGTTATCTTTATAATTAGGGCTGGGACATTAATGCATTGATTTAGATTAATTAATCACAAAAATTAACGCGATTAAAAAAAATAACTCATTTTAATCGATTTTAAACCAGTGTGGAGGGCAGCATTTCGCCTCATGGTGAACAGTCTGCTGAAATTGAGAAGAGTTCTCTCTTCTTTTAAAAATGAACAATATTTTTAGATTAAGCTTATTTATTGTCATTATTCAAAATCCATGTGAAAAAAATTCTTTTCACTGTTTACAAGTCAGATATTTAAATGCGATTAATTTGATTAATTAATTTCAAAGCCTATAGATTAATTCGATTAAAAAATGTAATCGAGTCCCAGCCCTATTTATAATGTTACGTAAAGACAATTTGGTGTACTTAAACCTGTGACATGTTTTACGTATTGTTTACCCATTTCATTTCAAATTCCATAGTTGACAGACTTCTTGAAACAAGATTCTTTGATTCTGATCACCATCCTGTTGCCTATCTAAGGACCCATTTTAGGCTCATTATTTCTATGTGACCCATGCGAAAGAGACTCATCGACTGGTAGGATGGAAATTTGGGCTTCTTGCCTTGGATATCTGAAATGTAAATTAAGCTTAAGAGACAGCATTGTGTCCTTTCACGTAACTGCAAAACCTGGCTTCCCAATGCCCCAACTGAATATGCAGCCTTTCTAAGGCTGTGCAATATATCGAATTTATGTTTTGATATCAATACTGCTGTCAAACAATATCAAATTTCATAATATCGAATTGAAACCATATATTTGACATTTGTCTATACTGCCAAAAGGTAAGTTAGGTTCCGCTAAGCGCAATGCATTCCCCTCCACTTGAGCCATTGCGAGCACAGATAGCAGTCTTACTATCCAACACTCGTGTAGAACACTACTGTGCGTTTCTTTGTAGCCACCCACTGGCAATGCTGTAGGGAGGGAGATACTGAATTGTTAAGCACAATTGTTTGTCTTTAAAAGACACATTTTTAAAAAATCGTGATATCAATATTGACTGAAATAATCATGATATTGATTTTTCTCATAATCGAGCGGCCCTAAGCCTTTCCCAATTCTAATATGGACTGTAGAATTTTCAGACCGTTTTCCGCGAACTTGAGATTTTGAAAAGGCATGCAGTTCGCAGCATTTTAATCTGTTGCCATTTGTGTGCAGGTGTGTAATGTCACACGTGCTGCTTTGCAGACTATGATCGGTTTGAAGTTCATTTTGTATTATATTTCTACAGGCTATCCACAGCTTGAAACAGCCTGTTATTTTCCCCAAATGTAACAACTGCTTTGTTTTTAACTGAGTAATATTGATTTAATAATGTTTTTTCCGAGACGTGTACAGATGTCTAGGACTGTTCGGTCATTAACATTCTCCTATGAAAAGTAGAATATTACAGTAGGCCATTATCTCTTAACACAGCTTGTGACAAATATAGCAAATAACACTGCTTTGGGAAATCTTTGAACTGTGGAAGGTAAGGCTCTGTCACACCACTGATATTCAGTCCCCCTCTTGGCATCAGCCTCTCCTGTACTCTGCGGCTAGTGCATGTAATTTGTCATTTGCAAAAATGGTCCTTGCAATGAGGAGGACATGTGATATAATTAGGCTCATCAGCACAGCTCTCCAGGTGCAGTCATAATGTTTGTGGCTTTAGCTTAGACTCGCATAATTGCAAGAGGTGGATTTTTTTAATGTGAAGGCTGCAAACATAAAAAGGACCACATGTCAAGATGTCAATGTTGATGGGAAAATGTGGTTGTTGGCATCTAGATAAGTCACATCATAAAATTGCCTGAATGCACTCAACCCTTTTACCCGAGCTCGCGGCTTAGTAGCGAAAGACTCAGTTGGAGAAAAAGACTATTCAAAACAAAGACATTTCATTGTTTAACTGGTGTTTGCATCATGTTGCACAGTTCCTCAGTTCACATATTTAATGTGGTGTAGTAGGACATCATGATCAGATATGCTCATTGGAAGAAAGCTCCCAAAAGGCTTGCATCATTGTGGCAGCAAATGATGTTGCTCGAAGTCAGCAATGTCTTGGGAATTAGGCCTTGTGTATGAGTTCATCTGAAATCTGTCTCGCAAACAAGATATTTCCACCTTCTTTACCCCCGTGTCAGACATCTTCTGAATCCATACTACATGTAGAAAATCACATGTTTCAGAATGCTCCGAAAAGCTGCCACTGTGGTCTTGGTGCAAATGAATGCTGCAGTAAGCGTACTCTTTTTTTTATCGCACTTTCAGGATTTTGTGTCTCAATTTGAAATGTATATTTTTCAAAGATTCGTGATGTTAACATAGTGAATTATAACGGAAGGTGCTCGTAAAATTTGCCCGTGTTTCAGACTTATTCTTGTGGGATAAAGCTCATTCTGCAGCAGGATTAATGGTGAATGGAGTCTAGATATGCAAAGCACATTCTGCAGATCTCTCAGTCACTCAAGGTGAAAGCCTGGAGTGAACTGAAGTTGAGAGCTGGGGCTGCTCTTTGAGGTGTTAAATCTCCTTGGCAAATTGAGAAAGATACCAGTGAGAGCCCTTCCCTGTGATTAGGCTACACTTCTTCAGTTTATTCAGCTACATCATAGCCTTGCATTGACATTGTAATTGTAATGCTCACACATTGATCTGGTATATTTGCATATGAATCGAGCCATTTTCACATACTTAGTGGTAAAGGGACGTTGTTTGCCAATACACAACCAATGGTAATTTCCTTGAAAGGGGAACACAAGCAACATTTTTTCTATTTTCTCTGTTATTGTTTTCATAGTCCATACAATACCCCTGCCTAAATGCCCATGAGCAGATTTACTAGCTTATTGCGCTATCCATTTCTTTCTGTTTTATCAGGGTGATTGATGTCTGAATGGCATTTTACGGTGACAGAAGCTGTAGCGCTTCAAAGGTCTCTGGTGCTTTGTTGAGTGGCAGCGAGAGTATTTTGCCCTGTCACCGAACCCTGGAGTCCCATCATCAGTCGGAGTGCCATGCCGAGCCTCATGCATTTCTATTTCTGTGCACAATCCAATTAGGGGGAGGGCGATGCAATGTGGCCCATGCCACCGAGGATTGTCTGGCAGGAGAGGAAGAAAAACTGCTTGTTTGTTCATCATCCAGCCATTTTGTATCACACTGTTTTCCTTTTTCATAGATTTTACAATAGCATTGATTTTGCCACATATTTCCCCCTCTGATTGCTCTTACAGCACGGTGGGTTATGCACAGGCCATTAGCTAAAAACCACAACTCAATACTAAGCCATTTTTGAAAGAAAAAAGAAATCACTTGGTGTTGGGGAGAATGAAACAAAGGAGAGGAAAAAAGGGCAAAGTGAGCTCCTCAGAGCCTGCTTCCCGGAATGATTCCGCTTTTAAGCACAGTGTTCATCTGATGGATTGTCGAGAGAAAAATCTGATCCATCTTTTTGCTCCGCTGGAAAAACCTGCTGCCGGGGTGCCTCTCTCGGGGGCTGTCAAAGGGCTTACATAGCCGTTTCCTGGCGCGGGGTAGAGCAGGAGGCCAACTGCCGATTGAGTTACCAATTGCCTTTGTGGAACTGCTGGTTGCATAAATTGGACCCACTCAACTATTTACTTAAGCAAACAGGACAGCTGTGGGTTCCAGCCCCTGCCACCGCGTTTTCTAAAGCTGGCCATCTGTGATTGGAGGGTGTGCAGTGTGGCATGATCAAATGGCAGGTCGTGACTTCCATTCCCATGGGGGTGGTGTCTTCTGATAAGAACACCACACTAAAATAGAGAGATTCGGTTCACCTCCGCGTTCCTGGTCACAGTCATTATTCAGTGTTTGACTGGTAATGGCAGAGAAATGCATGTCAGAGAGTTGTGAAGACAAATGATTAGGTCACCCGCCTCAATAAATTGAGGTCATATTCCCTCTAGGGTCCTGGAAAGGAATCAGATTATGAAAATAGCTTCTTAATCGTCTGTTTTTCTAGAGAGCACTTCAGAGAGCTCTTCAGTGGGCCAGTGGCAATAGAGCTGCCTTGAGCCGAGCATTTTTTTTGAAAGTTTGAGGCTAAATGGTAGCAGACAGGGTAATGTAATGCCAAAAATATAATGTGTTTGTTTTTCTTGCTTTGTTCTTTGCAAACACAAGCATGCTGTGCTCGGCCTGTGTAGCGGTGTGTCTTACAAAGATTGAATTTTTAAAATGTTATGTTTCTCACTATTTTTTTCCCTCTGTGTATGCTGTTGAATCAGAGGTTGCTTAGGCGATTAACATGGTGCATTCATCCATGTTCATTCAATTTTCAAATCCCCACACAATTCCACCCACACTTCCTTATCAAGTGATACACGACCATTTTCAGTCTGTATTGTATTTCATGGGATTAGACTGACAAGCCCTGTGAATTGGTATTGATTTTGGACAAGCTTGGCTCTGTATCTCTCCTGGCTTTTTATCTGCTAAAATGGTGTTTGGTGCATCCATTCCATTTGACCCTCCCATCCCCATACGTATTTTAGAGCAATCGGATGGGATGGGGAGGACCCAGTGCTGTTGCAGTTGCCCCTGGTGTTAATTATTAACTTGTGATGAGGGTCAGGGGCCACGAACCCTCGGCTGAGGAGGCAGCTTCTTCTGCCGCCCTTGTGCTCACCGAGCGAGGATGGTGGATCACTTTATGGGACTTATTTACAGCTGCTCCGAGCAGCGGAACAGAGCTGTTAAGGGGTTGGCGAAAAATAAGGTTAAAGGTGCAGTTTCCAGAAGCGCTTAACAAAATGAGCACACTGAGTGGGTTGCTTAGGAGCGGCAGGACTAGCCTGGTGTTGAACCTTGAATCACTGTCATTCATGTGCCTTTCCACCCCTAAAAAAACTGCTGTCAAGAATGCTGCTCTCCATGGTGCAGTTTTTAATATTGTAATGTAATTAGGCTGCTGAAAAACATTTCACTTATAAATAGCCTCATGAATAGCCTCATTGAGTTAGACACATGACCGGGAGGAAGCACTGCTCAGCCTGCTTACTTGGCAGTCTTATCATTCTAGATGACAGATGTATGTAATGTCAACAACCGGCTCCATTCATCTCTGCTTTCCCCCTGTTTTACGTTGGAGGTCAGCAGGGTAAAATACTGGGTTCCATTAATAAGAATCCCTAAAGCAGAGGATAAGCTATTTTCATTTCAACGCAAGTCTACAGGGTGTCAATGTTACATTCAGGAAATACTGTCAATTTATATATAATTTACAATTTTGATATGATGACTGACTGACTAAGCTGCATATTTTGCTGTGGGTATGCTGACAGATCTGAACAAAAAAAAAACAGGGGTGTACAGCCTCATTATAGTTTAAAATGTATTGAAGTGTCATTTTTATCTGTGCATTTTTATTTTGATTAGGAACTGAACAAATGGCCTACTCAATCAGAATATAAATATACACCTCAATAGGGATAAAATTGATCTGATTACAAATTTAATCAGATTGGCAGGGTTGTTGCAGTCTGTTACAGCCTTCATAAACACTGATTGTGATTGTTTCTGGCAGGCTTCCGTGGTGTGTTCAGGTCCATTGGGTAACATTGTCTCCTGTTAACGGGTTGCCACTGTGACTATCAGAACATATTGTGTCACTTTGATAATGGTCATGTCTGCTGCATTTAGATCACACCGTTGCCATAGATTCTCTCCAATCAGGCAAACATAGCTTGTGATGTTATTTAAAATTCTCTCCCAATAAACTTTTGGTTTTCTTTTCGGGAACCTAAGCTGTCAGGTGCGTTGGAGTTGACCAAGTCGGTAATCAGAAAACTAAACAAAACTCTTAGCTGATTTCTATTACTCACAATCTTTCGGTCTTAGACCTGATTTACCTGATGAAGGTCCAATACTGAAGCGTTGTGAATACATTTCTGTCCTGTGCCGTGTTTCATTAGTGGCTGCCCTGTTGTTGTAATCCACATCAAATTGCTTACCAGTTATTACCAGCTATTGTAGCCTATTGCTCTGGCCTAAACTTATCCCAAGACTGGTAGGACATTGTCCTATTCATGCACAGAAAATGGACATCATAAATCTACATGTATTGTTCTTCCAACATTTAGGTAAAGATTGGGCATAGACACAGATCTTTTGAATGTTGAGGTCTCTTCACTTTTCTTTTGCAATTAAGCAAAATGCTTAGGCTAAATCTAAAGAGACAGCTAATCCTTTGCTTTTGTTTACATTTAAGCCAATTGAGGTGTTAAATATGTTAAATATGTTTCATTTCATTGGATCAAATTCTAAGCAGTGTGTGCCAAGGACCTTTGCATTAGGCCTAGTTTTCAAATCCGTAGCAACATTGTTGATTCATCTCAACTGTTTCAAGCTCTTGAAAGGGACTTTACACTTGTCATGTTCACATTTATTCACAAAACACTGCTTTATGTCTTGGTATGGACTCATATGGAAATGGCTGCATGCTGACGATGTAAAAAGCTATTTTCCTGTTCCGATCAGACATCTTTTATATTTGCCTGAGCCCCACTGGTTAGTTGTGTGTATTATGCTTAAACAATGTAAGTTAGGTGATCAGCGTCTGTAAGGCTATACCATATCCTCTAGCCTGTGGCTGAAATGTAGCCTAGATAATACCCTGGAGTAGGAGTCTGTCAAGCTGTTAACTCCTGCCAGCAGTCGCAAGGCGGTTAAGTGCTCGGGGGCAATTGACTGCTCTTGTTGAGGTGACAGAAACCACTGATAATTCCACACAATACAAACAGAAAGGGAAAACACCTAACCGTGGCTGCCAAACTGTTCTTGTTTATACCTGCTCATGCATGCCCTGTATGCATGAATGATCATGTGACATGTGAGTCTGCATGCAATAAATGTTTGACCATTTTTCTTGTCAGTGTGGACAAAAGGATGGTTTTGCGTCCGGAACTTTGAGAAAAAAGGACTTTGTGGGCAGAATTGTTTTTCTGATGTAGTGGATATGAGCTTGTAAGGGCTGGGCCTGGTCTGTGTCTTTAAACTCCTTTACACTATAGGCTAATCTAGCAATGCTGCACTTGGTATTATTCTGTTTACAGTAAAATGTATTATAACTCTGGATGACTAAGCAGTAAGCCTTTAATTATTTTCTGTGTTATCATGTTTCTACACCACACCATGCAGCACAGTAACACAATATAAGTAAGTATCTTACTAAACTTACTAAATATGGCAGACCCATCACTGAACAAACAAACATACTGCTGATTTGTCGCCTTTAGCAGTGATGGGGAAATGGCCAACACTCAAAAGGAATTGGGACATTGAGTCACATTTTACTCAACTGTGAACATAATATGCATGACTTGGTAAGCAGATCAAGCATGTCGCTAAACCTGAAACTTGTCTTGTTTTTTTTCCCAGCTGGTTCAATTACATGGCTTTCGTTTTGTTACCACATTACTAGCCAAGTGCTCAATCCAAATGAAGATATCCAGTGTTTCCCACAGAACATGGTTGTCGAGGTGGATCGGACTTAAGTTAGTTCGTATTGGAGACATGTGACTGTCATCATTGGGTAGGCTATCTTTCATATGAAATATGATGTGTAAGCTTAATCCTATCATTATATGAACCGAATCGTGTATTGGGTGTTTCGTTGCAGCTCTACTGAGGAGCTATGAGGGCAAGGTTTTTTTTCATCAGTAGTTGGCTTGTGGGACACAGATTTCTAAGGCTTAGGGCACTGATAGTGTTGTTTTGTTTATTTAGCCAACATAACTGCTTGCCAGGACAAATAAATCGGTCCCTCTTGATTTGTCAACTTTGAGTGCTTGAGAGATTTACTTATGTTTTATCAAACTATATCAGCACAGTTATGAGTTTGTGCGTAGCTGGAGAATAGCCCAGATGGCCTTTGATGAAGTGTCTGATCACTGCTGCATCACACTCTTACTGTCAGCACTATGAGAAGGGTTTAGCCATTTTATTATACTGTGGATTCAGCCAGGCTAGTCGCTTCAAGAATAAAATGAATGTTTCTAATGGTATGACAGGGATGAAAGGCTAGCTTATTTGTCATGATCATGGCTGCGTAAAGACTAAAGAGAGCCCGCTGCTTGGCCCTCAGACATCAGCTCCTTGGCTGTTCAATCAAGGATTGCTTTGACTTCAGGCTAATCAGCAAGGTTATACTTCAACTTAGTATTGCGTCAGAGATGCACTGCATGTAATATCCTTGATGTGATTTGACTTTGATACTTTGAGTGCCAGCTGCTGATTTCCAAGTGTTCTTAGTCTGCATAAGAGGTCATGCATTTCATTCAGCCAGCACTGAGAGTGACTCAACTGTGAAGTAAAAAAAATCCTGGCACAATTAAGTTTCAAGTTCACAAACTAGATCACTCCAGTACACAAGATCCAAGTGATTTATGTCACCCCTCCCCCCATGGAAATATGTGTGTATCCCCATTGATGCCTTTTCTCTTGCCCTCGCCATTGCTCTCACTCTCAAGCCTGGTTTATGGTCAGAATCAAACTTGTCTGAACAATGATGCAGACAGCCACACAGTTATTTTTCTCCCCTCCGCCATCACTTAGTGCAGGACTCTGAAAATGTGACTGCCCACAGACAGCTATGCAGTTAACTGCAGCAGGAGCCGCTGTGATTGGTCCTCTCGACCAGAGCCCTCTGCGCCCGAGAACAGACAGCTATTTCCTTGTTCTAACCTTCACCGGGCTACGGACTGTGAGATGTTCATTAAATAAGTTACCAGTGCTTTGTAGCTTCATTTATTTACAAAAAGACACTTGCAAATTACGACGCTGAAGTTAGGCTATATAGTAGTGTTTCTCAACTGTATGTATTGAAGGCAGTTTGAATCCTCTCGTTGCCCCTACCGTTGTGACGCATAGCGCAAACCTAGGGATCGAGCAAAAATCAAAACTCTCTGCGTAGACCTGCGGGCGACAGTCTGCAAAGAGAGTAGTAGTCTGTGTGAGAGTGAGAGAGAATGAAGGAATCGCATGGGAAAAACAGGCGGCTGAGGAATAACTTAATCAATTTGTGGTGCTTGGTTTTCATTCTGAGGTGCTGTGCCACAGAATGGTGTACGTATGGGAATCACTGACAATTCTACCTTCAGTTATAGTTTACAGTTGGGTATTATGGTTGAGATGTTAACAGGCTAGAATAAATTATTTTAGCCCCCTGTGTCTTTCCAACTACATAGACATTTGTTGCAGCATTATTATTGAATTGTTCAATGGGGTGTTTATGAAGCAGTTGTGTTCGTTGTTCATGGTCTTCAATGACGTGCAGCGCTGCCCTTTTATATGATCCACGTTGTTTTTGTTTATAGTGGTGTAGGCCTAGAATCTAGTGTGGATTGTCTTGGCTTTCGAGTTCTTAATGCCATTCAGGCCAACTGAATTATAAGATGTTGACAGTTCTCCTGGATGACATACAACACAGGCCCCCAACACACACCCCAATATATAAAACGTCATATTTTAAAGTGCTTTGGATTTTGGTCGGTACAAGGTGAAGCTACACCAAGTGATAAAGTGGCATGGAAGCTACGTAGCGATGTGTACGAGTTAGCACCATGAAGGCGCAACCTCTGAATCTAGAGTTTCTACATATAAATAAAATTATGTCGTACTTTTTGCACTGTCTGCCATAAACTGTCTTCAACACGAAAAGAGGAGGCGGCTTTGTGGTGTTTTGACAAGCACCATAATCACCCTGCATTTAAAGGGGTATGCCACTATTTCGGGGCTTAATACAGTTAAAATCGTTGGCTGGGGTTTATAAAGGTGGTAAAGTGTCTTATTTTTCATGTTAAGCATTGTCTTGCTTTAAGACAAGTTAAAAGAGGGAATATGTCGCTAAGCTACTACACGGATCCATTGACTTTCACTAGCTTAGCGACATGCTCCCTCTTTTAACTTGTCCTAGAATTAGTTGATGTCAGGTATTTCACACCTGGTGGAGGGCATGCATTTAAAAGCGCATTGATTGGAGATAGGGGCTGATGCGGAGAGATCTCCAGCATAAAATATTAGCGGGTAAAATTACAGTTTTGTTCACTGTCTGAAATAACCACTTGATATCTCCGCCTTGTGTATTGCTTTTTTCGAGGACCTTCACTCACTATTCGACTCATCTTTGAGCTTGCATAAAACACGCCCCCTGCGCGTTAAATATTTGTAAGTTGTTGTGGATAACTTTCTAGTAAGTTTAATGTAATGTAAATTAGCCTACAGTCGGTGCGTAATATAATAATATAATAATATAATATACGGTGCGTAATATATGGTATAATATTTTATCGCCCACTGCATACAAAATACAGTCTATGGTTTTATGAAGTCAATGCATGGTTGCCATCATGGTGTGTTCAAAAGGGAAGATGTGAAGCTGGGGTAAGTTGATGAAAAGAATGTGCAAGAATATGAGGGCTGCAGTCATATGCCTACGTATATTATGCACTGCAACGGAAGGACATGTGCGTGTGTGCGTGTGTGTGTGTGTGTGCGTGCGTGCGTGCGTGCGTGCGTGCGCGTGCGTGCGTGCGTGCGCGTGCGTGCGCGCGCGTGTGTGTCAGGGATGGAAATAAGCACCCGTCCACCTGCCAATGACGGGTACATTTCAGTGGTGACTGGTATATTTTTCAACCCACCAGTCACTTTGACTGGTAAAAACAGTGAGTGACTGGTAGATTTTGAAATATACCTACCACCGTGACTGGTGGGGAAAAAAAATAAGTTCCACCCCTGTCTGTCTGTCTGTCTGTCTGTCTGTCTGTCTGTCTGTCTGTCTGTCTGTCGCCTAACTTAATTGAGGGAGCCAATTAAAGTGGGGAGGGGTGGAAAGTCAGTGTCTCGTAGTAGTTGACAAATGGAAGTTTGCAGTTTGTTTGAATAGTATACAACGACAGAGATGAGGCGCACACAAGGCTTGCAGGTTCAAAAAGTGTCTGGAGACATTGATAATGGACTAGGTCCGAAACGTTTGTAGCTCCAGATAATTTCCGTTGACTTCTTTTGTTAATTTGTCGGCCACAATACACTTTTTGAACCTGCAAGCCTTAAGTTGTGTGCGCCTCATCCTTTTTTGTCTGTCTTAGTATCACTATTTTTGGTGAGCAGTCGCACCAAGCAACAAGCAATTCTAAGTTAAGGCGCAGACGCCAACCTTCTTTGTTTCCTTACCAATAGTATACAACGGACATGATTAGCTCTGGGTTTTACACCAAATGATACATTCGTAACGTCTAGTAAACGTTTGTTGGCAATCGTTAACCACACCTCCCCTACAAGAAATTCAGTAGGTGGTCTTCAGACTCAACCTTTTTTAGCGCATTCAGGCCGACTGAGAACCGCGCTGGTGCCCCTTCCCGCACCTAATCGTGAACCGGCCGTCGTGTTCAAACCAAAGACCCTAGCGTTTGCGAACTGGAAAGTTGGTCGGTTCCATGAACTGTGACGACAACGTGGCCATCAGCAGGTTCATCTGGGTAACAGTCACATGAGTATAAAATTCAGAGCCCGGTATGAACATGGGCGGTGCGCAGAAAAGCACTTTTCTGCTAAACCTAACTGGTGCGGGCACCGGCACCTGCTCCGTTGTGGTCGGCCTGAAAACCACCTTTGTGATATGGTCTAGTGTGAAGAAAATCATGGAGAAGTTTTAACATTTTGACAGTGAAAGAGTGGGAACCCTGCTTATTGTGTAACCTTTTCCTAAATCCATTGTGAGTCTTGGCTGAAATGCCAAAAGCAATTCAGTTGTTAGCTGTTGAACTGTTGAAGTAGATTAGGTTTTGCTAACGTATTGAGTGGCATGTTCAAGACCACAGTATTAAGCTTACATGGAATGGAATCAGCTTAGTATGCTTACTTTGCAATGCTTATGGATGAAAATGCAAAAATTTTGGTGGGAGATGCACATCATCTGTGATATCATTGTGGACGCTGTTTTGATGGATGCGTTAATTTAAAATGATACTCTCCCATTTTTGGAAATAAGCTTATTTCACACCTCCCCTTGAGTTAAATAATAGGCTCTTGCCTGTCTCCTGTACTTCCAACCGTTTTCTAGTTATGGCAGTGCACATTTTACCTCCAAGCTAGCAGTTAACATTGAGTCCTATGAGACCAGTTAGCCGCGAGCTGGTCTCATAGGACTCAATGTTAACTGCTAGCATGTTGAAAGTACAGGAGAATGTTAAAACCCTATTATTTAACTCAAGGGGAGGTGTGAAATAAGCGTATTTCCAAAAATGGGACATTATCACTTTAAGCTTACATGATTGAAATTTCAAATTAATGTGCAAAAACTCACTCTCACTAAAGCACTTCCCATTTCTAGGTTGGAAGCAGTGCATCTAAACGGAGATCTGAAATGCCTACTTATATTTCAGTTAACCAAAGACTAAATCATTGGAACATCTATACTGGTTGACACAGAGCTTGATGCTGAGCAACAAAAGGAAAGAGGAGGAGATGTTGTAGCTACACACAGAGAGAGAGAGAGAGAGAGAGAGAGAGAGAGAGAGAGAGAGAGAGAGAGAGAGAGAGAGAGAGAGAGAGAGAGAGAGAGAGAGAGAGAGAGAGAGAGAGAGAGAGAGAGAGAGAGAGAGAGAGAGAGAGAGAGAGAGAGAGAGAGAGAGAGAGAGAGAGAGAGAGAGAGAGAGATCTGAAGTACCTTCTGTATAATTTTGCAGTATAACTGGTTAAAGACACATTGGTCTACTTCTGTACAGCATAATTTGCAGAATATTATGCATAGCCTAATCTACGGAATACATAGTCTTTTTAATAGGACATGTCCTTGCTACTGTACTGACCACACAGTGTGCACATGGCTACTTAATATGATAGTTTCTAGTGAGTGACAACCATGGACAACCATGTCACTGACAACCATGGAAACTTTGGAGGTAAGGATTTGTTTTGTAAGCCTGTTTTGTGCAACTTTCCTTGTTCATGTTACCCTTTAGAAGAGGGTATGTTGAGGGAGCACTCTCTTATCTGTGTACTCTACTAAGCTATGTGTGTGTCCATGTCTGGTGAACCAGTAATGTTCAGTCATATCAGCTGGGTGGATATCACGTCTTTTCTGCAGTGCAGTTTCAAATTTGCACTCAATCCATCTACAACCTTGAGATACGGGTGCTTCATGTTTTACTTGTTTTTGAAAATTCTCATGAATTCATTTTGGTTTAAATTCTGGGGGGAAATGTTGTGCAACTCCATCACCCAGCTCTTTGCCAGATAGTGTTTCAGATGTCTGTTTTGTTGAGCTTTGGCAGGTTAAAAACAGCAACCATTGACACCATCTTCCAAAGTTGAAGAAAATATCCCCTCTCTCATCAGTAGCTAAGGTGTTGAAAGCGTAAATTTGTGTTTTCTCATCAAAGTCACAAGCACATGCCAGTTCAGGAAACAGTCAAATGACAGCTGAGCTTCAACAGCTGCAAATTATAGGCTATAAGAGTCAGTTGCAATTGACAAGATTGATTTTAGAGAGTGAGCTGAGAAAACACTTCACTACATTCACATTTTGGTGCCTTCGAGAAGCGGAACAAGTTTATCTGTTGGGGGGACCATGAAGAGCCTGTCAGTGGTGGTTTGGTAAAGGTTGCTCTTGATCGCAAGAGGACCACACACTGTACGAGTGCTTGCAAAGTCACTTGATGGATCCTCACAGTGTTGCAGGTGCAAATGGGAAGTCTCACACACTTCTGCAGGGGAACCCATCACCACTCAACTCCTCTTTTACCCCTCTTTTATGTGGAGTTAAAAGTAAACAAATCACCTCTAACTTATATGTTTGGTTCAGATCATCTTTCTTGTCATCATCTAAGGCAGTGCTTCCCAAACTTTTTCACATCACGTACCCCTTGGAGCATTTCAGCTCCATCTGCGTACACCCCCCCCCCCATAATAAAATAAAGAAAACACAATGCACATCAACATAAACGTCCACAGATGAATGGGCATAGAGCTAACATTGTTGCAACATGTTCTGTAGGCTACACCAGTAGGTCACTATGAAAGGCTTCCAGCCAGAGATGTAATGGCCCATTAAGGTTGCTAAATTCATGTTTTCAACCAGCCATTATTGTTTAGCGATCTCACAGCACTTATTAAGGAGAGGGTGCTTAGAGGTGTGAATGTAGATTAAAACGTGCCATGGCTAGTAGCCAAGTCAACTTTGTAGACAAAGTTAAAATTTGAATGCAATAGGACGGACGTGACTGGGCTAAAAAATATCGGAGTCACCTAAATTGAACACACATACTTGTTCACGGCTAATTGCGGATATTTAGGGTGGTGTTAGAAGGTGACTGTTTTGGCTAAAAAATGACATTGCATGAACATAACAGTTCGCTAAAAGCATGCTAACAGCATGCTAACAAACACATAGCCTGCAGTCTGCCTGACGAACCAGACCTGACAAAGCTTATTTTGTCAAAATCCCAAAAGTAGCAAGTTATTATCTTACTATTGGCGTAATCACAGGTAGGCCTACTTGTGGATTGAAGCACATAGTCCCAGAAACTCTTCACCAACTCCAGAAAATAACGTGATGATATGTTTATTAACAAAAGCCATTCATTTGATGCTGCCCTATGCAGACTTTAGGAGACTGCCACAGCGTGTCTCCTCCTCGGGGAGATGGAACACACAGAGATGTACCACGCACGCGACTCTCCTCAGCACACAGCTGATTTTGCGATTAACCCCCATGGAAAAATAAATTAAGATATGTACTGAAAACGATGTTTACAAGGAAACAATTTAACCAATACCCATGAAATACCCAAAACATCAATGCCCATGCCTGAATCGAATATTAAAGGCTATTGATTTTTTTTCCTGCATTTTTTTTTTTCAAAATTCTTAATCTCCTCGCGTACCCCCTGCCATCACCTTGCGTACCCCCTAGGGGTACACGTACCATAGTTTGGGAACCACTGATCTAAGGGAATGTACAATGTTGGAATTGCTTGCATCTGCAGATATAGCCGTTTTCCATTTCGGTTCTGATAAATTCATGTGCAACTTCTAAAATCCCAGAATCGAGGCCGTAAGCTTATGTGTCTCAACAGGGAAACGTAGATGGTTGTTTTTGTTTATTCAATGATGCTTATGTCTGCTGTCATCCATGAATGAGTGTATTGTGTAAGTAAATTCACGTTGCTGTATTTCCTTGTTTTGAAAAAGGAGATACTGTATAGCTGGTTTGACACAGCATTACACACTGCTCTGTTTTGGGAGATTGTTGGTAATCTTGGTGTCTAGTTGCATCTGTTGGTCGAAATTCAATTTGCTTTTTTGGAGGGCTTGTCTGCGACTGTTTTTAGCAAGTTTTCTCATCTAAATGTGAAGTCTATTTATTGCTCTCCACATGCTTTACCGCGCGGTCACACCGCCAGAGAGCAGTCAGCAGAAGCGTTAAAAGCAGCAAAGCGTGTCTAGAGTCAAAAGCGTCAAAAGCCGAGAGCGTCAAAAATTGAACTTCATCTAAAATATGTAGGGTTGGAAACGGGGGTCCACGCGCACCCCCCGGCTTTTTTTACGGCACCTGATTTTTTTGTGTCTTTAGAGTGTCTACTTCCAGAATCTGCCAGGTGCCAAGCTGAAATAATGTCCCATGGCCTTCATTTTTAACCATTTAATGCACCTGACAGGAACCCAACAGATTGAAGCAATGACAAAGAATAGGTCATAACTTTTGAAGTAAACTACATACAGAGACAAATTAACACATTATTCCATACAATATTGACCTGGGGAATGGAAATAAGTTCTTGTTCTTGACTTTTGACACCATTTAAACGACCATTTGCTCAGAAACAGCCATAAAATGACCCAAAATATGTAGACACTCAACTATCTTTTCATTCTTTTGAGTTTTGTTGTCTCTTTTTCACCACCTGCTCTTCCTTTATCATTTGCAGTGTAAATGTGAGTATTATATCGCATATTAAGCTGAAATTATGACCCCCAGTCTCCATTTTTGACCCTTTAATGCGCCTGACTGAAACCCAACAGACTGAAACAATGATACAGAATAGGTCATAACTTTTGAAGTAAACCACATACAGAGACAAATTAACACATTTACCCTCACAATATTAACCTGAGGAATGCTATTAAGTTGTTGTCTTTGACATTTCACAACATTTGAACAGCATTTTTGGTCATAATCAGCCATAAAATGGGCTGACATATGAAGACTCTCAAGTATCTTTTCATTCTTTTGAGTTGTATTGTCTTTTTGTCCACCACCTGCTATTCCTTTATCATTTGCAGTGTAAATGTGACTATTATCTCGGGTTTTAGGCTGAAATAATGACCCACAGTCTCCATTTTTAACCTTTTAATGCGCCTGACTGGAAACCGGCAGATTGAAACAATGATACAGAATGGGTCATAACTTTGGATGTAAACATCATACAGAGAGATTAACACATTTCCCCATACAATGTTGACCCAATGAATGATTGTTGTCATCCAATGATCATCAATGATTGTTGTCATCCAATGAATGATTGTTGTTCTTGTCTTTGACATTTGCCAACATTTGAACTGCATTTTTGGTCATAATTGCCAATGAAATTCAAGTAGGCCTATCTTTTCATTCTTTCAGGTTATATTTATTTTTCAACACCTGCTCTTGACTTCATTCATATTTACATAAAAAAGTGTATTAAGAGTATTAAGCTGGAATGATGACCCACAGGGTTAATTTATAACCCTTCAATGGACCTGAATGGAACCAACAGATTGCAACAATGATACAATTCATTGGGCAGTCATGGGTAAATTGGGCAGTCATGGGTAAGCAGTTAGAGCATCAGACTTGTATCCCAAAGGTTGTCGGTTCGACTCCCGACCCGCCAGGTTGGTGGGGGTAATCAACCAGTGCTCTCCCCCATCCTCCTCCATGACTGAGGTACCCTGAGCATGGACCCGTCCCGCCGCACTGCTCCCCAGGGGCGCCACTGAGGGCTGCCCCTTTGCACGGGTGAGGCATAAATGCAATTTCACTGTGTGCAGTGTTTACTTGTGTGCTGTGGAGTGCTGTGTCACAATGACAATGGGAGTTGGAGTTTCACAATGGGCTTTCACTTTATTTATTTCAATGGAAGTTAACTTTTGAAGTAAACCACAGTACAGAGAAAAGGTAACCCATTTTCCCATACAATACTGACCCAAGGAATGCAATGAACAATTTTTGGCCTTTTATCAACTTTTAAATGCGCTTCTGGACAAAAACTGCCTTTTAAAAAAGCCCTAAAATCTATAGAAATTAAACTGTCATTCTATTTTGGAGGATCACAGCAGCAAGCAACCCATCCACACTAGTGTTTTGTAGGTGCATGACTACCTGAATAATGCACTATCTTGATCCAAGTGACCAGATTTGTAAAGTTTGTCAGCCATGAGTGTGTTTTACACTGGCATGTTTCTCTGTCAGTCTATGTCTGCAGAAAAAGGTGAAAGACACATCTTCATGTTACAAATTACATGTGGAGGTTTTGCAATAAGAAAAAGGAAAGAATATACGCACACCACAGATGCTCCCTTGTCGTGAGACACCTGACGAAGACCTTACAGGTCGAGACGTTGTGTGAGCTTTTCACACATTAAATGATGACAAGGGAGCTTCTGTGGTGTGCAGATAGTCTTTCCTTTTTTCTTGTGTGTTCTTTTATGTCCTGCACCCACGGCAATTGCTTTTTGGGATGTGCCTTTACCTCACATTTTTTTAAGGTTTTGCTAATAAGTCTTAAAGAAGCCTCCTTTGTTTCTTGAACCTCTGAATGATGATGGTGCTAGTTGGTTATTAAGTTTTGAAAATGAGATACTGTTTCAATCTGAAACTCAATAACATAATCAAATGTATACTTTAAATGAGCAATGAGAAGCACCCAATAAAACTTGAAAGAATGAAAAAAGACTGCTTATTTTCTACACATTTTGGGTATTTTAATGCTATTTTTGTCCAGGAACACGGTTTAAACGTTGATGACAGTCCTTCACAAGTGCTTCATTGCATTTCTTGGTTCAGTATTGTATGGAAAATGGGTTAGCTTTTCTTCTCTTTGTGGCTTACTTCAAAAGTCAACCCACACTATGTCTTTTTATGAAGTATTATAAGTTTAAATGTTGTCAAATGTCAAAACAACTTAATTTCATTCTTCAGCTTAGTATTGTATATCAAAATGTGTTAATTTTTCTCTGTATATAGTTTAATTCAAAAGTTATGACCCATTCTGTATCATTGTTTCAATCTGTTCCAGTCAGGCGCATTAAAGGGTTAAAAATGGAGACTGGGTCCTTATTTCAGCCTAAACCCAATATAACAGTCACATGTTCACTGCAAATGATAAAGGAGGAGCCGGTGGTGGACAAAAGACAATACAATTCGAAAGAATGAAAAGATACCTGAGTGTCTACATATTTTAGGCCATTTTATTGCTGATTATGACTACAAATGCTGTTTAAATGTTGTGAAATGTCAAAGACAACTACTTAATAGCATTCCTCAGGTTAATATTGTGAGGGTAAATGTGTTAATTTGTCTCTGTATGTGGTTTACTTCAAAAGTTATGACCTATTCTGTATCATTGTTTCAGTCTGTCGGGTTTCAGTCAGGCGCATTAAAGGGTCAAAAATGGAGATTGGGGGTCATAATTTCAGCTTAATACGCGATATAATACTCACATTTACACTGCAAATGATAAAGGAAGAGCAGGTGGTGAAAAAGAGACAACAAATCTCAAAAGAATGAAAAGATAGTTGAGTGTCTACATATTTTGGGTCATTTTATTGCTGTTTCTGAGCAAATATGCCGTTTAAATGTTGTCAAAAGTCAAAAACAACAACTTAAATTCATTCCTCAGGTCAATATTGTATGGGAAAATGTGTTTATTTGTCTCTGTATGTAGTTTACTTCAAAAGTTATGACCTATTCTCTGTCATTGCTTCAATCTGTTGGGTTCCTGTCAGGTGCATTAAATGGTTAAAAATGAAGGCCATGGGACATTATTTCAGCTTGGCACCTGGCAGATTCTGGAAGTAGACACTCTAAAGATACAAAAAAATCAGGTGGCGTAAAAAAAGCCGGGGGGTGCGCGTGGACCCCCCTTTCCAACCCTACTATAATATGTAATGAGCTCGGTGGCGGCAGGCGGCAGCCAATGGAATGTTCACATTTTTCTAAACACGAGCTTCGGTTGGTCGAGATTCTTGGTCGAACGCTTCAGGTTGAATCTTTTGCCTCGTTCAACGCCCCTGACCTGTGCTTTCCAGGCAGGAGTCAGCAGCGTTTTAGCTCTTTCAACGCCGGCGGTGTGACTGCAGCATTATACTGCACAATTGTCATCCCACTCACTGCACTATATACGGCATTACTTGCCCCTTGAACTAACAGACTTGTCAAATCTTTTCGAGGGTTTGTTAGCTCTTGGATGGTTGTATGAGAGTCTCATTTAGCCTGTCTGCTAGCATGGACTCATGTCTGGTGTAAGAATTTCGCAGCCATTACCAGGGTTCATGTGTTTCTCAATGCCCACACAGCCCTCACAGTCTGTCTCCATGTGTTTCACTAAGACATCTTGAATGTGGACCATGATGTGGACTTTTTTCACCGAACACACAGAGTGAAGTAAGCTTAGTATTTATGCACTGTGTAGAAATATAATGCAGAGATTGATCATCAAGAGAAAGACAGAGAAATAACAACCACGTGAATGTTGGATTTATGATCTAAGTACTTTTCAACAGTTTTTTTTTCTTGGTACATTTGAAAGCACCTGCCACAGAAAGTGCACTGGATTCTGTTTGGCAGATCTGGTTGCATTCATGCAGGCATTATGAGTCTGCAAGGCTGAATATTATAGCATCACAACTTGTAGCACTGTCAACTTTTTAATTCTGTTGACCTCTCTGCTACGCTGTAATGCTCAATCTTACTCATAAGAGAGACCCACAAAACCTATTCGCCTGAGATTTCTCATGTATGAAATCAGGTCAAGGTCATCGCATTGCACATGGTATGAATTGCATCACTTAATCTGACTTTCTGCTTAAAGCCTCTGTCACACCCTTTTTACAAGTTTAACATGACTCTGATTTCCATTAGGCCAAATTTCTTAGATAACACATTGTCCTTCGTTGCTTTTACCCCTCTGGTTCAGAAAGTCTTGTGATAAGCTTAATACAGTAGCATACATTCAAGTGACTACGGCAGGGGAGGCATTGACGTTCCACTATTTTACGTTGGGAAGTGGTTGTGGTCGTGAGACGTAAATATTACACCCAAAAAAAAAAACCCCTCAGAAATGGGGTAATTTGGGTCCCAACTGGCACAGATTTTTGTTTTTTTTTAGATGTATTTTTTGGTCTTTTTTGACTATCCATGATAGTGCAGTGCAGATGGTGACAGGCAGCGAGTTGGGAGAGAATGACGGGGAAGGGTTGGCAAAGGACCCGGGCCGGGAATCGAACCCGGGCCGGCCGCATAGCAAACGAGTGCCCTACCATTTGTGCCACGGTAGGGCCAACTGGTATAGATTTTAATGAAACTCTTTGTAGTGGCGACGAGGAACGACCGTAGAACTGAATTTGCATGAAACTGTCACCAATACTAAGGGAGAAAAGGATGATTAAAGTATTAAAAGGGTATGACTATCTAAATTGCCCTAACCGCATATAATTCAACAATCCTGGAGTTCAACTCAAATTGTTAGAAACTGCATTAATTGCAGTCTATTTGTAAACATGCTCTTGAAAACTTCCCAGATTATGCAAACTTGGAAAGTACATATGTAAGTCTTACCTCCTGTCAAATGATTTTGGAATATTGTATTTGGAGGCAAAGGAATATTTGGCAGCTGCACGTAAGCTTACTACGGTTCTCTTATTGCAGAGTTAGAGCATTGTTAAGTTAGCTGAAAAGAGCTGTTATGTTAAATTCTACTACTGCTTTTCCTCACGCTAGCTGTCATTATTTTATTTTTAAGTTATTAGATATGACATGCTTAGAGTTCATGACTACAACACTGTTAGGACTTGCACAAGCAGGTTATTGGAGTGCTTCTGGGTTTTCACCTTTTTCCTTGGTGCTCTTCAGTGTAGTGGCTCTCAAACTTGGTCCAGGTATATAAGTTACATGCTGAGGCACTCAAGGTTGCGATTTTTTATTTGGCCAAATAAGTTGTTTAGTGACCAGCGGTGGTCATGTGTGGTGGTGGCGCTGGTGGCCCAACGGGACACTCCGCTAGGCCTCTCAGAACCAGGGTTATTCATTTCTGCAGTTATCGAGGCAGCCCTAGTGCTGAGAGGGAAGAGAAGTGAGAGCATGGGCTGAGTTGTGTAGGGGGAGGGGTGCGACGAGCTGTATGCTATGAGGGCCATTGGAGTCTCTGTGTCGATCCTATGAAAACAGTTTTTTTCCCCCCATCAAATTCTTTCTTTGATTTTTGTTTTTTCTTTTCAGATTTACATTTGTCACTGAGATTTTTTTTTCTTTCTTTCTTTTTTTCATTATTTAAAAAAAAAAACCTCAATATTAAAGATGGCCTCTCAACGTCATTTGATTAATATTGCTGTGTTCCCCATTGTTATTGAATGTGTTACGCGTTGGTCCTGTTTTAAAAAACGTTCTGGTTGCTTTGTTTCAAGCCGTTTTTGCAAGCTAGAAAGGTGGCTTGTGGAGAAACGAGAGGGTGTTCCGTGTTTCTCGTGGAAATGCGTCTCTGATTGGCTCACTCCTCCTGCTCTCATGGAAACGCGTCTCTGATTGGCTCAGTACTCCTGTTCTTGGAGAGAATGTAATGGGAAGCAGAGTCGCCACTTCTCCGGGTGGTACTGCACTATAGGGGCGCCAACGGAGACGTGCATGCTCCATTCAGGGCTGTGCTCTTTCGACAGCGACCCCTAGGCGAGCTGCAGGCACGGAGCAACCAGAGTGGGCTTGCTGCATAGATGAGGCTTTGTGCTGTGTGTGTACCTGAGAGTAGCAACCAGCTGATAGCTAAGCTAAGCTAGATTTCGGGCCACCAGACGTTGCTTGTATTGAAAACAAGCAGAAAAAAATTACTTGACATGTTTTTAGAAAAATGGGTCGACTTAAACCTTTGTGAGCAACGCCTTCTTTCGACGTGACGAAACACAGAAAGGCTTTCGTGATTCGCTCGTTTCTCTGCATTATTTATGTCAATTGGGAAACACCGGGAAACACAGCCAGGCGAGGTGACGCACCGCTATGAGAGCCTTGCAAGTGAGTTTAACTTGGGGTGACCGTCCGATCTTCAAAAGGAGTGAGTAAAACTGTGTTTTATCGGAAGTTGGCCTTTAAAGGGTGACTGGATGGAGCCAAACACTCATGGCAAAATAGTAAGTAAAGCAAAGAAAAGTAAAATGGCTAACTTAAATCATGTTCAATTTCTGCCTGTCTGTAATTTCACTTCTACTGCACTCTAATCTGGCGGCATCATTAACTTTTTTCTAGAGTAACTTTGCAAAGTGCAACTACTAAAGATAAGCATGATTTTTGATTATTTATCATTAAGTAAGATATTTGTTTTCGTATGCAAACCATGCGATGCCATCCTATGTAAGCTTACTCCACCCAAAGATTTTGGCTCCGCACAAAGTCTGGCAAAACCCTCCTAGCTTGGTTCACTCACTGTTTAGCCAATCAGCAAACAGTTGAAAGTGGTGACGCAGAACTCACCCGCGAAGTCCGTTACTGATTGGTCAAGGTAACACTATCCACACTTTGGATTTGTTATTTGTATGCTTTTTCGACACAGTATCGTAACAGTCATGCTTAAAGCACAATGTGAGTTTTGATTTGAGTTCGGAACTCCAATGAATTTAAATGGCAGATAAAGATCAGACCATCTCCCACCCTCCATGGAGACGGATTCCTATTAGCTTTTGCCAGACTGTTAAACAGAGTCAACAGTTTGCTTCGCCCAAGCTACATGTAGGTTATTCTGCTATTGTGCATAGGGAACATTTTCAAGCAATGCAATGAACTATGTGGCATTCTCCGATTTCTCTCTCACTATTTTGCTTTGAGCGAAATATCACCCCCTTGGTAAACCGCCCCCATACTTTTCATCATTCCTGTCCTGGTTTCTGGAGAAAAGTTTCCATCTGTCTCTCATTCACTAGACTTTCTTGTCATGTTGTGGTCTTGGATTTCTCTGCTGTACTGATGGGTGACGATCTAAATGAACCGTGGGAGTTTTTTTTCCCGATTTGGCGTTACTGTTAGCATGCGCTTTCAGCAGCATGAAGTGAGAAGCTGAAGTGGACAGGGCTTGGACAAAATAACTGAGACACCTGTCATTTTAGTGTCATTAAGTTCCTCTTGAGTCCACAGTTAATTCTGTTGCATGTGGTTCATCCTTCTTGGTGGTATGCAGACATTAAGTTACCTTTGATACTGTGGCTCTTGATACATCACAAAGACTTGCTGTCTCAGTCAAAGATGCAACAGTTAAGTTACGCACGTACCAAGAATTTCTCCTTTTTGAACTCAATGCTGTGCTCTTACCCTGCAAATTGAACCTTCACACTTCACTTTACTGGTGCAATGTGCCATTAATGAAGATTGGGCAACATGCTGGTCCACTTGAGCCATGAAACTTCCCACACTAAAATGACCAGCCTGATCTGCAAAATTCCGTGCTCCTGGACACAGATGCTAAGGACACGAAATCCGTGTCCAGGAGCACGGATTTTGCCAAAATTCCGTGCTCCTGGACACGGAATTGTTTTCTGTGATGGGCACATGGAAGTGCTTTCTATATTCCCACAGCACTGTGTTAACTCTATCATTAGAAAATACATACCAAATGCTAATCCTAAACAAAATAATGCTATAGCAATTTAAGTTGTGCCCTGACCAAAACATTCCCTAACATTAACCTAATATGTCATTAAAGACATATTTTTGAGAAATACCTTTTCCAGTCGGTTGATGGGCTATCAAATTCATATAATGCATGAAAGAATACTAGCTGTGCCCAGACCAACACAATCCCTAACCCTAACCTGTCAGTAAGAAATGTTTTTTTGAGAAAAAATATTTGAAATTAGAAAAATCCTGAGAAAACACAAGACTGTGGAAACATAAATCTGTGGGAGTATAGAGAGAGCACTTCTGTGTGTCCATCACGGAAAACAATTCCGTGTCCAGGAGCACGGAATTTTGGCAAGATCCGTGCTCCTAGACACAGATTTTGTGTCCTAAACATCCGTGTCCAGGAGCACGGAATTCTGGAGATCATGTTGAAAATGACAGGTGTCTCAGTTATTTTGTCCAACCCCTGTATAATAACTTACCGTTGCGGCCACAAGTTTTGTTTTGTTTTTCATCCATGCCTTGTAAAGAAAAATTGCCTTGAGTAAAGTGTACATTTCATTTTTCAAGAATATATCGTGACCACAGTCATATGAGGAAACCTGCATTCAATGACATTATATTTGTCTAACTAAGGCTTAATTGTTTTATGCACCAATTGTGGTAGCCTACCCATCATATATTGTAGGCCTAGACTCTATTGCAACCTGTCATAGCCTGTTATACTACTCTGTTGTATATTTACAGAAAACAGCTTTTTTTGATTCAGTCATATCAATAACAATTCAGTGTTTGTTTAGCTTTAGTTTAAAAGTGCCAATAACCTAGCCGTACTTTGGCCACTTGTTGTGATGGGCATGCCAGTGGAAGATGCGATAAAGATCAGACCATCTCCCACCCTCCATGGAGACGGATTCCTATTAGCTTTTGCCAGACTGTTAAACAGAGTCAACAGTTTGCTTCGCCCAAGCTACATGTAGGTTATTCTGCTATTGTGCATAGGGAACATTTTCAAGCAATGCAATGAACTATGTGGCATTCTCCGATTTCTCTCTCACTATTTTGCTTTGAGCGAAATATCACCCCCTTGGTAAACCGCCCCCATACTTTTCATCATTCCTGTCCTGGTTTCTGGAGAAAAGTTTCCATCTGTCTCTCATTCACTAGACTTTCTTGTCATGTTGTGGTCTTGGATTTCTCTGCTGTACTGATGGGTGACGATCTAAATGAACCGTGGGAGTTTTTTTTCCTGATTTGGTGTTACTGTGAGCATGCGCTTTCAGCAGCATGAAGTGAGAAGCTGAAGTGGACAGGGCTTGGACAAAATAACTGAGACACCTGTCATTTTAGTGTCATTAAGTTCCTCTTGAGTCCACAGTTAATTCTGTTGCATGTGGTTCATCCTTCTTGGTGGTATGCAGACATTAAGTTACCTTTGATACTGTGGCTCTTGATACATCACAAAGACTTGCTGTCTCAGTCAAAGATGCAACAGTTAAGTTACGCACGTACCAAGAATTTCTCCTTTTTGAACTCAATGCTGTGCTCTTACCCTGCAAATTGAACCTTCACACTTCACTTTACTGGTGCAATGTGCCATTAATGAAGATTGGGCAACATGCTGGTCCACTTGAGCCATGAAACTTCCCACACTAAAATGACCAGCCTGATCTGCAAAATTCCGTGCTCCTGGACACAGATGCTAAGGACACGAAATCCGTGTCCAGGAGCACGGATTTTGCCAAAATTCCGTGCTCCTGGACACGGAATTGTTTTCTGTGATGGGCACATGGAAGTGCTTTCTATATTCCCACAGCACTGTGTTAACTCTATCATTAGAAAATACATACCAAATGCTAATCCTAAACAAAATAATGCTATAGCAATTTAAGTTGTGCCCTGACCAAAACATTCCCTAACATTAACCTAATATGTCATTAAAGACATATTTTTGAGAAATACCTTTTCCAGTCGGTTGATGGGCTATCAAATTCATATAATGCATGAAAGAATACTAGCTGTGCCCAGACCAACACAATCCCTAACCCTAACCTGTCAGTAAGAAATGTTTTTTTGAGAAAAAATATTTGAAATTAGAAAAATCCTGAGAAAACACAAGACTGTGGAAACATAAATCTGTGGGAGAATAGAGAGAGCACTTCTGTGTGTCCATCACGGAAAACAATTCCGTGTCCAGGAGCACGGAATTTTGGCAAGATCCATGCCCCTAGACACAGATTTTGTGTCCTAAACATCCGTGTCCAGGAGCACGGAATTCTGGAGATCATGTTGAAAATGACAGGTGTCTCAGTTATTTTGTCTAACCCCTGTATAATAACTTACCGTTGCGGCCACAAGTTTTGTTTTGTTTTTCATCCATGCCTTGTAAAGAAAAATTGCCTTGAGTAAAGTGTACATTTCATTTTTCAAGAATATATCGTGACCACAGTCATATGAGGAAACCTGCATTCAATGACATTATATTTGTCTAACTAAGGCTTAATTGTTTTATGCACTAATTGTGGTAGCCTACCCATCATATATTGTAGGCCTAGACTCTATTGCAACCTGTCATAGCCTGTTATACTACTCTGTTGTATATTTACAGAAAACAGCTTTTTTTGATTCAGTCATATCAATAACAATTCAGTGTTTGTTTAGCTTTAGTTTAAAAGTGCCAATAACCTAGCCGTACTTTGGCCACTTGTTGTGATGGGCATGCCAGTGGAAGATGCGTTTTTGGGGCACATAATTAGGAACACGGTGAACCGACTTTCACATCTTTGAAATGTATTGCAAGACGTTTCCTTTCCGTTTTAAATTCAAATGACAGACATCAATAATTTCATATGCACAAGAGAAAAAATATATCACCGCACATTTTGGCTTCTTCACTTTTGAGGGAGAGAGGCAAGCATGGAGAGGGAGGGGAGGGGGAGAAAGAGATGGGTGGGAGAGTAAGGGAGAACAATGCGCTGAACATGTCTACTGGAATATATCCTTGTTTGCAAAATAAACAGTGCAGAGCCCGTTTTCTATTAACTTAGAGCATTTCTAGTCCAGGGTGAATTGTCATAACCGACGGGACAACCTCTCAGCACTCTGATGTGCTCCCACAAGAATATGCTTGCAGACGCAGCAGCGAAATCTAAATAAACATTCTAGAACACAATGCATGGAGTGTTATCCGAAAGTCTTCTGTAGCTATTTCCGTTGGTGTTGAGTTAATGTCCTGTTTAGCCTAATGCAAGTATCACGTTTTTAGAATATTTTCATTTATATTTTTGGACTGGCCCGGCATTGTCCCAGAGATGATAACTTTGTGTCCCCCCAACAATTTTATGGTCCCAGGGACAACAGGATACCCCGTTAGTTTCGAGCGCTGCTCTCGCTGCTGTAGTAGCCAGCCATTGCATGCAGCTGAAAAGCTTTTGTCCCCTCCCCAGTGCGACTCTCGGAGAGAGGGCGCTCAGGTCTTTTCCTAGCGTCGTCTGTTATAGGGCATGCTGGGAGTTGTAGGTTAGCAATTGCGGCCGCCTCGCCAAGAAAGCGCTGCGGGAAACGCTGCTGATCATGTGGACAGGTGTTTTCCGCCTTACAGAAATCATAGGGCAATATGTGTGTGGAGGTTGTGGAAGGTACGCGAGTTAAGCCAAAACTAGAGGTGCACCGAAATGAAAATTTGTGGCCGAAACCGAATAATAATTAACCGAAACAGAAACCGAAAATTACAATTCAGTTAAAATCATCAAAAGTTAGATTTTTCATTATTTTTAAACATTGCTTAAATCTACGGCTTAAGTTACAATACATGTTTAGACAGGTTTTTGAAAGAAAATAAATGTGTATTTGAAGTCTTCAAATGTTAGAGTAGAACTGAAATGATTGTAATTAATGGCCATTTTCAATTCATTTTCTATTCGGTCATTCAGTTGGCTTTCGGCCGAAAACCGAAAGTGTCCTTTTTTTTTGCGTTTTCGGCCGAATATTTTCTGCGGCCGAATTTTCGGTGCACCTCTAGCCAAAACCTGACATACACTGAATGTGGTTTTTTTTTATTTTTATCAGAAGGCGAAATCAATTTGTGGTGCTCTGTTTTCATTCTATGGTTCTGCGCCACAGAATGGTCTATATATGGGGTCTTTCCAGATGGTATCAGAAAATATCCGAAAAGTTGGGATGGTGTTCTGCTCCATTTACTGTAATGTAACCATTTGATGATCCCAGTTGGAATGAGTCTTGAAAAACAAGCCTGTGAGTGTTTCATGTCAAGTGAAAGCCCTCCTGGGAAACTCCAACTTCCATTGTCATTGTGACACAGCACTCTACAACACACAAGTGCACACTGCACACAACGAAATTACATATATGCCTCACACTCCGTGCAAGGGGGCAGCCCATCATGGTGTTCCAAGGGAGCTGTGCGGCGAGATGGTACCATGCTCTGGGTACCTCAGCCATGGAGGAGGATGGGGCAGAGCACTGCTTAATCACTCCCCCACTAGCCTGTCGTGTCTGTAGTCAAACAGACAACCTTTGGGCTTACAAGAGGAGAGCAAGAGAAATTGGATGAAAAAATAAACACACTACAGATTTCCAAATTCACCCACCAGCTCGGGGATGTTAAAGTTACGAGTTACGAGTGACAGCAGGGGTAACGGTGCACTATGCCATGTGTACACCAAGCGCTACCTACGCGACCCAGGTAGCTGGGGTGGTTGAAGATATACACGGGGCTTTAGGGCTGTCAACGAGTGATTGGAGTTCGAATAGTGCTAAGAAACAGGAATTCGTATGGGGAAATGAATATTTCAATGTGGGAAGAAACATGTAAGTTCTTATGGTAGAGAGGCTACACTGGCTGAAAGCAGGAAGTGTAGCCCAACTGGACAACAGCAGAATAAAATATTTAAACTCCCGTGTTGTCTTAACCATTTATACTTTTCAGCTACATGGACATTTGTTGCAGCATTTCTATGAAGCTGTTAACTGGGGTGCTGTTCGATGTTCATGATCTTGACTCTTGTATGACGCGCAGCGCTAAAGCAGCCCCTTTAAATGATCCTCGCTGGTTTTGTTGATAGGTGGAGTAACCTAGTGCTGCAGATTAGTTTTCACATTTGAGTTCTTTTTGCAGTTCAAACTGCATTGTAAGAAGTTGTCTCTCGTGAATGACTCGTGAATGACTTACAACGTACACCCACCCCAAAATATAAAACAATAGGCCTTTATCTGAAAGTTCTTTAGATTTTGGTTGGCACAGAATAAAATTGAGCCGAGTGATGAAGTGGTATGGAAGCTAGCGAGGTGCGCGTTAGCACCATGAAGTCGCAATATAGCATTTTTTCTAGCTACAGAGAAGCGACACGTCTTCACAATTTTTTGCACCATCCGCCATAAACGCTGGCTTCAAGGCGACAAGGCAGTCATGAATTGTATGTAAGGGCACGAGACCTATGCAGGCGGCTTCATGGAGTTTGCCCAAGCAGCAATGGGGTCAAGTGAGGTATTGTAGCCTAGATTTTAGTTGGAGAAGTTGGGTGACGTGTGTGCGTGTGCGTGTGTGTGTGTGTGTAGAATCTCACTCCAAAGCATCCAAACTTGTTGGATCTTCTTTTTTTTAAATACCGGTATATTTTTGACAGGATAGTGGAGACAGGAGACAGGAAATGTGTGGTGAGAGAGAGACTCGGAACGATCGGCATATGACCCGGGCCAGAATCAAACTTGGGTCACTGGCGTAGTAATCCATTGCCCTACCGTTAGGCCTCGGCAGGGCCTTGTGGGATATCTTCTATCTGGTTACAAAACCCATTCATCTATGGTATTAAATTTTGCCCTTAATAAGAGTATAGTCTGGAAGCGATCATAACATCACTTAACCGTAACATCAGAACTAGACGTACTAGCGCATTACTAGTGTAATGTGTTCTATCAAGATGTGTGTATTGAGGAGTGATGTTTGAAAGGTGAGTGTTAAACATTTGAATGGCCAGATGGCTGTGTAAGTGTCTACTAGACCTCAATCATTTAAACAATGCAGGAGAAGACTTTAGGGCCCTCAGAATCACTCTCCTGTTTTAGATGTCTTGCAAAACAGGGAGGGGGGTTCAGCAAAGTGGATTACTCTTTGCAGGGTATTTCTCGCTCTGACTGTAGAGTTCCCATATTAGGATGATGCTACCTGTTACAACAGTCTCCTCAACTGAACTGTAGAGAATCAAATTAAAGTTAAAACCTTCCTTAGTTGAAGTGAAAAAGGGTCATGACATTGAACATCTTCAATACGCCTAATTTATGCTGTTTATTGCACATCGCACACTAGATGTGCATCACAAAAATGTTTCCTTACTGCCCTTTTGTTTTTTTGTGCATTCCCCTTTATAATTCAGCATTCAAATCTACATCAACGTGGGCTGATTTTTTCAAGTCACACAAAGTTTGTTTGACAAACTAACAACTGCAAAGCACTCTTCATTTAGCTAACTCAGTCATCTGCATGAAATTAGTTCGATTTTTTCAAGCCACACAAACTTCGTGATTTGCAAATGACTCCTCAGTCTGCTTACTTATCATATGGTAGTTAGCACGAAAACTGCATCACTACCACCTTGTACAGAACAATTATCGTAATTGGTTTGACTTGGGTTTGAGTTACAATGACTAGCCAACTGATACATTTTTAGTCGCTGAAACACATTGACAGCCACGAGACAGAGACAGAGAGATAGAGAGACAGAGTCAGAGTCACACATGGGTGTCAGTGGATTGTGGATTGTCAGTGGATTGTGCTGAGGAGGTGCCATTATGTTGCCTGCATTTAAGTGACTAGTTTTTTGTTTCTTGCATGTAGGCTAGGAATGATTATTCTTTTTGTGGTAGGTGGTCGCCAGATCATGAGATCATGGGGCAGCTGTGGCCTTATGGTTAAGAAGATGGGCTTTAGATCAGAGGGTTGCAGGTTCAATTCCCACCATTCCACTCCCTATATCACTGCTTGGCTCTGCGCCCTTGAGCAAGGCACCTAACCCCACACTGCTCTAGGGACTGTAACCAGTACCCTGTAAATAACTAAGTCGCTTTGGATAAGAGTATCAGCAGCAGTGATCGGTTCGGTGATCAGGCCCGAAAAGAGCTGAGAAGAAGAGATGGAACATCTGTAATCTCTACACCTGATAGTGAGTGGAGTGAAACTGCACATTTGCCGTCTTCTGAAATCCATCACCATTTCCTTGTTGTGAGCGTTCAGTGTCAAGCTGTCAGACACCATTTAACCTGGCTCACGTAGGCCAGCTCGTTGTCATCAATGATTAAGCCCATAACCACAGTGTCATCTGCAAACTTGATGATGGGACGTTTGAATATTGCTGTTGCAGTCATGAGTAGATGACTAGACACAAGCTTGCGGAGTGCTTGTGCTGATGGTCAGTGTGTCAGATGTCTGGTCCCCCACACTGACAACTCGTGAATGAGTACAAGTTCAGTCTCCAGTGACAAAGTGGGGTGTTCAATTCCAGGGCTTTCATGTGAGTGGTACAGTGGTGTTGAAGGCTGACTTTGAAGTGGATGAACAGCATTCTCCCATAATTTCCCTCTCCCTCCTCCAGGTGTGAGTGGGTGGTGTACAGTAGATTGGACATGGCAGCCTCTCTGCCTCTGTTGGCTCTGTGGGCACGCTGTAATGGGTCGAAAGAGCTTGGCAGTGATCAGCACGTTTTTCATAAGTCTCTCAAAACACTGGATGTTAGGGTGACAGGGCTGTAATAATTTAGGCATGATGGACTCATTTTTTAGACACTGGCTTGATGACAGATTTCTTAAATCATGTAGGAACAGTCTCTTGAGCCAATGATATGTTGAAGGTTTAAGTAAATGCAGGAGCTAGGCCTGGGTATAGATTCAGTCCGATTTTATCTTGATTCAGGCTAGTCTTATCAAAAATCAATTAATTTTAATTATCAGTTTTGGGGGGGGAAAAAGGAAATATCAGACTGTCTGAGATGGAAAAAGAATGCTGGTTATTAGTTTGAAGTCCAGTTAACGTTCGTTATTGTACCAAAAGTAAAGCAGATTACAGAGTCATTCTCGCAGTACTGCTAATTTTTTTTACTGAGGTGTCCATCAAGCACTGCACGTTCATTGTTCTTGGTCTTAAATTATATGTAATACAGTGTGCGTTAAGGTTGCTCGATTATGAGAAGAATCAATATCACCATTATTTCAGTCAATATTGATATTACTGTTTTTTAGACAATATTTATTTTTAAGACAAATAGTTGTGCTAAACAATTCACAATCTTCCCTTCCTTCAGCAGTGTGAGTGGAGGGCCATAGAGAAACACGTAGTGGTGTTCTGCATGAGTGTTGGGTAGTAAGTCTGCTGTGCTCGCAATGGCTCAAGTGGAGGGGAATGTATTACGCTTAACGTAGCCTACCCTTTGGCAATACAGACAAATGACAAAAATATTGTTTCAACTCGATAGTATGAAATTTGATATTGTTTGACAGCAATATTGATATCACAATATAAATTCTTGTCTTTTTGGCTCTACACAAGATCCTGTGTGTCTCCATTTAATTCAACCTCACAACATTATGGACAGCGTGAGTGTTAAGTGGTCAAACTACCACCACAGTCAAGAATATAAAACCTTGTAACTTAACTTAGTACGGTATTTTTCACACAATCTTGAAAGGCAAGGCTTTGGCAAAAATACCAACTTGTTTTTTGCCAGCAGATTGAAGTTGCACAAGGTGGAGTGTTAACGTTCGATACAGACACTGTTCCAACTGCAGGCACTCAAGTATAGCACTAGACAACATTGTAGCTTCTGCAATGCTCTGCAGTATGTCACAGATGAACCTTGCAGAGGAGAAATTGGCCCTAGTTGACCCTGTGACTACACCTGACAGGCCAGTTTTGTTCATGGCTGAGTGACACAAGTTTGTCTTGAGAATTCTTGTTCAAGAAGACACACTTTTGTGCTTGAAATGTGAGAAGTCATGCTTTTTCCATTAATAAACACACTGTTGATGTTCTTTGGATGTTGGTCAGTTGTGGAGCAGAGATTATGCTCAAGTGATATGCAAATTTCCATATCATTTGACCACCAAAAGCATGAAGTTACCAAATGAGCAGAGCATGGGGGAACTACTGATGCACAGTCTTGATGGTTATTTTTCACCCCCTGGTATACACTCTTTTGTCCTCAGCATAACAAGAGGCCATCACACAGTAAATGAATTGCTTTATAAGAATTGCTTATAATATGCTTATAATATGCCTATGTAAATGAGCTGCTTATATGTAATATATGTAAGACCGACCAATCTCATGGATGGTGCAGGCTTCATGGAGTTAATAAGTAAGGGTTAACGTTCGGCGAGAAGGTCGCTACCGTGGAATAGCAGCACGACAGAGAGAATCTTTAGACCCCGACACGGAGCGGAGGGGTCTTGTTCTCTCTGAAGTGCTGCTATTCCACAAAGCGACCGACTCGCCGAAAGTTAACCCGCTTATTATATGGATATACTTAAATGATTCACACATGCGGGGTCATTTCTTTAGACCTATTTAATGTTAAGATTGTTGCTGCGCAAAACAAAACGGTGCCGTTGTGGAACACCGCTAGGCAACAGCTAGGTAGGCTAGCCAGGACAACAGGTGTTGTCTATCACAGCAGCTGATTAGAGTGACAAAAGACCGGACCCCCTGCGGAGTGATATGAAACATTCGCTTTAGCCACTGACTTGTATACAAGCCAGTGGCTTTAGCAGTGAACGTCTTGTTGCCATTGACAGCGGTAGCCAGGACAACGGGTGCTGTCTATCACAGCAGCTGATTAGAGTCTTGATGAAAAGTCGCTTTAGCAGTGAAAAGTCTTGTTGCCATTGACAGCGGTCTGTTATAGACCAACCCGTCCGTTATCGAAAAATAACAGACGTCCGAACGTTGGGGAGCCCCGTTGAAATGAATGGAGCATTCGACAGATGACGTCACAACCATATAATAAGAGACAAATACCATGCATACCTCAGAGAAGAATATCCATGGACAACCCCAGAAAACATTGCTAGATTTACTATCATCTTTCCCCAAAGAAGTGGCAGGAGGGGTATTGTAGCCTAGTCTTAAAGTTGGAGAAAGTGTGTGTGTGTGTGTGTGTGTGTGTGTGTGTGTGTGTGTGTGTGTGTGTGTGTGTGTGTGTGTGTGTGTGTGTGTGTGTGTGTGTGTGTGTGTGTGTGTGTGTGTGAGAGAGAAAGGGAAAGTGTGTGTGTGTGTGTGAGAGAGAGAAAGGGAAAGTGTGTGTGTGTGTGTGTGTGTGTGTGTGTGTGTGAGAGAGAGAAAGGGAAAGTGTGTGTGTGAGAGAGAGAAAGGGAAAGTGTGTGTGTGTGAGAGAGAAAGGGAAAGTGTGTGTGTGAGAGAGAAAGAAAGGGAAAGTGTGTGTGTGTGTGAGAGAGAAAGAAAGGAAAAGTGTGTGTGTGTGTGTGTGTGAGAGAGAGAGAGAGAGAGAGAGAGAGAGAAAGGGAAAGTGTGTGTGTGAGAGAGCGAGACCACTGTAATGCTGTTTGTGGTTTGTCATGCTAGAGTAGAGCCTATACAGTGGTGCTTTTTCCGCCAACAGTTTCTGTGTGTGTGTTCAAGGGCTGTACAATGAAACTGAAACACCTGTCATTTTAGTGTGGGAGGTTTCATGGATAAATTGGACCACCCTGGTGGTCAGTCTTCATTAACTGCACATTGCACATTGCACCACAGCACCAGAGCAGAGTGTGAAGGATCAATTAACAGGGTAAGAGCACAGTTTTGCTCAAAATATTGCAATGCACTCAACATTATGGGTGACATATCAGAATTCAAAAAAGGAGAAATTCTTGGTACACGTGTTGCTGGTGCATCTTTGACCAAGACCAAGTCTTTGTGATGTATTAGAGCCACGATATCCAAGGTAATATCTGCAAACCGCCAAGAAGGATGAACCACATCCAACAGGATTAAGCTTAAGTGTGGACGCAAGAGGAAGCTGTCTGAATGGGATGTTTGGGTGACTGTGATGTTTGTGGAGCTCTTGATTGACTGTTCTGGTGGAAACGGGAAAGTTGAATTGCACATTTAATTCCACCGTGATTTTCCCAGCTGTGGTTTTATGTCTTTTGGATACAGTCAGGGTTAGCACCCAAACATCCCTTTCAGACAGCTTCCTTATGCATCCACAATCAATTCTGTGCATGCAGCAACTGTTTTGTGAGCTTGAAAAGCCCCACGGTGCCACCACGCACCGAGTTGCACATCTTCTCTGTCACATTGCAAGACATTGCATCAGTGGTTGGGAGGAGGGGGCGGTTTAAAAATAATAATAGTAAAAAAAAAATTAAACCCTGTCGACCCATGACCTTTTTTTCTCTTTAGGCCTAGAAAACCTATTGTAGCTTATTCTTGGCTAAAATAATCAAATTTATGTGACATATGCTGTTCCTTATTCATCAGGGTGGACCGCAGAGCCATTGAGGCCATTGAGACTTCAACATGCATTTTGCAATGTTCTTTGCAATTTCTTAGATGACGCACTGTATACAGAAGATGCTATTAGGTTTGATCTATAATATTAAAGTAGAAAAGCTTAATCTCTAGACAGACCAAACACAGTTGTCTGCTTGCAATCTGTGTTGCATTTATTATTTTAAGGTTGTGAACAGACAAAGTCTGCCAGTCTGCTAGTGCACATCTGAATGTTGTATTATACTGTACAGTGATAAATGTGCCAGCACTACACATAACTTGAAAACCAGATATGCTGAAATGTAAGTACAGCAACATCTCTGTTGATTCCCGTAAATTACCCAAATTACCCTAAATCCTGTGCCAAGTTTCCGAATTGAAAATTCCCCAAATTCTGAGCTATTTATAGAGAGGTGTTTGAGAGGGATTTGTAAATTTACTGTTAGCGAAAGCCATGCCCCCTGTGTGTGTGCGTCTGAACTTAAGAACCATACATGTGGCTCGGTTGATGTCCATAGCAGGCAGGTAGGCTACACAGATTGTGCTTCACACTGTTCAATGCTGGAAACAAGCTGTAAGGTGTAACTTATCAATGGCTATATGATTTCTGTAAGCGGAAATGGGATAGTGTTTGGTATAAACTGGGACATTTCAGGGTCCTGTGTGCGTGTGCGTGCGTGCCTGCCTTCCTGCGTGCGCACGTGCGTGCATGACTGTGTCCAATATATTGTGATCAGAGAAAAAAGGGATTACGTACCCAGGTAAGGGCCTTCTGCAGTGGAGTGTGCAACTCTGAACTGAGTACTCTGTGTTATTCTGTGCCACGCAGCACTATTATGATGATGAATCGCTCTTGCATCTTAGTTATTACTAACAGCTACAGGTGTTGTGCATGCACACACATAGTGAGTCTATCATCCTCGATTGTGCCGCTACCTACTGTAGGTCACTGAATTCTTGAATCCCTGTTGTGCCTCTGGACTGTGCAGTGCGACTTCAGGAGCCTATGTTGATTGGACTGTGGATCACTATTACTCTGTCACACAGCTGTTCTTTTCATTCAGTATTTAATCTCACATTTATTACACATCATAAAATTACTTGCCTTACTTGTGAGAAATATTGCTTCTGTGTGGGGTTTTTATTTTATTTTATTTTTTTATTGAACATCTATAGACAGAATTACATGTTATGACAGTTGGCATCAGACAGGCACAATAATACTTCAATACAAAAAAGGAAGAAAGTGCAAGGAATGTACAGACACAAGCATACTGTATACGGACAACACATATTATTCTCTCCATGCCAATCCACATACCCCTTTTGTTAGCGTTTCTAAACAGTTCGGGCCTAGGTAGGTCATAAATGGCCCCCAGATTTTGTCAAACTTATAAGGTTCCTCTTTTAAGTAGAAGCTGAGCGCCTCAAGAGGCATGAATTCCAACACCCCATTTATCCACCGTGTTAACTTACATTGGGCGACTCTTCTGACACCCACTTTAACAGAATACATCTTCTGGCACAGAAGAGCAAAATATTTACAATTGTCAACTTGGTGGCAGAGATATCTGGGTCCATACCACATCTTGCTGTAACTTACTTGTATAGTGACAATAAATAACTACTTCTTCTAACATTGAGTGCTCTGGCTTTTACACGCCTTGCATCGATTATAATCTTTCCATTTTGGGCTTTGGAAAGGTGAAACAACGAGCTGCCTCTTTATGTGGCAGATGCAAGGGCCATGTTTAAGCACATTGTTTCGAGTGTGGTGGAAAGTGCGCACATCCAGCAAAAAAGCATCAGCAGGTGCCAAATCAAAAAATTGTCACATGTAGGAGCGGGAAAGGGTCTGCACACTGCTTGCAAAAGACTTAATTTATTAGGAGTAGGGATGCAAATGATCGATTAATTCATTAATCATTAGTTGATAGCCTTATCGATCGACTTACAATTAATTGATAAGCGGCGTTTTCCCCCCGAAATCTCAATGTTTCTCTGGGAAAAAAAAACTAAATCTAAACACTTAAATTAAAATTTGAGATAATATACCACATTTCAATTAATTCTATTTAAATTCTTTAATCCAAAGGTGATTTTAAATTTTCCCACTATTCACACCCCTCTTCACACACATTCCTCACATGCCCATTTCACCTGGGTCTCTTGTTAGTTGAATTGTCGATTAATTGCGATTAATGTTTTTTAATCAATTAATGCATTGATCGATTAAAGTCGATGAATCGTTTGCATCCCTAATTAGGAGCAACGTTTCGATCATAGATCAAGAAGATCTATGATTGAAACGTTGCTCCTAATAAATTAAGTCTTTTGCAAGCAGTGTGCAGATCCTTTCCCGCTCCTACATAAGCACATTGTTTCACCATAATTCTGACAGGCTGAAATGGCTAATTTTGACGGAGGTACTTCTATTCGATCCTCCTCAGTTCTGGTTGCTGCGCTTGGATTGGGCGAGGACCTTTTGAAGGTGTGGTGTTGGTAACAGAAAATTGTACCCAAGCCACAACACTTTTGTCGAGGACTGTAGAGAAGCCAAGCAAGTAAGACGGCCAGGAAATGTGTGCTCTGGTCAGCCTTATGACATTGAGGAGTGTTTGCCGCGAGGCTTTAACAATGACATTATTTGGCATGATGTTAGGTTGGAGGATGGCAAGTGTAGCTTGGTTTGCAATGCATCATAGAATTGCAAGCCTAGCCTGTATATTAACTGTCATTGTTCACATGTGCTGGCCTTACATGGATAGCTGTGCTCATCTGGTTTCCCTTGGATAGTCAGAAGCAAGTTTGGTGGCTGATCCACATACTGTTGTGTCAATAATTGGTTCAAGGCAATCATCTGTTATTTTTCCAAAATGTGCATTTTTCTTGACACTTGATCTATTGTCCAGTGTTTCCTGCAGAATTTCCATTTGTCAAGGTTGTGGGGCGTTAGTCAGCATCAGAGACAAGTCACCATCATCAGTGGACATGCTGTGCTGTGCTTGAAATATGATAAGGAAACTCTTGAAGGACTATATTTGTTGGTTAAGCAACTTAAGACATTACATTCACAACATGAAATCTTTATCTTTTCAGGGGACCTAGTTAAGGGTGTTTCTTGTCAAGGTGGCCGCCTTAGCAATAAAGTGCTGGGGGAAACCGTGTTGTCATGGCGTGTGGGTTTTTTGTAGTGGCAGAAGTAATGTGGTGCAACCACGGCTAATGTCCCCTTTTCACTTTTGTTTTGAATTAAATGAAGTAGTTGCAAGCTTAAATGTTTCATGTACAGACAATTGATGATCTCAAGAGTTTAACAATTAAATATACTGGTCTTTTTCACATTCAGGCCTGGCTTTGAATTGAATGTAACATTATGAGAGCGATTTTCAGACATTGTCAGTTTTGGGACTAAGGCTCTTGATACATTACTCCATTCTTCCCTTAAATTCAGAGGCTGATCATTTCAAAGACTGTTCATTTCAAAGCTCTACAAGACACCATATTAGGGATGGCGAAAATTTTAAAATATCTTAACCGGTTACTGAGACTCATTAACCGGTGGTTAACCGGTTAACCGGCAATCTTAAATTATATAAAGTTTGTGGCCTGATAGGCACAGCACTGAATTTTTTACATTTTATTTTTCACATAAGCCTTTCTTTTTGCCTGCTCAGACAGGACCTGTCATGTCCAGCCAGTGTCACCAGATGGAAAATGCTGAATTATCGTACCAAAACCTCAAAATTATAGTTTTTGGGGGCTTTTTGGGAGGAAATTATTATTGCAATTATTATTACCGGTTAACCGGTGGCAGAAAATTTAACCAGTTATCGTTGATCCGGTCAACTATCGGTTTACCGGTTACCGGTTAACATCCCTACATTATGCCATAATATTGTTTTTTAATGTCTTTCTTTTTTTCTTTAAACTCCTCCCTTTGCTTGGACAGTTTTACCACAGGTAACAGTTTGACTGTTTGAGATGAAAAATACAGTGTTGCACCGATACCGATACCAGTATCGGTGGATCGGTGGATCTGCACTAAAATTGTGGTATCGGTATCGGCGAGTACCAACAATTAAGGCACCGATACCATTTACAGGTGCTTGTATGACACTTAAACAGCCTTGAAATTAGTTATTTCATAGAGGTATTTAAAAAGTATAAAACGTTTTGCTGGATTCACTTTGTATTAGTCTTTTTCCTGTTTCACAAATGTAGGCAGCAGCCTGACAAAAGCCATGCAATGATTTTACATCCAAGTAGTATGCACTACAGACCTTCATATACATTTCAAATAGGGTGGTATCGGTATCGGTATGGTATCGGTATCGGCCAATACTGCACAGCAAGGTATCGGGTATCAGTATCGGGGCCAAAAAATGGTATCGGTGCAACACTAAAAAATACCTTCTGTGAATTCATTGAGTATCTGAACGATGATCAAATGGATTATGTTTTTTGCAATTACAGGCCAATGTTTTGAGCCATTTGAGACTATCTAAAACAAAAGGAATACACCTTGACACATTTCTGACCTTATCAGCGACCCCTAGCAGCAATAATGCTAAACTAAGGGCAGAGAAGAGTAAATGAGAGGGAGATAAATCAGGCGGGTTCTTTTCCGGTATCCACTTTACGTCGGGTGAACGGCCCTTTAGGAGACCTTCGATTAGGAGACCTTCGGAGTCTTGAGGTTGAGAATAAATGGAGTCCCCTTAGCGCTGTAGATGGCGGTAGCGCACGTCTTGTGCAAACACCACGAAAAGAGAAGAAAGAGGGACCATGCCCCCTTAGGAGACTGAATTTTGAGCACACTCGTTTGCATTGGATGGGCGGGTTTTACATATCTTACTCTACTAAAGGATTCTTTGCTAAGGGTGCACCTAATGATTTCTTCACTGCAATTCATATCTCTTCTTGATATGTAGTGGCTCATTGTATTTCTTGTGTCAGTGACAAGAAAAGGCCAAATATGATTGGATGTTTGTTTCTACACAGCTTCTAGTGGGGGTAAATGTGTTTTTGAGCTTCTCCCCCTTTAATTTGTTTAGCAAACTGTCTCTAAGGGCTTTTAATTATCAGTCTACTTTTATCACTTGTTTTTTTCATACAGTGTAGGGCGGGCAGGTAGCCTAGAAATCTAGACGCCCCAAGCGACTGCACATTGAATTTGCTCCTAAGGACAGTCTGATACCTTTTTGTCGTTTTGCAAGGCTGAAAGTCGACAAGGGCAATCAAATCGTTCGGAGGATGGGCTACCTAGTGACGACAGAATATCATACTACAAATTAGATGGTCTGATAACCAATCAAATGTTGCTTGGGCAGGAGTTACATTTTATGAGAAACATGGCGGCCGTTGGTGCAACTTTCAACATCAAAATTTTTTGCTTAATTTAAAGATTCTGAGTGATTATAATTATTGTGCCTGCCACAGATTGATGTAAAAATGCACCATGAACTTATTACAAATAGGTCACGCCACACATTACCATTGGTCACTCGATGTTTTAAGTTAATCTAGCCGATAAGCTAATGTTAGCATTTTGCAGAACCAGTCACAAGCTATTAGACCACACAAGGCCGTTAAATGTTATTTAGGATCAAAACATGCGAGTCGTTAACCCATAGACATTGTGTTGTGATATTGACTGGTTTATGTGCAGACAGCCGTCAGCTGTATGCGATCTGGCTGTGTCTGGGCTGAAGGGACTGGGAGTCTGAAGCCTGCCTGCTCTGTGTGAATGCGGATGAAAAGTAACAGCTACCCCCCTTCAGGGCTCCAGAGTGCGACCAATTTGGTCGCATATGCGCCCATTTTTTTCAATGGTGCGCCTAAAAAATATTTTTAGGCGCACCGGTGCGACCAGCCATCAGTAGAACAAAATCAATTACCAAACAACCGTTTTAATGGGCATACAATTAATAGTCATTCTGCAGTAGTGGCCCATCATCACACAATAAAACTTGTCGATGCGGTCATTCCTTCAACTCCGCTGAACTACTGGTTGCTTTCTCCCCCTTCCTCGTTCACAGGCAGCCCGACGTTTCAGAATAGAATGTTCGACTTCGCTCAACTATCGGAGTTCACATGTGCCAGCGAGTTTTGTGCTCTCAACCAGGCGAGTTTTGCAACGGACGATAGAGTTACAATCACGGTAAACAGCAAAATGACTTGAGGGTATTTTAAACACGAGAGAGTCACAATCCCGGGAAAAACTAAATGGCTTGAGCGGATATTAAACATTGCCACACAAAAACGCAGACGGGTGCGGATAATTGCCCGTTTCAGCCGCGTGCAGTGCTGGCCAAACAACAGGTGACGTGCTAGTCTGTCGGGACTTATGTGAGAGTTTTTTGATAGCGACTAGGACAGGCTACATACTGCCTATCAGTCGGCAAGGCGTCGTTCATGCACCTCGAGACAGCACGAGAGAGAGAGAGAGAGAGCGAGCGAGCGCACTAGTGTTGTCGTGTCTGTTCGTAGCGCTTGCTAAGATATAGCCTACCACAATCATTATGCAGAGGGAGAGCGCTCAAAAACGGGGAAATAGACAAAACCCAATTCACCTCGGATTCCACTGTAAACATAGGCTAGGCTATTTGTGTCTAATGATTTTAAAAATCATGACATTTTTAGCAGGGCTTGTTAAACAAAAATCTATCCATCCATCTATCCATCCATCCATCTATCTATCTTAATATTGTAACTCTGTGCTTGTGCTGTAACTCTGTGCTTGTGCCGTGTGCGTAGTCTTATTGCAGAAAAGGCTGGTATGTTGATCTTACTAGTCAAACACATACTGACTAAAAGGCTACTAATTTGGTCTTTTCTACCAGCCAAACTGCTTGTAGCCAAGATGTGTTAGTTAGGTAGCCTACTGTCATGTCTTTTATAAGGAGCACATTTGGAAGACTAGCCTATAGCACATGAAAGGCTCCAGGTCTTTTAAAATATAGCAACAATAATAATAAAATAATAATAATAATTATTATTATTATTCAATTATTGTTGCTATTACTATTGCTATTGTTATTATTTTTAATTATTATTTTTTTAAAGCTGAGGTGCGTGTGTGTATGGGGTGGTGAAAACATTTGGGTGCACCTAAATTTTGTGCTGGTGCACCTAAAAAAAATGTTTAGGCGCACCAGTGCAACCAGTGCAAAAAGTTAGTCTGGAGCCCTGCCCTTGGTATCTCCTGGAACGACTGCCAGCCACGGCCCACGGTTTGCTGTGTGGGGATTTGGTGTGATTGGTTGTTTGCGCCATATTGTGTGGCTTTGAGTGCAGAGGCAATTTGACAGATCACCGTTTATTCCGGTCACACTGCCAGCGAGCAGTAAGCTTACTAGACCACAGTACAGCTTTTTACCGTAGGGTTTAGCTCGCTAGGCTAGTGGGCAGCATGAACTTGTAAGGACGTATGGACATTGTAGGCTACCCTTTATTTAGATCAGTGTTTCTCAACCAGGGTGCCGCACACCCCCCTCAGGGGTGCCGCGGAAACGTGGACAGTATGTGAAACTGACCTAAATAGTGTAATATAATACATATTTGTCTAAATTAATAAATGAACGCCTAGTCAGTGGAATCTGTCATCCACCTTTTACGCACAATAAAGTAAATATAGGTCGCCCCAGCATGGCCTACACATAGCCTGTTTGAGATAAAGCTGCATCTTCGAACATAGGCTAGGTTGTGTGACGTCTCCAAATGTGTTTCTTTTCTAAGCTTCTGTGGTATCAAATGCAATGCCATGTTACGGCTTGTTGGTTTGGGGCGCTTTGAGATTTTTCACGAATTGAAAGGGTAAAAAAAGGTTGAGAATGGTTGAGATTTAGATCATTAAGCTTAAACCTCCAGTAGGCATTGTGTAATTTAGTTGTCTAGCCATGTCTGTTCCCTCTGTAACAGACTTTTTTTTGTGTGTGCAATAACTTTTGAGCGGGTAGATGGATTTGCACCAAATTGTGTGAACTAACACTATAATTGGTAGATAAACTGACTCAATTTTGGAGCCCAGTGTTTGGCAGACTGGATGGCTTTTTTTTTTTTTGCTTCCATGGTGAGCATTGGATGGGTGGATGGCACCAGATCTTGAGTGCTAACACCCTATAATGGCTAAATGAACTGATTTTATTGAATAACCAAAAAAAATCTTGAAAGTCGGCAAAAAACACTGGTCTCCAAAATATATTGTATGATTTGTCATCTGATGGTATGATTTGTAATCTATTGGTAAAATATGGATGAGGGAGGAGAAAAGGGCACAGTGGTGTGAAGCTATTGCAGGGAGGGGCATTAGAATTGACGCAAGCTTGGATGTTGCGTTCTACCTGTTTTCATTGAAGCCTTTCCTGACTTTTGTCAGTGTTTCTGGCCTTTTAAGGGACCAATTCAGTCAATTTCAATATGCTGTTGTATTACTCACGCTATGCTTCACTTGTCAGTACCCGGTGATGCCACATTTTTCGGCTTAGCCTTTTCCGAGATATGAGCTATTCTAATGGGGGCAGCGTTTGTTTACATTTTTAAAAAACATTAACATAGTCTACTAACTTTTTGAATGTTTTTGGGAATAAGTAAAAAATGTTTTTTTGAAATGTAAACAAACCCCCATTACAATGACCAAGATCTCGGAAAAAACAGAAGAAGAAGAAAAAAACCTCAGGTACTGACAAGTCCAGGGTAGTGTGAGCATTACAACTGCATGTTGAAATTGACTGAAGTCCTTTATTGCTTAAAAGTAGCTCTGGTTGAAACATGACACACATGGTTTACAATTTGTACAGTTGTCAGAAAGCTAGTGGTAGAGCTCATGTGGGGTGAAGTACAGAAAACATGCACTCGAACACTGCAGTGTTTCACGTTTCATTTTTGTCATGTAATTTTTTACTCTGTGTCCAGAGTAGAATCTTGACTGAGTAGGCACGCTCAAACTCTGGGATACTGTCTTTGGCTGCATGTCCAATAAAAGTCATCAGATAGAGTAGATATGGTGTCGCTGTCTTGCCATTTCTCTTTATTAGCAAAATGAATGCACCATGTCCAGGTCTACAGTAAACACTGAGGGCGGATTCAGGCCAAAACTGTGTAAAATGGACATGGTGCGTTAAATGTCTTCTTTGTAAAGAAAAAAAGCCAGAGTGGGGTCTTTTTACTGTAACTGTTTGCCCTAGAGGTAGTCAGCTATTGGTTATTGTCAGACCAGAAATCTTGCTTCAAAGAAGTAACTTATTTCCAGAGGACGACAAGGCTCTGGGTATAGTTTTCTTGGCTAATGGCAAACAAATTGGCCAAACAGTAGGAACAGAAGAGTGCTGCTTTGGGTCAGTTGGTTAAAGAGAAACCAGGCGCTCTTCAGGACAAGACGAGGAACAGAAGGAGGCAACTTTTGACAATGTCCAAAATGAGTGATGAAGGCCCAATAGACTCCTTTTTTGAATGGGGTGGGGGTAACGTTTTTAAGTGCTGAACTGAAAAAAATGGCATTGTGGTTGGTAGAAGTGGGCTGTAAACCTGGATGTGTTGTTGATGGCATGAGGTAGTGGGCTGTGTGGAGTGGTGATACAGTAGGATGGCATGGACTGGAAGTGAGATGAGAGCATGGGCAAAGTCTGTGTGCGTGCGTGTGTGTGCGCATGTGCGGTGGGGGGTAGAAGAGAGGGCGAAGTATGTGAAAGCAGTTTGCATCGGTTCAATTGCAACATCGAGCAGAAACACGGTTGTATTTTTTCCCACATCCTAATTGCCTCTTTTCCCAAAGCGCATCCTTAACATTTTGAGCTCGTTTGTGGAGAATATCTCATTCATTTAGGTTGTGCCTTAATAGAGTTAAATTGCTGTACTTGGTTTGAGACTTGAATACGATTTGGTTTGACAGTTTAATGCATGATTACTTGAAACTTTGTCTTAAAGTGGTCCCTCACAATGCTGATCTTAATGGTTGCACTGGTGGTTATCTGAAAGTATCGATTTCTATTCAACAGGGCGTAGCTCACCACTGCCCCTGTTTCATTGATTTGATTCCTATACGGTGCAGAGGTCAGAGAGAGAGGTGTAGAGAGGCTGTGTCAGAGGTAAATGTACGTTTTGATTGGATGAACTGAGTGAAACTATTGTCATTGTAACCGCTGAGGGGCAACATCAAAATGAGGTTGAAACCCCATCCCTGACACCATTATGGAAAAGTTCAATTGATTTTAACATGGGTCTTTTGAATTTGGTCGCAGTTGAATTGAGTATGTTGCAGCACAATGCATGACTCAGCGTTTTTCTCTAATTACATTTCTCATCTGCTAGTAATAGGCTGTCGTTTTCGTTGCCTACAGTAGAGTGTAATTGATTTATGCCCATGTTATGCTACTAGCCGGCACGCAGGTTGGGACCATCACGTTGTCATGGTGAATATAGCATGGCAAAGATACCGTTTTGTAATTTGTGTTCACGGAAAGGAAGAGGTGGTTCTAGGATTTGTGATGGAATAAATAGTGCTCCATTAATCTCTGTTTATTTATGATCTATTATTTGCAGTGATCAGTGGGTTTTTGTTGTTTTTGCTGATGTATCCTTCCGTGACCCTTGTGGCATTATATCCCTTGAGGCATCGAGGCTAAAGCAAAATGTTACCATAGATAAAAGTTAGCCTACATAAAAGTTAATGTTTTAACGGGCAACGACACATGCAAAAAAAAACCCAACACAATTGCCTAAGATTTAAAATGGGAAATTTTGTCAAAGAAAACCCTAGGTTGTGCATTTTTCTGCGACTTAAGACTTAGTTTTGACAGCGAACAAAGTCCAATGCCCCCATGTTAAAAATCTATTATGCGAGTGTGTTTATTTTTTGGCGTTGGTACCAGGGGTGGGTTTTGACCACATTTTGGTGATGTCACTTTGTCTATTGCCATGACCATTACAAAAATGCTCCACAATATGTATGTATTCTTGGTCCAGGTAGACAAATGCTGAGGCACTCAAGGTAGCAATTTTTTTTAACTTTTTTTATTTGGCTACAATGCCTACGCGTTTCACCCCTTATGGCCTTCTTCAGAGCGTATACGGGCCATAAGGGCCGAAACGCATAGACATTGTTGCCAAATAAAAAAAGTTGAGTGTCTCAGCATTTGTCTACCTGGACCAAATTTGAGAGCCCCTACACTGATGAGCACCAAGGGAAAAAGGTGAAGACCCAGAAACACTCTTAAGAAAATTGATTTTTTTTTTTTTAAATTACCGGCTTGTGTTTAATGTATGTATCCTTGTCTGATTGGTCACAGGTCCGGACAGAATCATCCCTCGGTCCGGATCCAGAATGCAGTCCGCCGTTTGGCGATGCCCGGTTTAAACCATGAGTTGGCGGGATCGTGTAACCATTACGACAAGACAGTACAGAGAGACGGTTGATGCAAGGAAGTGCTTTACATTTTGCGGTAAGACAAATGCAATGCTTATTAAACATTATAGTTTTATGTTTAGAGAGTTTATTTTGAGAGACGAGTAAAAAGACATGTTTTTTTTTTATTAACAGTGAATGAAAACCAGCAGAAATAGAAGAATGTTTGACAAAACATGCACTGTGCCATGTAGAGTTTGGGGACTAGCTAGCAGGTGTGGATAGAGCTGTGAAAGAAAATGGCATACTGTTGGCGAAGGACGTTGTTTCTATTGTTTTTGTGTTTTGTTACTGTGATTTGTCAAGAGTGTTGTTTCTTGGGGGTCCTTGTGGCTCAATTGGCTATGGTGCAGCACCATAATTCCGGGGTCCCGTGTTCGAGTTCGACCTGAGTTAATTACCGGATTCTTCCCCATTTTTCCCATGCATTTCCTGTCACACTCGACAAAAAATGTTGAAATAAAAATATAATTTCTTGGCCACACAGAGTAGAACCATTGTTAACAGCCTTGATATAGGACATGCAGATACCAAGTGCTACTTGCTACTATTTCTAGTCGCAGCAACTTGAGTACGATATTGGAGAGAACCGTGCATTGTTGTATGCACTCAGCACTGGGTGAATCAATGTTACACACCTCCTGAACCCTCCAAATGAAAGCTGACTGAAAAAAACCTGGCCACCTTGCACGCTGTTGATCTATGTCAATTCACTTTGTGTAATATAATTCAATTCAGCTGAATGCAGCGGAAAACTGCACTTAATTGCCAATAGCTCAGCTAAACTGTGCATGTAGATGTTCACAGCCATAGTCTGTGGTGCTTTTTATCAGTAGTGCTTTCCTCTCCCATGTTCACCCATCCGAAATTGTAATTGGGTAACATTTTAACGCGTGTTGTAGACTGTGTTGTAGACTGCTTGTTCTATTTTGAAACCTCAGTATAAGAAAATGGTTTGGCTGCTTGCAGGTAATATAAAGTTATAGTTGGCTTGAAAGAGACAGTTTGGGTGTTGGGGGTGATTTGACAGTCACAGGGCCCTTACAGACTGTTACAGTGCTTACTATTTTATTGCTCACTTGTGAGTACGGTGGTGGAAGTTTTGGCCTTCAAGTGACTATAAATGTTGCACTGTGTCTTTAGATAATTAGAAGGATTTTCTTTCATGTGTCCGTTATGCGCTTTCATGCTCAGCCCAGTATTGTGAGGTAATTTCAGAAAGTTATCATGGTGATGAAAGCTATTTTCCTTCATTGTGTTGGAAACGTCACCATTCCCGAATTCCAGCATGAGATTTCGGGTCATGTCCTAAATCAGCATGAGTCCACGGGCATGGAAGGAGTCTGGATCACATCTTGGCACATTTTCCATTCCATCACAGTCTCCATTCACAGCTGCACGAGCAGTTGCAGACAGCCTGTAAGTGTGAGCGCTGTTGGGAAGATGAGTTATAGCATGCCCCTCTCTGGAGAACGGCTTTGGCACCCGTCTGCTCAGTTTATCCACACAGTGTTTGATAAATGGTGTTCACCGCAGTATCTGCTGACCTTCCTCGCAGTAGGGTTGACCCGTAGCAAGAGCACACTTGGAGGTGTAGATTGGAATGACCTTAACAAGTGTGCACCCCAATTTGCATAACACTGCACGATTTTTTTTTATTATGGATTTTTTTTTTTTTACATTAATTGAACTCCTTCTTGGCCAGCTGTGCGTTTTGAAAATTACATGGAGGCAGATATGACGTAGCCTTGCGCGTCATCCTATGTACTTCCGCCAAAGGATTGGCTCCACTACTAGTCTGGCCCCTGCTTTCTGTGGAGCGATGTTGAGCGGTAGGATTTGGCCGGCCAAACCCTACCCAGAAAACGGCCAATAAGCGAAGAGGCAGGTTGGTGGGGGCAAAAGGGGGAGGACGCTGACTATACTGTAAACGCCTGCGCTATATTTTTGTTGAGTAAGAGTTGGGTGAGAGCTGTCCAATCATTTCAAACCAGAACTGAATGCAAACTTCCCGCTTCCTGCAACCCCAGACCGAAATTAATAAAAATCAAATACGAAATTAAATGGTAGTATTATGGGATGGTCAGGACCAGGCTAGGTATGATGGGGTACAGAAAGAAATGTTTAACTGCATTTGTAAGCAGAAGAAAAGTATGAAACCGAATTCTAAGTAAATCTTTTAAAATAATTTTAAGCCAAGATGGAAGATGCAAATGCTGTGATAAAGGCTTTGGGTGAATCTATTGGTTGCTATTGCTGAAATATTGTATGTATATTTCTTGAAGAAAATAATTGTCATCGCTTATGTCACTTAAATGGACTAGGGATGTGCATTTCTGGCAAAAACACTATTCGAAATTCGATGGCCACTATTCGAAAATTATTCGAAAAAAAAAAAAAAAAAAAAGACGTGCGTTTGCTGACTTAAGGACTCCCACCGTCATGCTTTGAAAACATCTACAGTACGAGGTGGGAGCGTAGGCCTGGCTACACCTCTGAACGTCCAGCAGCATGTTCACTGGAGGAGGGAGTCTGTGTGATGGAGGTGGTGGCCGCGTCCGTGCCGTGAAATATTTCTCATTCCCTTCCCCTCCATCCATTCTCGTCACGGCAAGGGGAATAATAAACCCCACTCGAACAACATTGTGTTGTTTGCTAGTTGGGCTAGTTAGCAATTGACATTGTTGACATTATCCCGATTCGCACGGTTACATGGGTGGCTTTGAAAAAGAGTTTGTTATCCAAATCCGAAGCAACTTCATATGAAATGACCCCCAAATAGTTGCAGATTATAGTTCATGTAGTGAGCCAGATAAAAATCGCCTCAGCTAAGAGTATCATGTTTACCTCGCTTGTTAGCTCATTATTATTAGCGTGAGACATATTGAAATAACCTGCCATTGTTTACACTGACATTGGCTTACCTTGCAAAAGTTTACGCTGGCCAATAATCAGACGCAAATTGATGTGACAGTATTCCCGAATAGTTTCAGATGACGTTCCATGTTTACAAAACCATCAACAATTGCAGATTTAAAGTGTCAACGATTTATTGATAAATGCCCAATGCCCATTCCTGAAATACACGAGATGCTTGGCTTCTCCCTGGCTGTAAACAGTTTGTGTCCGCGGGGGGCGGGGCGCTTTCAAACGCTTGCCTTACGTGTTGGAAATGAAAGATGAGCATTCGTATTTACTAGGTAGGTCAATTTAATGAAACCTTGCATAAGTTTTCATTTGTCACTTAACACAGCAAGGGAGGCCAACACAGATTTGTTTTTATGTGGGGTCTGCATTTTATGAATGTCAATGTGGATTTTGAGACTGGCTTGATTTTTTTTATTCGACAGGACTATTCGAAATTCTAAAGAATAATGAATATTCGAATATTTGTGCACATCCCTAAAATGGACATTCAAAGACTACAAAATAGTCGGCAGTTCTTCACTGTTGCATTCATGTCAGAAAAAAGCACCTTGAAGAATGAATCAAGCATCTGATAAAATGCAGTAAATAGTGTATTAAAACTGTTCAGATGGATTGCTTGGCCTACTCTCCGTGGTTCCATTATTCCTTGTACAATCAATAAGAATTGGACGCTTGGTGAATAAAGGCAACTATTAACAGTGTGTGTGTTCAACAGTAGCAATAGACTGCTCAAAACCTGACTCACCTTGCCCGGGCTGTTATTCATTTGTTGCTTGGCTCTGCAGTGATCATAATGGATAATGACTGTGTTGTGCAGCCTACTGCTCACGCAGTATCTCTTCTGTTGAGGACTTCACAGGTCACCAGCAGTGGCAGCCATGGAGGGAGACCATGAATAGACTACACACAATTATACAGGAAACTAAGCCTCGGGCACTGGGCTAAGCCGTGTGGACGCATTTTAGCAATGTTTCTATGGATTTTATTTCCGCTCCCACATGCAAATGAGAGTGCAGTGTAGTAAATTGTAGATTTTAATATTTACATACAGCTATGTTTAACTAACAAATAGGCCATGGTATTATTGCTCGAATGCAGGGGTGGACAAACTCTGGCCCCGGGGCCACATGAGGCCCGCTGAGCCATTTCATCTGGCCCGCTGAGCTTTTACAAAAAAGACTACTTTTAAATTCATTATGATGCTCTCACCCAACATCCTTAAAATGGCTACTCAAAACAGGGGTCTTGCGGCTATGAGATTAACCAAGGATAAGTTACTTTATTAATCTAAGTACATTTCATTGCAATGTGCAGGAATTAAATGACCAGAAAGTTATGTCAGTAAACATTATTTTGTTATTACTGACATTAGTTTGCGGACTTAAAGCCCTTTGGTCAATATTCTTAACCCAATGAGGCCCTTGGGCCAAAATACAGTCCCAGGAAAAAGTTTGTACACCCTTTGAAATTTCTTACCTTTCTGTCAAAATTCGTCATAAAACATGGTCTGATCTTCCCGGAAATCACAAGAAGGAACAACCAGAGTCTGCTTTAACTAATTCAACCCAAACATTTACAAGTTTTCATATTTTCATTGGCCATACGATGTAAACATTCACAGGACAGCAAGGAATAAGTAAGTACACCCTTGCATTCAATAGGTTTTAACCCTAAGTTAGTTGCAATAACCTCAACCAGTTGTTTTCTGTAGTTGCAGATCAGATTAACAAAACAATCTGGATGTATCTGGTCTCCCTCTTCTTTAGAAAACTGCCTCTCGTCAGCAAGGTTTGTGGGATGTCTGGAGTGCATAGCTTTCTTGACTTCATGCCATATAATCTCAATTGTTTTTTGTCAGGGCTTTGACTGGGCTATTCCAGAATGTGCATTTCATTATTATGAAGCCATTCTAAAGTCAATGTGCTTCTAAAGTATGGGTTGTTGTCACATTTCAGCACCCATCCTCTTGTGTGCTTCAACTGTGTGACAGACTACCTCACTTTTTCTGTAAAATATCTCGATAAACTTCCTAGTTCATTGTTCCACTGATAATAGCAAACTGTCAAGGGCCTGAGGCAGCAAGGTAGCCGCATATAATGATGCTCCCGCCACCATACTCAAAGGTGGAGATGATGTTTTGGTGAAGATGTGGTTCTCCAGTTCTCCTCCAAACATGACATTGTGTGTTCCCCTGAACAATTCAACTTTGGTTTCAACGTTGGTCTACAGAATATTTTGCAGTAATTCTATGAAGCATATAAATGCTTTTTCGCAAACCTCAAAGGTGCAGCAATATTTTTTTGGACAGAAACCTCATTCATTTTAGATTGGCAGAATTAATCACATTTTAGCTATTCTTGGCTACATCTCCTCTTCTGAGTATGGTGGCAGGAGCATCATTATATGCGGCTACCTTGTTGCCTCAGGCCCTTGACAGTTTGCTATTATCAGTGGAACAATGAACTCAAGTTTATTGTGATATTTTACAGAAAAAAACGTGAGGATGTCTGTCACACAGTTGAAAAACACAAGAGTATGGGTCCTGAAATGTGACAACAACCCATACTTTAGAAGCAAATCGACTTTAGAATGGCTTCATAATAATGAAATGCACATTCTGGAATAGCCCAGTCAAAGCCCTGACAAAAAAACAATTGAGATTATATGGCATGAAGTCAAGAAAGCTAAGCACTCCAGACATCCCACAAACCTTGCTGACGAGAGGCAGTTCTCTAAAGAAGAGGGAGACAAGATACAAACAGATTGTTTTGTTAATCTGATCTGCAACTACAGGACCAGTCTGGTTGATGATATTGCAACTAACTGAGGGTTAAAACCTACTTAATGCAAGGGTGTACTTACTTATGCCCTGCTCTCCTGTTAATGTTATGGCCTTATGACCAATAAAAATATGATAACATGTAAATGTTTGGGTGGAATTAATTAAAGCAGACTCTGATTGTTCCTTCTTGAGATTTCCGGGAAGATCAGACCATGTTTTATGATCAATTTTGACAGAAAAGTAAGAAATTTCAAAGGGTGTACAAACTTTTTCCTGGGACTGTATTTGCCTGCTCCAGCTCCTGCTCTAACGGATCCTTTTTCTTAGTGTGGAGTAGGACTTTGGTGAAAAGGAAGGCTGGGATGATTTTGTTCTGTTGGCAGCTACTGCCAGTTGTCTGCTCAGTCTGTATTGTGCCACTCAAGTGGACGTGTTCTTAGATGACAACAATAGAACAAGAGACGCCACTAGTAGTGTGAGGTTCAAGTCAGGGTTGCTAACCTTGTCATTGGCAATGACACACTGTACGCTCACCTGTGACAAACTCAAGTACATAGGCTATTTAAACTGCTCATTTTACTTGTAAATATTTGACAAGGAATAATAAAAAAGGACGCTGTACTGGGGTGATAATGTCAAATGCTACCTCTATTGACAAAAGCTGTTCATAAGGAAAATAAGCTCTTAACAGAGAAATGGCATGCTGCTAGTGTGTTCCAAGGAAATAAGAATACAAAAATCTCAGATGGTGTATTTCACAGCGATATTACTTCACATCGAAATGTGGTAGCAGAATAATGAAAATGGAGTGGGTGTGTTCACTGAATCTGATGCTGCATGCATGAAGGAATTTAGCAGGAGAGCTGTTGAAATAATCCAGTTTAGTGGTGTATGCCCAATGTGAATCCATGCATGGTATGCATTATTTGACTTTGATGTTGGAATTGATTAGAATGTGGAGGTTAGATGTCAGGATGGAAGTCCTGATCATCTGTTTGCTTATGTGAAGAGCTGTTGACATGGCTGCTGTCTCGTTTTTTCTGCTTTGTCACTCAAGGCAAGCACTCTGTGCAGTGAATTATGCTTTACTCTACAGAAGACACATTTTCTCTGCTAGTACCGTAACAAAAAAAAGCTTGTCATTACACAGACCATCTTTTAATCTTTCGGTCCTGAGCCCTCTTACCAGGTTTCAGGACCAGGCATTCATCTTGCCCAGAAATGGATGAAAGCTCAATAGAGTGGAGAGTGTAGCCTAAGGCTTTCCGTGATTCCTCATCAAAACTAACATTTAATCTCTATTTTTCCCCCAAATATACTGTGCTTTGACAGAAGGATTTTAGCTTTTCTGTTCCATTCAAATAAGCTAAAAACCAGTCATCTCACTTATGAAGGCCAGCTTACACTAGGCTGCACTCACTGGCGTCTGCTTGTAGAATGACAATTTGATTTACACAAGGGGCAGTGTTAAACACGCTCCACTGCAACAAGAGTTGGCGGGCCACAGATTTGTTTTCAGGTTAATCACATTAATATGTTCTGGTCCTGGCCGTGGGCCGCACAATTAATTCATTTTGTAATCAATATCTGAACCACTGTAATTATCTAGTCATGTTGGCTTTTGATGACAGCTGTAAACCTTGTCCCAGAGGGTTTTTTTGTCCAAATATATTTGTGACACGACGGTTAAGATTGCCTTCAGGAGTGTTGAGGTTATGTCCTAGCTATGTTCAAAGGTCAAAGATGCATAGGCTTTAGGCTTGACTTCAAAATCAGACCATAGCCTAAATAATTCTTTCATACTGCCAATGGCTAAGAATGACTGTAATCGGTTGAGCGATTAGCCTCTCTGCTGAGAACAGAAAACTACAATCAGGGCAAGCGGCGTAGCACCTTAGGACCTTAGGTGACTCGTGTTGGCCCTTTATTGGGAGGAATTTGGGAAAACTGGCCCTCGGGGACTTTTAATTGAGTAAGCTTACCCCTGGTGTAGACTTGATGTCATGATGACATGCATCAAATTCTGGTTCTGCTTGCTCCCTTCTCTGCAGTAGCCTAATAAAATGCCTTTTCTCTGACGTTTATTTGTCTTTTTTTAAATAGTGTTTGATTAAGCTATGCCACATGAACACAATGGTCACACAATGCTCTGCTGCTAGGACTTCTAAGCATGCAGCTACTGGTGTCATCTAGACATGAAATGAAAAGCTCAATGAAGGTCTCTGTGAGTGTGTGCGTCTTGAGTTGCGAGATTTCACTTGTGGTGTCGGTAAATGGAGTGATCAACAATGAGTGCGTTCATATGCAGTTTAGTATCCCGAATATGAGGCATGTCCCGGTTATGGTCAAATTCGGGATAAGGTGTTAATTGGAGAACAGTGTGTTGTATCCCTGTATACATTCTTTGAATTCCTAGAATTCTCTTCAAATGTGCGTAGCCTGGATACCAGCAACAAACTTCTTTGGGAAGCCTCTGTATCTGGGATAAGATGTTTCCGTGCGTCAATATCCCAGTTTCTTTCGGAATACTCCAAGTAGCATATCCAGATTTCGCAAAGTCCTGAATAAGGGCTTATCCAGGATACTGGAAAAAGATGTTTTTATGTGGAAATGCAAATTCGAGATACTTAATATCCCGAAGTTGCTCAACACTTCATTCCACAGAGTCGCGGGATTGTTGACATGTAAAATGAGGCATAGAGAACTTTGCTAGTCCACAGTTAGTTTAGAATCAGGGCCGTTTGTAGAGGCTGCGTCACAGCACGGCTACAGCCTGCACCACAGAAGGTCTACAGTACAGACACTTGGGTGGAAAGTAGAGATTTATAACGATGGCCTAACAGGTACCTGTCCATCACAGCAGAAGCTAAATTTCACCTATCTCTTGGAATTCTGACTAGCGCTCGGACTTCGAAATGTAGGGGACCTATGGAGGCGAGGGATGTGGCAAAAGTTAGGGCTCAACATTACGTTTTAACACGTCATTTCACACTGGATGACTCCTTTAAATACTACAACTGTTGGGATTAGTATTCTACATGGAACGTTAAATGTTTCGAAGATAGTTGTCAGATGTGTGTCTGTGAATTCAAATATCTCTGACCAAAGCCTTGCTTGTTTTTAGGCTTAGTGTGTTGTTCTGATGGAGTCACGCAGGTGCAAGCGCAGAGCTGCCCTTTAGCTTGATAATGCATGATGCAGCATGATGGGATCTAAGATAGGGTTTTGTTTGAATTTCTCATTACCTCTGCTGTGTGTTATTGAACAAACTGGAGATTTTCATATCATGGCATCATGCTTTGTAAAAAAAATATATTGTTTATATAATGTGTACCGGTATGATAATAAGAAAAATTGCAGTTTAGAAGTAAGTGGATAAGCAATCAAAAAATATGCATGAGGTACACAGGAAATGCATATCTGTCTTGTTGGTAAATTATCGTTATTTCAGCTGTAGAATCAGATTGTGCTTAGGCATAAAGCTGCATGGGAGAATGGTCCACTTCTTTCTAGTCTAAAGCTTTGAAAATAGCAGAGACTTAAATTCTCTGTAGATTGTTGAAGATTCTCATGTCCATACATGCCTGGTGTGTTGTTGCTTGCACCTAAAATATGTGAATGAACAGAGTTCTGGCTTTATTGGCTTATGAATTACAAATAAGGATCATTATTAAGCACACTGCCCTCGGGGAAGTCTTGGCATTACAGATGAATGTATATTTTCAGTGATCTTGTAGACTTATGTAATAGACATTGAACAATATGAGGTGTATATTTGTGATAAGCTTATCTAGCAAGAGTAAGGACTCTGCTCAATCCACCATAGTCATTAGGCTATTTTATTCACCAAACATTTACATTTAAAACCATGATTTCAGGAGTGTCTACCTAAAACATGGATCCTCTGCCATCTTTTCCTCCATTGGTATTCTCAGTACCTGCCCTGATGTGTTATGAATGAGGTGTCAGTGCGAGTCTGGGTGAGTGATGGGCGAGACATTTTGATTGTCAATTCAATGCGAGACAAAGGGAAATTCAGCAGCCTTTTCACTTGAGACTATTGACTTGATGGATCTGTATAGCGTGGCACGCTCTTTGACATGCCGTGACATTGCCTGCTCTGTTGACATTTGTGTGCGAGTGTGTGTGTGTGTGACTGCCTGAAGGGGAAATTGTCATGTTATTGCTTGAGCAGAAATGTCCTTCCCAATGCCGTGTACTAACTGCACTGCATAGCTCAGCTGGTGAAAGAAAAAGCCTCGCCAGACCCACCCAGCTTGCTATATCAGAGTTATGATGTTGAGTCATCTTGGTGATGTAGACGTGTAATCTGAAAAGATGACAAAATAAGCCCCATCTTTACTTGGCTCTCCATCTCCGGCAGTGTTATTGTTGAAGTCCTGGGGGTGGGCTGAACACTTCATCATTGATCTAGCACAGATGGCCGAGCACTTGAGAAACAGTTACTGCATGTGGTGCTCAGTGCGACAAGATTGCTTTCCTTTGGTATCTTTGTCTTGTGCCGTGTTCATGATTAATTTCAATTTGTATGTTATTTCAATTCAATAATATGACAAATGGTTCAAGCGGTTTATGTTGGTGTTACATACTCAGTCATATCAGAGGGGAAGATACCTCACACTCTTGTCCATCATGCTGAATTTATTTACATAAACGTTTCGGCGAGTGTGTAAAAACTTGAGAAAGGCCACACTGGCCAAAACGTTGTTAATGTAAATAAATTCAGCATGATAGACAAGAGTGTTGCGGTATCTTCCCCTTTGAAGTGAACTAGTACCCACTACCTGCACCTCGAAACCTCTGGTGTGCATTGGTTTCCTCCTCCAAAACACACTCAGTCATAACCAAATCCTGAAATGTAATATGACCTAAACAAAAGGTGCCAAAATCCATCCAAGTAATTTTGTAATAGTCTTACATGACATACATTTATCTTTGTTTATGGCATACATTACCTTTGCACAGTTGTACAGAAAGTCTTAAAAATGTAAAATACTGGTATGTCTTTTCACTCCCTGTTTTGTTTGGTCTCAATCCATAATGCCCTATATTATGAAAATGCTTCGAACTGTTGGTGTGTCTTACTTACTGGAACTTATTCTCCTTTCCTCTTTTGTCCCTCAGGGCAAGATGTGGGTACCTTGGAAGTTGATATCAGGACCTTGAGGCGACTGAAACCCCATTCCCACATCCAGTGGTCTGAGGAGTCAGACCTCAGTGTGACTCTCTCGGGCTGGTGGCACTAAAATGTCCCTAAGTGGTGGCACTGCAGGCGGGAAAGGTGTGGACTCGAATGCGGTGGACACTTACGACAGCGGTGATGAGTGGGACATCGGCGTGGGAAATCTGATCATTGACCTCGACGCTGACCTAGAGAAGGACAAACTTGAGATGTCTGGCACCAAGGAGGGCGGTGGCATGGCGGCGCCCCCCAGTGCAGTCGCAGCTCTGCCAGACAACATCAAATTCGTGAGCCCCGTGCCTGCCCCCCAGGGAAAGGAAAGCAAATCGAAATCCAAGCGCAGCAAAAACTCTAAAGACAATAACAAGGCTCCCACTGGAGATGGAGCCAAGAAGGAGTCTCAGAGCCGGCCCCAAGCCGAGGCTCCGGGAACGCCGGCAAGTGCCCCAGCAGCAGCAGCAGCAGCAGCAGCAGCAGCAGCAGCAGCCACTGGAAACTCTACTACGCCCAGCAAGGGCATCGAGAAGGCGGCGAAAGCCTCGCGGAGTGTACCCAACACGAAGAAGGATAAGGACGGAACGAGTGCGAAGAGCAAGAAGGAGAAGGAGGTTCTAGGGGGTCCCGTGGCGGTGGTCGCCATCGAGAGGGAACCCGCAGCGCCGGCGCAAGCACATGGAGGTACTCGGAACGCCTCCTTTGAGAACACTCAGAGTGCGGTGGACTCGACTGAGGCCGAGGAACATGGGAATAACACGTTGGAGCCCGTAGGGATTGTACCCCCGCTGGCTATTAAATCTGAGCCTGAGGAACTGGACAATAGTGAATGCAGACCTCTGAAGAAGGTGAAAAATGAAAAGGTAAGGCGGACTCTTTGCTTTTTAGAAGCTGTTTGGTGGCTTTTTGTATTGATATAGATACATTTGGAGGCCTTTAGATGGTTATGGTTTTGTTTTACAGCTTTTCTGAACCAACTACGTAAAAGGACAGCAGCTTCAGAGCTGTGCTACGCTGCCCAGCTTTTCCTCGAAGAGACAGGATTGATCTAGAAGGGTCTAGAATGACTGCTGTTTTGACAGTCACAGTGTTTCCTCCTAATAGTCTCAACATAGCTTTGTGGTGGGGGGAAGGGTTTTGGCTGGCCTTAACTGCTTTCCCTACTGTCACGCTGGGCTGGGGGGATGGGCATGCTCGTCGGGGCTGGAAGGAGGTCGTTAGATTGCCTTAACCCACAGCTCCATGGGACGGGAAGCTTTTTATGTCTCCCTGGATAGCTCAGAGGGGGGAAGGAAATCCCAACAAAGAGTTCAGAACTGCTTGCCAAATGTGGATTTTTTTTACCTGGACTAATTTAGAAGTGTGTTATGCTGATAACACGAACACGATTCTATGTTTGTTTCTTTATTAAAAACAAGTCAATGCATAAGTATGGTCATTTACCCGCTATGCTTTGTTGTGGTTCATGTCATTTCAATGTTTATTTTATGAAAGTTCACTTCCCGTTCTGTTTTTGGATAGTCAACGTTCTATTCAGTTCTAGCATGGCTTTGTTTTTTAAATCCTTGGGATTTGCAATGTTTTTCCCCTCATATAAAGTTACTCTACTCTACTCATGCACTGTGCTTTATTAACATCTTTTCAGTTTCAATCATTCATTTCATACATTCATTGAGACCGTACTCAGAGCAGTTTGAATTGCGTGCAAGAAAAATCACATACGTAATCCTTCACAGATGTTTGTTTTAACATTGAAATCTCAAAACAACTGAGGGGAAGCACGAGTGTCTAACGTCTTTCGGTGACTGTAAATAGACCTTGTCTTAGTGCCGGGGAGGGTGTGGAATGTTTAGCCTTTCCCCACGAGAGAGGCGTGCTTGTTTTCTCGCCCGCGATTTGTCTGGCAGGTAGGCCAACCCCATTAACAGGCTCTTTTTTAAGTGTTAAGGAGAGTATCTGTGACGGGGGCAAGAAGCTGACAACGCTGACTGCTGTTGCTGCTGCTGCCTGTTCAGTGCTGAATAGCAGCGTAGTCTATGGGTTCACTTGACTGCATAGCTTTTGTATGTGACCACACACGGCGGGAGGGAAGTAGGGAGGGAGGGAGCTCTCTGCATTTCTTTCCTCCTCTCCTAAGCCTCAAATATCTCTGCAGGAATGTTAAGTTAACTAAATCCCACAAGGAAGACATGCCATACAGATATGTTGCCATGACCCTCCCCAGAGCTCTGTACTCCTACACCGATTGTACTCGGCACGCTGTCTTAACTATGGCCCTCTAGTCTCTACGTCTTAGGCAGGATAATTGAATTGGTTTGTCAAGGGCTTTTTTTGTTTTCTTGTGTTCATGCGTCCTCATAAAGCTGTGAAGACAAACGTTGCCCTGACAGCAGCAACCCGTAGCACAACACATACCACGCAACTGAAATATCCTGAGTGAGTTATACATGCAGGCTAGTGCAGCGCTCTCGATACTCACGAGAGCCAACTGCCAGCTCTGGTTTTGTTCAGCCTTGTTCAACCAGGGGTACTCTACTGTACTGGCTTTCTCAAAGCGGTTCTGTTTTCAAAGCACCAGCGTGCAACTTGAGATTACGAGCTTCTTGCTCTGCTTTTCATCTGTGTACCGTACTTGATCAAGCACTGTTAATTGAATGAGTGAGTGAAGAAGACGTCAAGGTGCTGCACTGTCTTGTCTGTCTCTAGGCTGCTGTGCTGTGTATTGGAAGTTTCTCAAGAGCTCGCACCATGCGTTTCTACTCTTCCCTACCCGGATGTGTGTTTTTCCCAATACAATGTTCAACATTAATTGTTCAGCAAATGCACGCCCTTCACCCATCCCCAAAGCACATGGGAGACAATACATTTGGAAGCAAGCGTAGACTGTGAAGAGTGGGGATTTGCGATGAAAAACAACATCTTTTTATTTTTGCAATATACAGAGGTCACACTTCATTTTTTTTTTTTAACCATCTTTCCTCTTCAATTTCACAGTTGATAATTTAATCAGGCTCTCTCTGAGGTCTTTCATGGCTCTCCTCTACCCCCCTCTCTCTTCCCACACAATGGGCTTTCCACTTTATTGATCTGGTTATGGTGGTCATGGTGACAAGGTCTTTGGGGTGTTTTCAGTCTTGCTGCTCTGAGAAATGTGCTCTCATTCGGCTCTCTTCCTCTCTCTCGCTACTCCTAAGCCTTGATGGAGGATTTTTGGTCCTCCAGGAATATATTTTATCGGGGGCACTTTTGTGCTTTATTTGGTTGTCTTGTGTGAGAGTAGCCTACTTAACCCCCGTGTAAAGCTTTAATGAAAAGACTTCACTGCTTGGAGCTATTTCTTTCACAGACATTACCATGTAAGGACACAGACTTCAGGTTTTGGTTTTTCACGGAGAACAGGCGTTAATCTATGCCGACTGGATTAAAATGTTAACATGAGCCCAAACTCAAATATGAATCATTGTTGGTTTTGCCAGTAAGCAGAGGATGGCGGTTACAAAACAAACATTTGGCTTTACATTGGACTCAGCAGTATTTTCTTAGACAGATTCTGGTTATTGATTCATCACGCCATGTTGTCAGGGTGGAAAAACATTCAGTGCCCATCTGTAAATCATCAAGTCCACTTTCAAATATGGTTTATACAGCATGTGCTGTGCTGAATGGCTGAAGGGTTACTGAAAAGATGACACAGAAATGAACAGGAGTGGTGTAATCAAATACATGTGAAGTGTTATTAGGCTATAGGCTACAATCATAGTCATGAAAATAAATCAGATTTTTGCATAGATGGAAGCGACTGTGAAGGGAGTCACCGGATAGCTCATCAAATGCTGTCATCATTACCGCAGCCTCTTAAGAAAAGGGGAATTCGGCAAGGATTCATCACCCCTTTAACCAGCTCTCTTGTGCCAAGGGGGTAGTGAATGTCAAAAGGCCTCGTAGCTCTTGCCTATTTTTCTGTGTCTCAGGGTGTTCAGTGTCACCACATTGTTGCCCCGCATAAAGGGAAGGAGAGCACACTGACTCCATCCCCAGCAGCCCCCTATTCACAGGATGGCTACAGGGATGCAGATTACGGCTTAGATCTCTAAAACAGATTCCCCATCCCCCACTCACATGGCGAGAGCAGAGTAGAGCGTGGCTGGCCGGGCTGGGGAGGAGCTGCACCCAGACGGCTTGGCTGACTGAGGCCATTCATTGGGGCATGCTGTGAGACATCCAAGTCACCATGTTCCAGGAACGTTTGTCTGTGGGTGTGTGTCTGTGTGTATGACTCAAATTCTTGATATCACTTTCCTATTCTCCACTCACCCATGAGCTCTCCACGGAGAGAGTGTTTTGTATTGTTTATCCATGGCATCTGATTGGTGAGATCCTCCAATCTCCATTGAGAATTGGGTGTTTCTATGCGTATTCCTCTATGTATTTTTCTGTGTAGTGGAGCCTAAAGGGAATTAGGAGGAGTTCTAAGACTCCAAGCCCAATATAGATCAAATGCAGCAAGCTGAACAATTTGCCAGCTAGAGACTTTTTAGATGATGAGGAACTCGCCGGAATGAGGACAAAGAATAGGAAGTGGTGGAGTGTGTTCCCTTTGGAAACAACGCTGCTGCAGACGCTTCACTACTATTAGCACTGTGTTGTTTTGTAGGCGATGCCTTTTTAAGGATTGCTTTTTTCTTTTACTACTGGTGTGTTTGTTTTAGGAGGTGGGTGAGGATGGGGAGGGTTTGCGTTTCTATGGAGCGTGCATTACATGCATTGCTGGTTTTATGCCTTATTTCTTCCCCCGAAGTGAACTGCGGCGCAGATCTCCCTGGAGAGAAAAAAACATCACGATGCCCTGATAACACTAACTGAAAAATCTGCACACTTTATCTTTTTCAGAGGCAGAAAATGTGCCATGCCGAGTATTTTTTACTCCACGCACATAATCATAGGAAACGGTGTACAGTTCAAACTCCAGTGCCTCATAAACAGAGAGCAAGAGAGAGAGCAGGAGAGAAAGAGCTGGTAGGAGGGGGGAAAAATGTACAAGGTCGCAGAACATCTTGGCTCGGCATATTAAAGTGATTGCAGAGCAGGGAAACAAAGCCCTTTCATGCCTGGTTTCTCCCCTCCCTCTGCTGTCTCCTAGCTCCTTGCCTGTGTTTGTGAGAGAGAGAGAGAGAGGAAAGGGAGGGTGGAGAAGAGGAGGAGGAGGGAGGGAGGGAGAGTGAGTGAGGGCGAGAGAGTGTTTGTCTGGCTCAGCATGCAGCAGGCTGAGAGAACATGGGGGAAGGGAGAGCCAGAGAGAGAGCTAGAGCGGCGAGCCTGCACTGCTAATTCGGCTCATGAAAGACTTGAGCAGCGAGAGCAGCTGTCTTCCATTGTCAGCCAGCAAATTTCCAACGTGCCTCGTTTCGCCTCTCGATGCGTGAGTAGAAAAGAAAGCTAGAGGGCAAAACAGAGGGGGAATAAACAAGCATAAGATGGATTGATGGGGCAAAGTCGTGGGCCAAGATTTTGTGAATGCTTTAAGTTGGTGCAGTCTTGCTCACTCTCTCACCCTCTCTCTCTCTCGCTCGCTTGCTCTCTCTCTCTCTCTCTCTCTCTCTCTCTCTCCTCACCCTATCCCTCTCTTTCTGCCTGCCTCTCCCCTCTCCCTCTGAAATGTGCTCAGGATGAATGTGGAGTCGGGACAGTCTTCTAATAATAAACCATGAGTCTATTCCGGCTAGGCTATGTGGGGAAGACTACCTCACTGTGGGGAGGGAGGAGAAGAGGGCACTTCACGGCTAGAGGAGGCAAAGGACTGGTTGGGGGCAGGCGGGCGGCAGGCGGCTAGCGAGCCCCCCAAATGAAGGAGGAAGGAGGGGAGGCAAGACGGTCGTCCGGCAGCATGAATGGATGAAGTCTTTAACCTCCTACACACTGAATAGTTTTGTCACGGCTCCCGCAGCTGCACTGTGCTGGTGGAGTGGAAGAAGGGGGCAGAGTTGAGGGGGGAGGGATGGATGGGGGTGGGGGGGTGAGGGGCTGAAAGAGTGTTTCCATTAATGGAGCAGTGGCTCCAGAGTTGTTGGATCCTTGAGGCATGTGCTGTGATTACCAGAACAAAAAGCCCTGGGCTGTAAGGGAGGGGCTGACAACATGGCTTCCTCCCTCCTCCAATGTCTGCTATTTATGGACTCTTACATTATTTGTGTGTAGTGTACGTTCTCTGTCTTGCGTCATTTGGCTACCTCCCCAAGCCCTCCCCGTCCCCATTCAAACAGTTGTTATTAAAACGTCAAATGTGTGAAATTAAGATTAGACTTTCATGTTTGGACTGCATTATTGGTGGTGAGATCTAAAAACGTTGGAAACTTGATTGCATCTTGTTTTGACTGCCAACCCACCGCTTAGCCTATTGTGGGGCAGTGAGATATGAGACATTTCCATGTCTTATTTTTCTCCAGTGGTTTGCAAGGTTTGCATGTTTTCAGCCTACCCTTTATAGCCGTTTTTAATCTGGGCAAATCTTATTTGTGTGTTAAAATTCCTTAACCTACTGAAGCTCTAGATTACACGCACAGTGCAATAAGTGTTTCAGCGCAACTATTTGAGCCATGCCTTAGCTGGCAAGCACCTTGACTTATAACCACATGTACAATAACGCTCAGACTCTACAACTTTCTGCTGAAACAGAAAGTGTTGTGGTGCAGTGTTCTCCTCATTATAGCATGCTACAGACTGTTTCCTCACCCCATCCCAGTAGGCCTCGGCTGCACATTTCCAGATTAATTCCTGTGAGGGGAGGGGGAAAAAACGTGTTGAAGGCACCGTGGTGAATTTAGTTTCTGTGAAGGTTGTTGATATTTGAGCTCAACAGCCAATTAAATTTGACCCCTCCCCCTTTGGCTTGTGAAGCACTGTGTTGATTTGCTGGGAATTTTTATGACTCAGGTCGCGCCACTATTTCGGTTTCTCCTTCACAGTGGTATGCGAGTATTACCATGCGTATTTTAGGTTAAACTTAATGCATATTTTTTTGTTTTTGTGGTGGAATAGAGAAATATGAGGAGTGAATGACTGACAATATACTTTTACTTTTAAATCCCTTTATTGAGCGATTGCTGCCATGGACTGACAATATAGGATTACAGGATACAATTACATAAGGATTTATAGAAAATTCTAAGATACTTCAAACCCTCTTTATTACTATGTGCTTTGCGGGTCTGGCTTATTGTCTTTATTCACGTTCACCTGACAGTACTCATCACATTTTGAATTGAATGACTTTTGAACAGGGCCTTTGGTCAAATGACTTATCACTAGCCTTTTCGACCTAGAGAGAGCATTCCGTTAGAGCACGAGGCACATTCCGTTATTTAATTACATGAACGGCCACCTAACAAAGATTCAGCCCTTGCAACCCCTTCTGTTTCAAGAACCTCTACGTAATTAAAGCCACCCGTTTGATCCTCATCAATTCTGAGCTGAAGAGAATAATGTTTCTTCAGGTGTGGCCACCACCATCCGGTCATTACTCTAGAGATTTACAGGAGTCAAGCAATCTTAAATCATTCCAGTTGCTCAGTCAGCTAGGCTAGGCTACTTTTTGATTTAATTAATATCTGTACACTGTGATTACTTTATATTTGGCAAGTGGTGACATGATCAACCATCCTCGTCTCTCCACAGCAAGGGTGACCATTCAGAATACAAATTGAGCAGCAGTCAAGGGGTTCAGCATTGTATTAAAATAGTGAGAAATTCGATTTTGTTAGGCTATGTTAATCAGCCTCCTGAACTATGCAAAGCCACAGACTGCCATGCTCATGAAGAGGGATCGCTAGCTAATGAAACAATTAAGCTTATAGTAATGAACAGGAGCCAGCTTGACCATGGTTTGGTTTTAATTTCTTCAGTACTTTAATTTCAACCATTGAACAGGAATCCAAGGGACTAGTCATCCCTCTCTACCTTTTAAAGAAGCAGTGATGACCGGAACGTGGGCATGACCACAGCCCGTGTCACGTGACCATGATAGAGCAGTATGCACTTAGTTACCGCAACAAGGCCCACCCAATGTTAGAACTGGTGGTTGTGGGGGTAACACACTGCAAACTATCCTAAATGGTGAGTGTGAAAAAGTTACCATTTTGTACTAAAAAATAAGAACATAGCACATGGGGAAGGAATTCAAGTCATTTCAGTTAAAAGAATGATAGAGGTATTTTTTGTGAACAGAAAGCCGACATCCTCCATGATCCGTTAAAAATCCATTACAAAGATATCTAAGTACAAAGTGTAGTAAGGTGCTCCCCCCTGAAATGATTATGTAAAACAGGCCTAGAGTGTCTGCGCTACCTGATAGAATTTGTTGTTGCTTCTTCATGGTGGAAAACAGGTCTGCTCTGATGGGCTGGACCTGGCATTTTACAAAAAAAAAAGGTCGACATTCTTGTTTGGTCTTCAATCAAAATAGTAAGCACCAGCTGAAAACTGCTCATTTTTACATGGTTGCATTGAATGGCCCAGCAATTAATGAAAAGCCAAGGCAGGGTTTTAAAGTTTACCTCAAAGCTGATATGATTGTTATTGTGTGTGAAGGAAATTGGCTCGGGAACTGAGATCAAGAATTCTTTGAATACACAGCATTAGTTAATCTCTCCCCTCAGTCATTGCACAATTTTCTGCATTGTAGGCAATTATAATGGCCACTTTTGATATCGGTGTGTAAGAGTCACTTTGGAGCTGCAGGCTAGTCTGTGTGCAGATGTGCACTTTTGGATGAGATGACGTCTAAGGGGTTGAGTCTATAGCAGGCTGCTGTGTATGCATGCCCACGCTGTTTTACTAAAGCTGCAGAGGGACTGCAGGAACCCACACACTCCTACTGTAAAGTCATTTATATTCAATAAATATTGGATAGCATACCAAGGCAAGTAAAGGGACTGCATGGAGTAAAGCTTACGGTGCAGATGAAGCTGTGTTGTAGAGTAGTAGCAGAATAATGAAACATCAAAGGGGTACAGTTTCAGCCTTGCCGTGAGGTCCTTACAGATATTGCTGCTGTAATCAAGGTGGAGTTCTACATTTTTTAAAAGCTTAAATAAAAACTTTAATTCCGAAAGGCCTTGAGGTAGGCTGCACTTCGTAGAATGTTTTAATTTTCAAGTGTTTTCGAGAGTAGGCCTTGGCTACTTCATCTGTATGTTCAATGTTGAAGTACAGATGATTATAGAACTTGGTTTGTTCTGGTAAGTTATCTTTTATTTCAGAGGTTATCTGTACCAAATTTTTAAAGTTACGCTCGAACAAAAACTGAGCACCAACAATGTGATTAAATGCAATATTGCGCTGTTAAGTTAGAGTTTATACGTCTGCTCTGCCAGAAATAACACAGTGGTAAGTATGCAACACAATGATGCCCCTCAAGCCATAAGGAGAGGTTAGTATTGTAAAGTAGGTCTAGTCCATGATGTTATTACATGCAAGTTGTTGGCTGCATGACCACAGGCTACTGTCCACTTACATATTGAGATCAAAATCACATCCTTGGTGTTCTACTTCGATTTAGTGTGAAGCCTGTTTTTTGAGGTTAAGTGCACTCTGTCTTTGTTGAGCTATAACTTAAGCTTAGTACCCCCAAGTGCTGCCTTGACATGACCTGACAAACAACGAGACTATGTGTTTTTGTATCTTTGAGACTTTTCGTTGGAGATTTTTACTGGGCTTAGTAAGCTTTGGCAAACCGTGAAGGCTGTTATCTACTAAACTATATTGCTGATCTAACCCACAAAGGCAGGTGGTGGATGAATGAACAGGATTGCAGCTCAGTGGAGACATCGTGCCTTATTTATCTGACTGACATGGCTGGGGTTGATTGTATAAAGTGCTCACGGGTGGAGATTTCTATTAGAGACAGTGTCTCCTCATTGTCGTTCTGTATGGAAGAATATCAACAATGAGTTATTTGCTATTGAGCTTGCAACCGAGCCAGGAAGAGATATGGGGTGCCTAAGTCACACCCTTCTACTTCCGCCTCATGTGGCCTTAAATGACCACTTCGGTCAATTTCAATATGCTGTTGTATTGCTCACGCTACCCTTGACTTGTCTCTGCCCGGTGATGCTGCATTTTTCGTCTCAGCCCTTTCCGAGATCTGAGCTATTCTAATGGGGGCAGCTTTTGTTTAAAAATTCTTAACGTAGGCGTACTCCAAATATAGATATACGTAAGAAGTGTAGTTTCTCTTCTCTAATAATGCAAAAAAATCTTGCCATAATTTCCCAATGAATATCATGCTACTACGCCAGACGTTGTTTGTATGGTTTTAGCACATCAGAGATTCAATCTTATCTTGGCCTATGACTGCGGTCAGACATTTGTTTTCTAGTACTGTATTGAAATGTTGTACAATTGGTCTCCCAATGTCAACCGACAAGTTTAACAACCAACAGTTTGAACTTGCACTGAGGCCCCGTGGGTTGACTTAATGAGGTTTGTGTCACAAAGCAGATTCTTTTAAGGAGCTTAAGGGGGAATTCCTCAATGCCACATCTGAAGAACAGGGCTGCAACCATCTAGCAATTTTGTTACCAAAAGTGTGCTTTCGGTTTCAGGGGTTTTGGTTTGTTTTTGAAGCTGAAACTGTGGGGCTTTTTTGTACATGAATAAAGCGAAATTCAGTGGAAATGTTGGTTGACTCTTTTCACAGAGCATTGGCAGTAAATCATTTCCAATTTTGGCAAAAGGCTTTAGTGCCGGCTACAGGCCCAGTAGCCTAATACTTTTACAAGCCACAAGAGTTAAAACCAGACCATATTTCTACAGTCATATATTTCAAAGGGCCATGGCACATTTTACCCCATGTTGTTACTCGCATGGTATTATTGCTGTTAGATCCAATATATTTGGCTACTAGGTTATTTGTCTTTTGATAATGTAAGCTTCGTAGGGTACATTGAATTCTCATAGTATGATGTGTGTCTGCCTTTTTTAGAACATTAGACGCCTCGTTGGTGTTACACTGCATCGCCCAGGCCAGCAGCCTTCAAGTGCCACATTGTGAAGTGCTGTAGCATTCAGGAATTCACAGTGGAACGCCTCCATTGAGCCAGAAATGCTCTGCAGCTTATGCTTATAAAAACACATGACCTCACTTACCTAGCCTCTTAAGGTTGTGACCTTGGCATTTGAAAACCCTTCTTTCGGCCGTGACCCTCTGGTCTTTGTAAGCCTGTTTTAAAGGGTGGAACATTGACTAGGCCTGTATAATGTTAATCATCCTTTGTTGGCCCATACGCTCTGTAGGTGAGGTGTTTACTGCAGCTGCGGTAGCCCAAGTATTATGGTTGTAGCATTATGTTATTACACCCATAACATTGCTTTTAAATGACCACTGCTTGCAGGCCATCCAGAATAACTTTTGAAAGCCCTTGAGTGATTACTAAGTGACATTATAGAGTGGAGTGCAGCAGTTAGCCTGGTCCTTTAAGATCCAGATACTTCCAGCCGTTGGGACCTCTTAATAGATGCATCATGAAAATGGATGAGTCATTAGACAGGCAGCAACCATAGATTAGCACCTGATAGTGAAGCGTTTGCGAAGCGGGAAAAGCAATACTAGTCATTAAGGCATGAATGTCACTGCGAAATGGCTGGTGTTGATTTAATGGGAAGAAGAAATCGGACCCTCACTTTCCTGCAATCAGGGTAGGCATGGTGAGTATAGACGCCACACCACAATTAAAAAAAACCTTTAATAATTTCACCCAAGTGGCCATTTTTATGTGTGTATGAAGTGAGATTTATTCATATTCATACTGTGTAGTTACCTGTTATTCATTGCTGTGCAGCCGGAGTAGTACATGGAGGCTGTCAGAGAGTGTTAAAAGGCACCCTTATCTCAAGGATGACCTCTCGAAAGCCATCTGTTGTGGAGCCTCTGGCTGGCTCTCGCCGTGTCTGGAATGAGCAGGCTAATCCCTCAACACAGATAAAAATAAAAATACCTAAACATCCCGCCCTGTCCGCCCCCGCCGCCACCACCCCCTCCCTGACTCGCTCCCGGCCAAGCCTTTTAAAAAGTGCTTTTTATTTAACAGTAATTGATTGATATCCACTTAACACGAGAAAGTAAAAGCGGTAGGCAGTTATTTATTTTTAGGGGAAAGAAGCCTAACAGAGACGTGCTGTGTTGTGCGGAGGTGCCTTTGGCAGGGAGGTGGCTTTGGCCCCGCCGCGGCCATGTGTCTCTGGGCTGGTGCCGCCACCGCGCTCCGCTCCGCTCCACTCCACACAGAGATGAAAGGATTTTCTCTCCCATGGTAATCCACACAGACAGTCAAGCTCTTGTGATTATTACTGCCACCCCCTCCTCCCTCTCCGCCTTCACACGCACACACACGCACACACACACACACACACACATACACACACACACACACACACACACACACACACACACACACACACACACGCACACACACGCACACACACACACACACACACATACACAGTCCTCACACTTCCCCCCGGTGCCACATCGCTCTGAATGCAGAGGCCCTTCCAATTCACCCCAAAAAGGGTTTCAAAAGGGGATTATGCTGCATAGATAAATTAAAGGCAGAACAAGCTTGTCCGTTGGGAGCGATGTCTAACATTCTTGTCGGTGGAGGCTGCATAGTGAACAATGTGGGCTAGATTTTTTTTTCCCTCAGAGAGATATGTGACATACCTGCCAACTCGCTCGTTTTTTTTCTCACTCCCTGGAGAATAATGTTTTTTTCATGCCCATCTCCCTAAATCTCTTGGACGCTAATTCGTTTTTATATCCAGTCAAGGCCGTGGTATTGGGCTAAGCACATTTTGAACGCTCAAATGTGCTGCTTTGTGTACAAATCAAATCATAAGTGAAGTCTGAAATGTAAACTGTCCAGCCTCAAGGCTAATGGAAATGATCACATGCCAAGCATGTAATGGTAGGCTATATGGGAAATGGTTAACGACAGCCATGCCAAACAGACTGCAAGATTGATGGGCAAGAGTTACCTGTTGAGCAAGTGTTGTACATTCTAACTGCATATTCTGATATAGTTTGACTTGACAGTTAAGTGTCTTTGATGAGACAAATTAGACTAGGTTGAATCTGATTTATGAATGCTGATTAGCAGTGGCTTGTGATGATTTGTGTGCAAAAAAAGATGTCACCTTCTCTTTCCATCTAGCTATTGAAAACATGATGATGGGCAGCTGCAAGGAGCTTCAAGCTATTCTTATGTTTGCCTAAGGGCCAAGTTCAAAGAAACTCCCGCACACTGACCATTTCGCTGTTCTTTCTTTAATAAACGACGTTTCGGTACTAGACCTTCATTAGGCAATCTCTACCTAAGGGCCAAAACATACCAAGGCGGAACGGAACGGTCGCGGGACGAACGCGGTCTTTCTGCTTAGTTTCGGCCGATGTGTTTTTCTCTGCCTTTCACACTGACAGCGTTGGCATGCGCGGCCAGTCCTGTTAGGGCCAAAACATACCAAGGCGGAACGGAACGGTCACGGGACGGAGGAGGTCTTTCTGCTTAGTTTTGGCCGGCGTGCTTTTCTCTGCCTTGCACACTGACAGCGTCGGCGTGCGCGGCCAGTCCTGTTCAAAACCCTCCCCACAGCTAAAGCTAGCGTGCTACTTTGCCATTCATTTGAATGAGACACCGCCGGTTGCCGGCGTGAAAAATACGCTGGAGTTCTATTTTCCAAATGCAGCGCGGCGCGGAGCCGGCTCCCGCGCCGCTGACGCCCGACTACCGCCGGTTGGTGTGTAAGGACAGATATGTTTCAATGTATTTTCACCGACGCCGGTAAAAAACGCGGCCGTTCCGCGACGCTTTACCGCCCTGGTGTGTAAGACCCCTTAGGGCCAAAACATACCAAGGCGGAACGGAACGGTCGCAGGACGGACGCGGTCTTTCTGCTTAGTTTCGGCCGATGTGTTTTTCTCTGCCTTTCACACTGACAGCGTTGGCATGCGCGGCCAGTCCTGTTAAAAAAAAAGCCCCACAGCTAGCGTGCTACTTTGCCATTCATTTGAATGAGACCCCGCCGGTCGCCGACGTGAAAAATACGCTCGAGATCTATTTTTCAAATGCAGCGCGGCGCGGAGCCGGCTACCGCGCCGCTGACGCCCGACTACCGCCGGTTGGTGTGTACGGACAGATAGGTTTCAATGTATTTTCACCGACACCGGTAAAAAACGTGGCCGTTCCGCGACGTTTTACCGCCTTGGTGTGTCAGACCCCTTAGGATGCACAGACCGACCTGCATTTCTGGTCAGGGATTGTGACTGACTACGTGCTGTCATTAGTGATATTGCATCTTGTAGCAAGAAAGATCGAGTAGGTGAATAGTACCTAGGCTAGGCTGAGCAAATTGTAAAACGGTGGCCTGTCCATTGCTAATCAGACTATTGTGAAAGTGTCTTTGCTGAATATGGAGGCGTGCACACTTGGAGTGGATCACATCACTCTCTGTCTTCAATCTCCTTGTACTACTTGGTTAATTTTCTCTATCGTAACATTACAAGGCATTTTATTATTTCATGGTTTTGAGTTGCTTATAACTTGTGTCTCCACTACACATTGACTAGACATGAATTTGAGCCCAATAATATACAAAACGTGAGCAAAATAATTTGGTGTTGGCCATAAAAACGTGTTAAAAACGACTGTTTTGAATACTGTATAACTTATCAACTGTTCACATTTTTACTTCAGTGGAAATTGATTTCGGCTGATGTGCCCCTCTGCACTGCTAACTAAGCTTACTAGCTGAGAAAGGGAACGCTAGTCATTGAAGATGCACTGTTGAGACTGTAACTGGCTGTTGAACTGCAGTGACCCATGTCTCTCCTCTAGCTACTTCCCTTTGAGTTGTACCTCATACTGCAGAGTTGCATGCTCTGTGCAGCCTGTAAGTTTGGACTGAAATGTTGTTTCCTCATGCAAGATCACATTGTAGACGTGTCTTCCTGAAAAATGGATGGGAATCTTCCTTAAAATAGATCTGTGGCCTACAACAGTAATCAGTGCTTTAGATTTTATTGAGAAAAATGCTCAACTTCAAGCATGTTGTTGTGAGCATTGTAACAGTGATTTAGTGGTGAGGAAATGGCTGAATGCAACTATTCTAGGTGTTGTGATTGACAGCTTTTGTTCTGTGAAATGACCTTTTCCTCAGCTTCATTTTATGTCCTTTCAGAAAGTGTGTGGTAATTGAATATAATTTTAATTGAGTGTTGGTTGCAACAGGGTTTAAAATTCTTTGTTTGAAAATGTCTTGAGAGGACTGACTGAAGTTTTATATGGGCAATAATTCAACTGACTGTTGCCACTGTGTGCTCATTTCCATTTCACATTAGGTGAATTTTCAGCCCCTTAAAAGTTTGAACGTTTGACATTGCTGAACCAGAAATCCAGTGAGGGTGACATATTTGCATAACTCTAAGCCTTGTATAATGCAACGGAGAAATATTGTTTGTGCTCGGTGACTGCTTGGCTCTCCCCAGATTTAGCGGGAAGCAGTCTGTGATGCAGCTGAGAACCTTCCAGTCTGACACCCCATTAGGCTAATTGCTAATTCTGTCGCTGTACCTGTCCTCAAGCACAGGCTCTGTTTAAATGAGACACCTTCAAAGGTCAGGTCTCCTGCTTAAAATAAATGGAGTCGGGATCAGAGTCCCTGAGTCACAGGGCTGGTTTGGCTGGCATAATTACAGATTGAACTGAACTCGCTGTGTATCTTGTGCGTTGTTTTCATTGCATGCACTTTAAACGGCCTAATAGTCATGGGCTACCTGTTACATTACCGGTACTTCAATTAACCTACCTAAAAAAAGGGTTTCAAACTGCACAGCGTTTCATTTAGCAGGCATAATCAGTAGTTCTGCTTGTAGACACATTGAAGCAGCAGCAGTATTTCACATTTCCAGTTTGATTGAAATATCTAGTTCATTTTGATTGAGTGCAGTTTGTAAATAAGCACACTAAAGATCAGTCAGGCAGTAAGCTTATAACTTAGGCTGCTGTGTTTAGGACCATTGAGTCCTGATTTAAAGTAAACTTACATTTAACTTTACAGCAAGACTACCTGTGATGCATTCTTGAAGGGAAAAAATGTTTTTCCTCTCCTATCTACAAATGTTTTGTCTGTTGGAGGAAGCACCACCCACATAGAGGTCTGCTGCTGCTTGGAGGAAGTGGGCAAATTCAGAAGCTCTATAAATAGGCTGGTGGTTTGGGTCTCCGGGGAAGCCTTGCAGGCTTAACAGCAACTTGTTTTCCATGTCGCTACTATACGTGGCTAGTTTAAGTCTGTACCATTAAGTTACGCTGTGTGGTAGGTAGCCGAAAGCACTTTTCTGAAAATGCCTCGAACCTGCCCAGTCACTTTTGATCCTTAACCTCATGGCATTGCTTATACCACTTAATCTGCTGGAGTAGAAGCGTTGCTTTTGTAAGTTATTATGTAAATGGGGTAATCCCATGTAGATACAGTAAAAGTAAATTGGTTGATGGTTGACTGTTGGTCTTTGGTGAAAGAATGATCTTTAGGACTTATTTGCTGTACAATGATATGGTAAGTCTGCCGTGTCATTAAATATTCATTTTAGTCGTCTTTTTTTTTTTTTTTTTTTTTTTTTAAAAGCACCACTGTGCTATATTCCTGGACTTTGAAAGATTGAAGCCATACTGCAAGTATTATCACACACTACAATACGCACTCCAAACCAGACCAAGTCCAGGCTATTTTATCTGTCTTTGTAAGATGCTGCTAACTGTTGGTTTTGGCTGCACATTGCTGTATAATGATCTGTTTTCGTGTTATCCCCCTTGGCGTGAGATAAGGTGTCTGGCTAGGCATGGACAGAAGGGGGGGGCGCTGCCTGAGACGGGAGAAATATCCTCGGTGTTTCTGAGCTGATTATCTGGGCTTCCTCTCCTGGCCCAGACCCTCCACTGGAGCACTCGTGGGTGACCTTGACAAGAATGTGGATTATTATTGTAATAGATACCGTTGTTGTGGTGAAGGCAAGAGGTGGCGTTGATGGGGGGGCAATGCAGAGGTTGAGATGGAGATGGAGGAGGAGGAGGAGGAGGAGGAGGAGGAGGAGGAGGAGGAGGAGGGAGTGGATCTGGTATTCCCCCCCATGCCCCGCTCCACCTCCCTCCTCCCTTCCAACAGAAAGAGCTTTGTTCCGGTGTGTCAAAGAGAGAATGGCCGCCCTACGCTAACCCCACCCTTGCTCTGTGTGGTGTACGGTGTCATACTGTGGCGTCAACCTCTTTCTCACCTGGATTTCCTCTGGCCTGTCATCACCTTGTGCGTGCCAACCACCGTCCCAGAAAAAAAAAGTCTGTGAAATAGCGAATAGTTTGGCCCGGTGGATCCTTTCTTTTAAAAGCAGATGAAAACTGCCATCCATCTGGCAGGCAGACTGCATCAGTATGGTGAAGGATTATGACTGTCTTCCCGTTCCCGCCAACCTATGTGACAGACAGCAGACACAAACTTGTTGTCATTTCATGCCTGACTGGCAGTATCGTGCCCCGGGGGCTTCATTGAGGAATCCTGTTGACATTTTTATTGTTTTGAATATTTCAATCTAAATGAAGTATTGGTGTAATGTCCACTAGCAACAGGAAAGAAAAGAATCACCTCAGAGGTGATCAGAGTGCCATGACTGTTGTATCTCACATCATCTTTGTTTAATCCAGTCTACTCATCATTTTGCACGCCCCAATAGGTTTAGTAATGTGGATTTTATGTCAGAGACCGTTTGCTTAGACATTACAAGGAGAGGGATAGTCCATATGGGAGCCATCATACCTCTGCAGTGCTGTCAGAACCGGATGCTTTGCAGAGCTGTCACCTCTGCTCTCTCCGCTCCGCATGAAGCGTCTTGTTGTGGCACACAAGTTTTCTCTTGTGTGCTGATCAACTGAGGTTTTTCTCAGCGCTCGCAGTACATTCAACAGCCCGAGCTTGAGTGAGGTTTTTCCGTAGGATTTGATTAAGTTGATTATGCTGGGATTGTTTTGTTGAAAACCTCAGGCAGAGCCCGTCTGTTGAGTTGTGGTTCGCTGGCTGCGGCGTTCCCTGGGACTAAACTTTCGAGTCCCTCTCAACTCCCTGTCAGTTGGTAAACACCCTTGGGCATGAGCCCAAGAAAGCCAGCTGCACTAGGCTTAGATGGTGGAGAGAGGGTGTGGGGAATCTGGAGGGATAGTGCTTCGACATGGAAAAGAGTGTTGGCTGTCTGTCGGTCAGCCAAAAGCGTAGAGATCGTTACGCTGTCCCCAAGGCCTGTGTTTATTGTTGATGCCATTCTCTCAGTTCTCCTGCTGCTATTTCACTTGGCAACTCGTTGTAAACAGCATGACTGCACAAGGGTTCAATTCTTCATATGTCCAAGTCAAATTTTTTGCCTGCGTCTGCCAACATGCAGGCCATGTCAATCCATTATGTGTCTGTCTATACATCATAGGCTATAGTTTGTAATTTGGCATTTGTGAAGTAGGCTACTTGCAGCATGTGCTCTGGGTGCTAGCATTTTTTTGAAGACAAGGCAAGCAAGATAAATGGCATGCCCCCACCCTGGCAAGGCAGAAAGGCGGATAAATCTAAAATGGCACACACACAGACTTGTACAACGCTGTCTGTTGAAGGTGGTCATATCAAAACACGTTTAATTGAATCTGGTGTCGGGCAACCACAGTCGTTCACATCAGCTCTTTATTTCTGTTCAGTAGAGCAGAGATATTTCTTTGGCTGTTTACGATAGTGACATTAGCAAGGACCTAACAGATGAACCGCAATTATGCATGCAAATTACATGGGCTGCACACTCCACAGCCCATGTAAACCCAAGTTGTTGTAACCAGTCTGAAAAGAATCATCACAGGCCATGCCTTTAAAGATTAATCCATCATAGGCTTTGTAATCATTTGAAATCCCTGTTCTTTTGAGTCATTTGGTGGAAGAAAATAAATCATTATTATTGAGGAGCTCATTTCAGGTTTCCTTGGCAACGATCGAGTGAGCGTGATCAATTTAGAATACTGGTGACCTCGTGGCATGTTTGTTTCCCATAGCTAATGAGTTAACATGCAGAGACACTCACCTCCCTTTAAATGTATCTGGCACCACAGTGTTAGGGCTGAGTGAAATAAGACAAATTGGCAGTCATAAATCATGTTTTTATTGCAGTTTATGTCTCGTTACTACGCAGCTTATTTTTCATTCATTGAGAAATATAGTAGTATCCAGTCACTGTTATTGTCCTCCACTGTGACATGGTCAAATGGAATCCTTTAAGTCATTTACAGTGGTGTCCAACAACTTGCAGAGTGTATTTTTGTCATCCATTAACAGTGTTGCGGCTGTGTGTATAATTGACCTGTAATCTTGTGGAACGGTATGATTCTGCTGCTGCCTTTTCCCCCCATAGTGCTCTGCTGATTAGCCTACAGATCATTGCATCCTGCTCTGGCTGTTTATTCTGAGTCAGAGAGACACTCATCCCAATCAATTAACCTCAACCCCTAAAAAAAGCAAGCAGACTGATGGCGGAGTAGTGGATATGATATCTTGCGAGACTAAATCAGTCTCAAATGGATATCGCATTGCACCATCAAAGCGGTTTTATCGGCTCTCATGAGGGAGCAGACTGTGATACGAGCAGAGGAGGATGTGTAGGTTGCTGCACAGTGCAATGCTACCCGTTAGGAATACTTGAATAAATAAGGTCTCATCTGTTGGCCATTCTTCGCCGTTAATCTTCCTTTGTTTATCGCAATTAGCCAACATTTGTTCATCTGTGGTGCAGTGAAAGGATGCGTAATGGCTTACTTAAAATGAATTACAATAAGCTGTCAGTGCAGGAGCTCAGGCATGTTCAGCTCGTGTTTTTGTTTTTGCTAGCTGAAGAAAAGGCCAGATAAGGCTAGACTAACCATGTCTGACATCTATGTTGTGTTGTAAGACACTGAGCAGAAAAGCAGGAGAGTCAAATGTTATTTCATAGATGTGATTGTGGTATGTTTTTATTTGATCTGGCTTTTATTTTCTGTTTGACCAATTTTCTAGGGTGTTGAAATGCGGATTGAAAGATCCTCAGAAGTTCAACGTGGTTCTTTTTTCTTTTTCTTTATTTTTATTTGATTATTTGGGTAAAGTGTCCTTTTTTCCACCAGCACAATACTGGTTCACAAGCAAGATGCTTACCAGAGAATTTATGCTGTTTGATTGCATTTCCTAAATAATGTTAATTTGAAACAGCCCAACTACCATCTGCCCATGTTGCCGATTTGGAGAATCTAGCCTTCTCTCTCTTTTTTTGTCTTTTTAATTGCCGAGTTCTGCATAGTTATTGAAATCTCAGCCAAACAGCCGTGTGTTGTGCAGTCCTCCACTCTCCTCAGTGCAGGTTATTTTGCTGCTCGTTGACACAAAATGCCTCGCAGACTCGCCATCTTAGCAGAGCGTTTTTAATTGGTCCACTCAGTCAGACTCTATTTGCCCGGCTGTCTCCGAGTTGCTTTCCTCAGTGTTAATGTGTACACACTCAGGAATGGCGCCCACAGGAGACTCATATTTTTTTCCACTCTAGTGTCACACCACGCACTTCGAAGAATTAGTAGTTGTCTGTCAGTCCCAGAGGCCATGCTTTGCTTCAAGGGGAAGCTGCTTGCACGTTACAGATTTCTGTTCAGCCCTCGAAATGCTCAGTGGTATGTTTCGAAAGAGTTCAAAAGAGGAGCAGATGTTGACGCGGCGGAACGCTGCGTAATCCGGCCATAATCCTAATTCAGATCAGGAGTAGCATATCCTAATCTCCCTTGCTAATAATCAAGTTAAGGTGTTGGGTAAGCCTCAAGGGTCTGATGAGAAGAAGGGTCTGTACTGTAGTGTTGAAGACGAGTAAAGACCAAGAAAAAGTGAGGTGAAACATCATAAACACAATGGTCTTTTCTGTTTGTTTTATGTCTGCCCACAAAGCCCATTGATTTCCCCTTTTCTCCACTGCATAGCGAGGCGAAACTAAGTAGCAGTCTCGGCCAGTGTGGCTCTTTTTAAGGAATCTGACTGGGAATGAGGTTGCGTGACACTGTGGAAAACCTCTAAAACATTGTGGTCTGCGCAATATTTAGCCAGGCAGACGGCGCTCTTGAGAAAAAGGAAATCAGACAAGGGATGGGGGGGGGAGAAGGCTGTGGAATCCATTGCTGGGTTTTAAAGACATGTGGGCTTGAGTTAACTCTGTCAGTTTGTTTGTTTCCCTGCATGTGGATTTAAGTGTTGTGGAGCATGATGTTTGCAAGCGTTTTATTGTCTCTGGCAGCGTTTGCATACTGTGGGGGATGGGGGAAAAGGGCTGATCCAGGGAGGCTGCCTCCAGGCTACACTAAAGCGAACATGAAAATACATACACAGCCACACCATTGCTTCTCTGTTTGAGAGCTGATATGGGAGCCGCCGTGCGCTTTTGTGGGTCCAATGCTAATCGCGTTTCATTTCCTTGTGCAAGCACGGTAGTTAGATTTCGGTAGCCATCACGTCTGTGTGTGTTATTGAACCTTTGCTGCTGAAAATGGATTGTATTACCATATCAACACGGTTGTCCTCGTGCTCAGCCTAATTCTTATTCATTCAGTGTGGCACAGCCTTACATTAAAGTGCATTTTAGCCTTTCTGTTCCACAAAAAAACCTTGGCTATCTTAATTGCTCAACCGTATATGCTAAATAGTCCTGCCTTAATTAAAATTCAGCAGGCTAGTCCATGTGGTCTGTTACGGTGGCTCTCACCATCCCTGTAAATCACCATAATCTGCACACGTGTGGCGTTTCTATTCATTTTTCCAAGCTGTAGTGTCGACTGTGTTTTGTGTTAACAGAACAAGGCTACTCTAAAGATTTGAGTTTGAATTTACCTAATTCAGTTTTGTGAATCCGTAGGTGCCAGAGTAGCCTTACACATAGTAGTCTTACGTAACAAACAAAATACCTATTACAAGCATTCATCACCAGCTAGAATTTTTCAATATACCAAAGGGCAACACTGGGTTTTTTTCATCATGTGAACTGGCAGGGAATGCACAGTTTACCCCCTGGCAAAATGGTCTTCCCAATCACACACATGGGCTTTAGTTGGATGTTAATCTGGAAGAGTATTAAACCTAGTTGTTCTACAGACACACAGAAGGCCTGTCTGCAGATACTAGAGAGGCGCAGAGTTTGTATCCTTGTGAAACGGGATAAATCCCTGCGAGGCTGAATCACAATTAGTTACACCCTGTTGCTCTGCTATAGCCGTGTCACGGAGGGGGTTTTGGCACATGAAGCTTTGTCAGCTTCGCCTACTTTGTCAGCAAAGGGCCGTCTTTCTTTTTGAGACTTCCCCGAAGTAATTTACCTTAAGGAGATCAAGTCCCAAGCAGCTAAACCCATCAGATTACCCCGCAGTGTTGGAGACAGATGAGGAAATGATTTTTACAACCACGTTTTTTGATGCAGTGCATCAAGCACAGAGGCGAGAATGAGCCGGGTCCACCCACTTACTGGAGATACGCTTCAGTTGCTACACAGCAGGGGGTGTAAACAAGGTGCTCAGGAGAGAGGAGAATGAAGTTATGGCCCACAGTTGTGTGCATTTATTTGTGCAGAGTTTCAAGCCGAGGAGATTGCTTGTTAAATGGAGCTCTTCCAGGAGTGTAACTCTTGCTACTGCAAACGTCTTTACCCATTAGGCACAGAAATCAGATAAAACATTTAAATGTGCTTTTATTGTCAGTATCGTCTTCTCACTGTCCTCCGTAATCGTGTCGTGAAGTCTAACATTGATTCATCTGAGCCATCACGACGCTCCTAAAAAAAAACTAAAACGTCAGACACATCCAACTAAAAGCCACACGCTGTTGTTAGTCCCCAGCAAGTTCTCATGGAATGGGGTTTTGACTTGCAGACACATGTGGAGCTAGGACATAGTCACCACAGGGGTTGAAGGGGGTTTGGGGTGCAGCGCATGGGGTGTTGGGTAGTGGGTCGGAGCTAGAGGCTGTGGAGGGTGGAGGTTGTGAATGAGTGAAACTGAATCTGGTTATTGTCTCTGCTGTTTCAGCGTTGGAATGCTGCGGCATAATGTAGCTCGCAGGTTTTTCCTCTGGTTTGATCCCCCCCCCTCTCTCACAGGATCGAATTTTATACAGGCTTGTGTCGCTCGCCCTGGTTGCTCGCTCGCAGAGAGCAGAGAGAGTGCTGGGGGGAAAATGCAGGGAGGCAGGTTGGTGCCATATGTGAAATCCATTTCATTTAGTGCTTCCTGGTTGATCCCACCCCCCTCAACACTCACGCGCACCACACACACACACACACACACACACACACACACACACACACACACACACACACACACACACACACACACACACACACACACACACACACACACACACACCGCAACCCCCAGCCCACCCCCTACACTACAACCTCCCCCCTTCAGCCATCTCATCTGGCTCATTAGGCTCACAATATGTCACGGTGCAGAATGACTCATAGCTCCAGCGCAGGGATTCAGTATAGCTGAGTGCGAGGGCTGTTTAATACCGTCTTCCATTTCCCAGCCAGCCAGGATATGGATGCTCTTTGCCTCTTTCATGTCGCTACACTGTGCCACCCTGCAGAGCTTTGTCAATATCCTTTTCAAGGCGCTTGACGCTAAGATTTACGAGACAAACCTAAGCCCTCTTTAAAAAAAAAAAGAAAAAGCATAAGGAAACATAAAAGCTTATAGGTTTTCCATATTGCTAGCAGTAAAGATACAGTCGGATCATTTGCATGTAGGGCTAGTAGGGCTGGGTCCAGACTCAGAGCAGAGAATCAGAGCGGAATAAGAATCTGAGCAAATCACTTGCCCTTGTTTTTCAGCATGGAGCAGATTTTGAAACGCTGCCAAAGGTTGGCATTGTGCAGAGAGATTCAGTTGATTGTCCAGCACTAAGCTTGTGTTTGACCAGACTGGGTTCCCAAGAGGATTTAGTCAGCGTTGCAAGAGTGCAAAGCTCTCTCAGCCCATTTTCTGGTGAAGATGTTAGCTCTCTCTCAAATCAGACTGTGCAGCAGCACTTTGCCCTTTTTAGTGCCGAGCACACGGTCTGAGATGATTTACACTCTGCAAGTCATGGGTCTTTTAAAACACGCCCCTGTTTTGATGGAAGGATTTCATTTTCTTTTTGCTTTTTGCCCCTTGGAAAAATGTCTTCCCTGACCATTTATTTTGCCAAAACTAGCCAGCTGATATTTATTTTGATTAATGAGAATGCTAAAGTGCCAGCGTTAGATATTTTATTTTAGGCTAGTCTGTGGTGTTCCCAAATTCACTAGGGTAAGTGAAATGGGGTGAAATTTAGGATGAAAAATGAACCTCTTAAATTTCAAATGTTGAAGCCAGCTGCACGAATGAATCGTAAATGACTGGATTGCCATGCAGTTCACTCCGCCACTCCTTCTTCCACCGATTCACTCGTTTGCTGATCCACCCCACACAAAAAAATCATGTGCCGTTGTTTACGCCTGTAGAAGCATCGCACAGCAGCCCTTCATTTTAAATACTCCTTATCTCCCATTTTGATTTGCATTGCTGATCATATCTGCGCAGCACGCCACATTGTCATGTGAGCGCCGCGAGTACTTCAAGGCTTTCTTGGGGTAATACACTTGTAATTCATGACTCATCCATGCACACTGTCTGATTAAATTGTCAGGCTCCTTCACCACAAGTAATTATTCATGAATCACGCAGCCCCTTCTGCTGATGGCATAATAAAAGCTGTTATTGAAATTGAATACCTCGGGGATCTTAACCTTTAAAGATCTTTATTTTTAATTGGCCAAATAAACACGTCTAACGTTTTTTTCTTGTCTTTCTCATGCTCAAAAGTAAGGCTTTCAAATATCAGATGCTTGTTACTTTTTCTTTTCCTCATTACAGTGTTATTTTGTCAAGACATGCACACGTATATGCTTACTCCCTCTATCAGGGTTGTCCCTTATCGGCTTACTTCAGTGAGCGGCGCAGCACTTTTCTGCCCAATTTAATTAGCGAGCTCTCATTTTGTGCCTCTCCCAGCCCCGTGAATTCATGCATTTTAAGTTGGCGGCAGCGACAAATAATGAGCACCGAGTTTGGTGTCTGCTGCATGCTGTGCCGTTAAAATCAGGAGAGGAAAGAGGGAGTGAAAAAGGGAAGCCGTGTGTGTGTGTGTGTGCGCGCGTGTGTGTGTGTGTGTGTTTGGAGTATCTTTCCACACACACATGGCCACACAGTGCAGGTGGATTCAATTACAAGAGGCCGCGCAGGCAGTCTGTTCCAGCACTCTCCTTCACCACAGCCAAGCCCCTTAATTGAATGAATTAGTGAGTGATCACACCATGACATGATGCGGTGTCAGAGATCGTACTGTGTGGCAAGTAAGGAGCCTCCCCGGCCGTACCTCTTCTCCTCTTAGCCCTGATCTGGACCTCAAAGGCATTCCACCTCCTACTCCCTCTCTCTTTCTCTCTCTCCTCCTTTTCTTTTTTTGTTTTTATCAGATCCGGCAGGGGCCATAGAGGAATAAGGGAGGCCCTGACCCCTCAGTCAATGGAGGCCCTCCAGAGCAATCCCCTGTGCTGCCCTAACTGAGGGCAGCTCGAGTCGCGGCTGTCTCTCCCCCTGGCTGGGGTTGTCAGTCAAGCAGTGTCTGTTGCTGCTCTCACCCCCCCCCCCATATGTCAGGGTTTCCTCCCCTGCACAACTATCTCCAGATCTCAGTTTATGTGCAGTGCGTTTTTTTTCAACTGTGTGTGTGACCTGTATTTACCCTTTCTCTCTCTCTCCCTCTCTTCTCTCTCTCTCTCTCCCTCTCTTCTCTCTCTCTCTCTCTCTCCCTCTCTTCTCTCTCTCTCTCTCTCTCTCTCTCTCTCTCTCTCTCTCTCTCTCTCTCTCTCTGTCTCCCGTGTCCGCAGATGGACTCTCCGGTCTCCACGCCGGCCCCTCCCCCGCTCCACCTCCTGGCGCCGGTGGGCACGGCCACGGACATCGCCTCACCCTGCGAGCAGATCATGGTGCGCACGCGCTCGGTGGCCGTCAACACGGCCGAGGTGGCCCTGGCCACCGAGCCCGAGTGCCTGGGCCCCTGCGAGCCGGGAACCAGCGTCAACCTGGAGGGTATCGTCTGGCAGGAGACCGAGGACGGTGAGTCACTGTCATCATCACCTTTTAAAGGGTGTGGGTTTGTGAACATTCTATAAAAGAATGTGTTGTACAACAATGCAGGATTCTACAATTCCACATTGTATTCAATGGCGCTCAACGTTCTGTAGAACTTTCATTTTCCAAACATTCTGTATATATCTTGATGATGTTGCCGATGCTACTGTTGTTGCTGCAGGTCCACGAGGGTTATTTACTTGCTCTCTCATTTGGTTTGTGTTGTTTTTTGGTTGTAATTGATGTTGATTAGCCATATTATGGTGAGAGCATGTGGCCTTTTGATTGCCTCTAAAAAACTAGCTAACCCCCATTTTGCTGTTAATGGCGCACATGCTCCTCGGTGGCCTACTTAATGCATTTGTCAGAGCGATTATGCTGGGGAGGAAACCAAAAACAAGAACTGGGCTTTATTCACCATCACACAGTACAGCATTTTCACATGCTTTTGGTCCCCTAGGGTCACAGCCAACCCAAATTGTTTTCTTGTCTGTGTGGTTTGACCTAGCATTTCTGAATGGGTTATTTTAGTACAACCCTGTTTATAGAATGCAATGTCTTTTTTTTCCCTTTTTTTAAAAAAAGGGGGGGGGGAGCCTAAAGGTAATTAGAATAAACAGTCAGGCAATGATTGAGCACTACAAAGTGACCGTGCCAAGAAACACAAGAGCACGTTAGCACTTGTTGGCAGCCAGGGAAGTCCAGCAGCTTATCTGCGGTGTCCTGGTTGCTCTCTAAAAAGGCAGCTCATAAAGCCAGCCAGGAGAGGAGAGAAGAGAAAAGAGGAGAAGAGGCGAAGGGACAGGGAGTGCAGGGGGGATTGGGTGCAGGGAGGGCTGTTGCTGAGGGAGAGAGTGGGTAGGCAAGCTTCATCAGCATTCCAAACACTCTGCCTGTCTGAATGTTCTTCTTCTCTTTCACTCACCCCTCCCTCCCGCGCTCTTGCTCTCTCGTTCACCCTCGCTTTCCATCTCCCTCTCGCTCTCTCTAATTCTGCCTTCCTATCCCTCTCCCCCTCCCCCTCTCTGTCACCCTCTCTCTCTCCTGCTGTGGGCACAGTGTGTCTGACTCACCCAGGGCTTGTCGGTGTAGCCGGTGCTGGATATGTTTGTGTGAGCACATGCATGCAGCCAGCCAGCTGCACTTATTCTGTCTCTGGCATGCCTGGGTGGATTGGTAGGGGGTTGAGAGTTGAGGGTGGGGGGTGGTGGCGGGGAGGTGCGGTGGAAACAACACGGGGTGGGGAGCGATAGAGACAACAGGGCTCTGTGTGTGTATGTGCAGGGTGGAGGAGGTGGATACTGGTTGGCCCCTCCAGCTACGTCGAGTGCAAGACCTGTTTCATTCTCACAAAATGGTTGAGAGTGGAGGAGCCAGAGCTGTGTCATCTTACCTCTCGGTTTCACTCTGATATTTAATCTGGTTCTTCAGCACAATTTCCTTCTTTACTGCGCACTCTCTCTCTTTTTTTCAACACTGTCACCCGAGCAAAGCTGTTAATCGGCTGTTGGTTTTTATTTTATTTATTTTTTTTTTGGGGTGGGGGGGGGTAGCTTCACCTCAGCAACAAATTAAAAAACGCAGGGTTGTGTGTTTGGAAAATGATTTGGTGTTATGGAGGTCAGGGTTTTAGTCTAATGTTGCATTTAATTGCCGTGCGAGCGAGGGAGGTGCTAGCTTGCGGAGCACCGCTGAGGTATAATGTTGTCCAGTGATACACGCTGCGATGCGAGCAGACAGCCCCTCTAATGACTGCCCATAAGTTACGGCACGGCTGATCGTGGCAGTGAATCAATGGTGTCGCCCGGGTGTAACCATTTAGAATTGAAAATTGGAACCATTTCTCATGTCTGTGGCGAGAGATCAAATCGTATTTTTTTTTGGTGGGGGTTGAGGGACGGGACAGGACGGGACTGCAGAAATTTTGGACCGTCATCATGTTTTGACAGTTCGGCTCGCAGGGCCCTTCAGATAAAACACTGGCAGCACAACAGAGGCTGGTGGAAACTGTGAAAGCAAAACACAGAAAAGAGACATTAGAAATGAGATCAACATGCTGGCTCGTATCTACTGCCTTTGTTTCAGCGCGAGCAGGAACAATGCAGAGGAGAAAAAAAAACTCAACGAAATGAATTCATAGCGACTGTAGTGCCGCCGATGATCATAATGCATGTGATTAAAAACCAAATGATGCAATGAGAGAAAAAAAAAACATGAAGAATAATTTAAATAAAAACGCTGTATAGCTCTATTAGGAGCCCGGTTAGAAAACATTAGACACACACACACACACACACACACACACACACACACACACACACACACACACACACACACACACACACACACACACACACACACACACACACACACACACACACACACACACACACACACACACACCACACACACACACAGCTATGAGGCTAATGCAGCTCAGCTGCTGCATTTAATTGGTATGCAGGGGGAGGTATCGGTACTACAGAATAGGCAAGCGCTTCAGGTTATCTCAACAGAACAAAAACAATCCCACCATGTTGCCTTATACAGTATATAATTTAGTGTTATACGTGTGTGCGGGAAAATGAGGGCAGTATTGTGCAGCCTTTTTGTTGCGTTGCTAACAATGGCTTGAGCTCTCCATAGGCTAGGTGCTGGGCTAACCAGGGAGCTTCTGTTGCGTTGGTGCTCACAGCATCCGCCAATTGCAGCTCGTTTGAAGTCTGTGTTTCTCTCCACTCCAACAGCAGACAGATTGGTATCTTAGTGGCACACTCATGTGGGTGGAAAAGCAGAGCACACAGACGTGTCCTTTGGCAGAGACTGTATGCATCTTTCAGATAAAAGTGGCTTTGAGATGTGTGTCTCTGTCTCTGTCTCTCTCTCTCTCTCTCTCTCTCTCTCCCTCCTCTTCTTTTCCTTTTCCGCGGTGTGTGTCAGCGTCTCGGGGAAGGCAAGGCTATCAGCCAGCAAGACTCCAATTTTCTTGCTGTTGGGTCGTGTCGTGTGTATTCTAAAAGTATCTCCTTCTCCTTGCAGCATACCAGTGTGGTTGCGCTTGCTGCTTGAGGTTTGCTATGGTTTCTCAATCAGACTTTTACATGGATTCTTGGCTTCTGGTAATATCAGACAGGGTTTTTTATCCTTCATTTTTTTTTTTTTTAATCTCTAGTCTGATGGTCCATTTTCCCCTGTTGGCTTATTTTCAGCCAGTCTGGGAAAAAATAGGCTGAGGACTACCCCCCTTCTCCAAAGCTGAGAGAGATCTAATAAATGGATTCTGGGCTCTTTTATTAATGTCTGTTATCTGTCTTTGTTGTCATGTTGTGTTCCCGTTTCAATGGATCTTGCGGCTCATTATTAGCGCGTTGTTGCTATGTTACCGCCCGTCCTTTGGCTGGGGTCTAATTTGGAGCTCTTGTTTCAAGCCCCATCCCAGGCATGCTGTGAAGGCAGTGCTTGTCTTGTCTTTCCCCCGGAGTGCCTTAAAAAGACAGCACTTGAGCTCCCTGGCAATTTAGAGGCAAATGAGATCTTTCCAGTGACTGACTGGTAAAAAAAGAGAGAAATATCCTAATTTTTCCAGGGTGCAGTAAAAAAAAAAGTTCACCCAATATCCTCTGAATTATGGTGTTGTCTAATGTACTATCCACAGGGGCTCCGGTGAAGCACTGCAAAGTAATACTGCCGGGGTGTAATTTTGTTTCACCATAGGTTAGCCTAGCCCAAAGAGTGCCAACTTAATAGTCACCCTTGACAATAGACCTCAGGTTTCCTTTCTTCGGTCCAAAAGATATAATTAGTCAGCCCTCTATTTTCTCATGATTTTAGGATTAAAGGTTTGGGTGGACTCTCCCGAGCGGCACAGTCACGTCAACGCGTCAATCATCCATGACGCCTAAAAACCTAGCTGGAAGCGAAGTACATTTTCCTCCTGCTTCTCTCGCTCGGCTCTCAGTGGAAAATGGAAGGGTGACAGAGAGACGTACAGCTACTGCCACAATTGTCGACAGGTCAGGAGTTGAACAGCTACACACTTGTGCAAACGAATCAAAACCAGATGGCAGGCTGAGTGAGTGCCATTGTATTGGAAGGAGGAGGCACTTGGACAGTGGACACCCCACTCCTCTCTCCATCAGGGATGCCGCAGTGTGTGTGTGTGTGTGTGCTCGGTGTAGCAGCAGCAAGCAGTGAGGTATCAGTCGTCTCAAAGGTTCCATGCTGATACCTAGCAAATGTCAGCTGTGAAATGCGGGGGGAAGTTTATTGCTCTGGAAATGCAGCCTTGAGGGCCTTTACACAGAGTCTGCTATGGCTGAATGCCAGGGAAATTGAGCAGCATCCAGAGGCAGCCCCAGCCAGCCATAGCCCCAGACAGACAGACAGCCCGCCAGCCCGCCAGCCAGTTTGCCCTGGTGTCAACCCCTACTCACGGCACGCTGGAGCGCTCCAGATGTCCCCTCATACAAAATTGAGCAATGTCGAAAGATCAATGACTGATAGCCCTAACATTTCTAATGTACGCCGTGTCGGTTGTTTAGATAAATCAAAGTCGGTATGGGTGGCCGGGGGTGGCGGGGCAGGGGTAGGGTGACGGTGGCAGCAGGGGTGAGTCATTCGGAGCCAGAGTGTGTTGTATGTGAGTACCACCGGGTTGTCCCCGGGAGACCAGGCCCGCTGCGCTGCACACAACACACTCATATTTATAGATGACCCATAAAATGTCCTCAAACAATCAGACAGATCTCTGCTCTGATTCAGACGGACTTTCAGTACACCCTGGAGGGGCCGGATCCAGCTGGGGGATTGTCAGTAACGTGTCTGTCAGCATTTTGTCAGATTTCATACTGCACCGATTTTTTTAAAGAAATGTGTGGTCAGGCCACAAGTAACAGATTTTTATTCTTTTTTAAAGCTGGCAACACTAGAAAAACCACAGAAGTGGAAGCCAAAATGTACTTAAGCGTATTCATAGTTTTTTCCTCTCACTTCATTATAAATAGTCTACATTTTTCAGAGCTGTGCTTTTCTCTTTGTGTTACTCAAGGTAACCCCGGCTTCGTATTAAGATTCATTCTGGTGAAAAGACTGGCTGAATAGCTACAGAACTGCTCGTGTGTGCAGCCATTGTTAGCACTGCCGAGAATTAAGAGACAAGAGACATCAAATCCCATAGAGTGCTTATTAGCAAGTAGTAAAAGGAGGTTTATTTGACATGATGTGTCTGACCCAAATTGAATAGGGTGCCCTACTAAAACGCTCCGTCCTTTTGATTTCTCCATTTAAAGACGAGAGGAACTGCTCTGTCCCAGAGGGACAGTTTACTGCGGCGCGCATGCTTTATCGCCGTTCGCTGGCCAGGCTCACCTTTGTGCGGTTTTTGCCTGTGGAAATTTGTAGTTCCGCGGTGGGTCGTGTAAGCATAATTCGCTTTTTTTGGCAGAGCCTCCCCAGCTGCGTCTGGAAAGAGAGCGCTGCGAAGATATGGGAAAAGAGAGACAGTGCGGACTCCTGGACCCTTAATCATTCAAAAGGCCCTGATGTAAATATTTAAACAGAATTTTCTCTGGTCCTCGCTCGGCCGACAGAGCCATTCCAGGGGACCTGAGAGACCAGGCGGCCGAGCGACCCGATTGAATTGTATAGATCAGCAGGGCTCTCGGGTCACGACATGAGCATGTGGAGGAGGTAGCATGGCCAAGACACTAGGCGTAATGATAAGCTCCCTCCTTAATCTAATGCAATACAACACTCACAGGTCCTGCGGAGCTGACAGTGTATCGCCCTCGTGCTGCAGTTGATTGAGTATGTCTGCCGGAGGAACCCAGCTTGCTAGTTTCGTCAGGCAGACGCCCCGGCTCTGTTAGTGCTAAGGTGTTGCCTACCACGAGGCACGCTCAGTAAATCTTAATTAATCCTTCAGTTTTGGGAGAAATATAGCCTGCTGCAGACATCTGGTGAAGGAGCGTGCTCTGCTGACTGAAAACAAAAGCAGGGAGGGGTGTAGAGTTGGGGGATAGCAAGAAGGGAAAAAATGGTGTCTTGTAACAATGAGGGGAGCCTGCCAAAAGCCTTGCCCCTCCTTCCTCCCTCTGCCTCTCCTGGAAAAGCCTATAGCGTTATATGTGTTGAGCCTCAGCACAGACTGTCACTTTCTGTAGGCTTGCGGCTATCGATCGGGCAGTGGGGTGGGGGATGCAGATACAGCGGCTGGCTTATAGGGAGCCACAAGGTGTTGAACAAGAGCCCTATTGAACACCAGGCAAAAATCCCTTTTTCCCTCAGCCTCAGCCCTTTCCACACTGCTGTAATACAATTTTCTCTCCATTCCTCTTTTTCTTTCCCTCTCCCTCCCTCCCTTCCCTCCTTTTATTCTCTCGCCTCTTCTCTCTCCATCTCTCTTTCTCTCACTCTGGTTTTCACTCTCACTCTCTCCCCCTCCAGTTCTTAACTCTCCTCTCGCGCACACTCACGCTGCTGCTGCAAAGTCGGGTGGAGGACACCATCAAATCATTTTACATATAAATGATTCACCGTGCCTGTTGTAGGAGCCTCTCAGCTCTCCAAAGTCATGAACCGCCGCTGTGGAAATAGAAAAGGCAGCCATGAGAGCGCTGCCCTTGGAAACCTCTGTTTGATCTATTAGAATGGAGAGTGGAGAGCCTGCCCCAAGCCTGTGTCGAAGAGACTTGGGGAGAGAAAGAGAGAATGAAAGAAAAGGAGAGTAGGGGGAGAGAGAAAAAAAAGCTGAAAGAAAGAGCGGAAAAACGCGAGTGAGATGAGTTACATGCTCGGGGAGGATGAGCCAGGGTGCCATGAAGGCAGAGGGAAATAAAAGGATGATCTGTCCTGTCTTCACTCTGTAGTATTTACTGACTTGTGTGTTCTGTCCTGCCGTGTCTTTAGGCATGCTGGTGGTGAACGTGACCTGGAGGAATAAGACGTACGTCGGGACACTGCTGGACTGCACCCGACACGACTGGGCCCCACCCAGGTAAACTAGCAAATGAACTGAATGACCCATTGCTAAAGCAACACAGTGTTTTAAAAATGTTTTGTCGATGGTTTACGGTGTTTGTCCAATGCCCAGACTTAGTGAACTTCATTTGATGATAACATTTTACCAGGGCCCCATCAAGGTAAACTAGTGAATGAACTAAATAACAAATTTTTCCATGATCACAGTGTTAAAAATGACGGCTTTGTTCATTCATACCCTGTAACAAAGCACTTCCCAAACATGATTGAAAGGTTTTCTAGTGTGTTCCTCTGGGGGAGATGACTGACAATTTCTTTGTTATTGTGAGGAGCAGAGAGCAGAAGCCAAAAGCCCCATTACAATCAGTACTCGCAAATTACACGTCTTCACTGTCAGTGCCAGCTAATAAGATGGATTCTTCTGCTGCTTGAGCTCCAACAGATTGGGCTTAATATTCCTGTCAGTTGTTGCTGGGTTTACCATGCGTGTTTCTATTCTGAAATGCTGCCAGCATTAAAGATGCTGTAGTAAATAAATAATTAGTTTGGTTAGTTAGTCTTTTTTGTCACTTCGGTTGCCTGATATGGAGTGATGATCTGTTTTGTATTCTAGGTTCTATTTTGTAATCAAGATCATGTTTGTGTGTGTTTGTGCGCGTTTGAGCATGTGTGCCTCTGATTAGGAAGCATTTAGTGTAGTCATGGTGATTGTTATTCCGCATACACAAAATGGTGGCTAACCATGGCGATGGTTTTTCACCATTAAGTCTATTTAGCCTGTGCCAGTCACTAGGAACATGCCTGGATGTCCTCCTGCTCATTAAAAAGGGCCTAGTTTGCTACATATTTCATGTCAAATAAGTATAGTGTTTCGTTGATATGTATGTATATTTTACACTTAATATACACTTAATCGTTTGATTTCTTTACCTAGGATGCAGTGTGTAAAAACCTTTTTTTTTTACTGCTTTATTAGGCTCAGTGTGTGTCTGCGTAGTGCAGAAAAGCAAAGGAGATGAATATATTGGTAAAAGGGATTTGTGGAAATGAGACTGCTCAGGGCACACGCTGCACAGCTGCTGTCGATTCAGGAGTTGCTGTTTGCCCAGGGCTTAGCTGATATGTCAGGTGTCAACTCTATAACTCCAAGTAATTTGTTCTTTCTGTTTCCTCCTGTTTTAAAAAGATTTTTTACGAGTGTGCCTGTTTTTATTGCGTACCTCAGCGACAATTTCATCTTTGCTCCTCCTCGCCTCTCGCTTGAGGCTTTGCTGAGACCAAAATGCCCTTTTGAATCTTATCTGTCATGGCTGACTTACGTATTGGATTTTTAGACATTTGGGATCTAAAAAAAAAAACAAATGGTAACAGTATGAGAACAAGATGTCTTTGGAGTGACACAAAGCACAGACTGGTTCCAATACTCATAAATCATCCAAGAGAAGACGCACTGAAGTGTCTTGCATTTAAGCTTCACATACTGTATATATTAAGATGTAAGCCTGCCAGATTTCTTAATACCCACCACCGTGCGACTCAGCATGGAGCTGTGTTGTTTTGCGGGAAGCTGCTTTTCTGATGCTCCAGATATGCAATTCACGCGTCTCTGATATTAGCTTCCCTTTTTATATCCTGTTGCTTTGTTCTGTTCAGACTTGAAAGCACCATAGTAGTAAGTCGGGAGTACGTGTGATTCCAATAATCATTTGTTTTACAGTCACATCTACTGCCATTGACTCTCCTATTACTCCAGAACATTGTGGCACACGCTACTGTTGCACAAGCTTGTTTATTGAAATTGATTTATCAACAATTCAAGCGTGTTAATGTTTTTCGCTTTTATTCGGCAGGTTTTGCGAGTCTCCAACCAGTGACTTGGAGATGAGGAACGGCCGAGGGCGTGGCAAGAGGATGCGTCCCAACACCAACACGCCCGTGAACGAGAACAGCAACTCGTCGGACAACAAGGGCAGCAACAACAGCAAGACGCGCGCCGGCTCCAACAGCAAGGGCCGGCGCGGCAGCCAGAACTCCTCGGAGGGCCGCACCCCGCCCAACAGCAACACTGAGGACGTCAAGGCCAGCCCCTCCTCGGCCGGCAAGCGCAAGAGCAAGCCCGCCTCCGACATGGAGCCCAACTCCAGCTCCGAGGACACCAAGGGCAACAAGCGCATGCGCACCAACTCCAGCAGTGGCGGCGGGCCGCTCAACATGCCCATCCCCAACATCAAGACCGAGTCGTTGCCCCCGCCGCTGGACCGCAACTGCTCCTCCCCGGTGCTCATCGACTGCCCCCACCCAAACTGCAACAAGAAGTACAAGCACATCAATGGCCTGAAGTACCACCAGGCCCGTGCTCACAACGACGAGGACATCAAACTGGACATGGACGGGGACAGTGAGTACGGGGAGGACTCCACCCTGCACCCAGAGTCTGGGGGATGCAACGGAGCATCCATCTCCCAGAAGGGCTCCCTGTCCCCAGCTCGCTCTGTGACGCCCAAGGGACGGGGGTTTGATGCCCAGAGTCCCTCTCCTTCTCCGGGGAAGTTTGGCTCTAAGCAGGCCGGCAAGAAGAGGAACGGGGACGTGGACCCGGAGGCGTGCGGCACACCCATGGACGGTTGCGAAGACGGCCCGTGTCTGACCGACGAGGCCAGCAACGACGGGGTGGAGAACAAGGACAAGTCTAAAAAGTCCAGCAGCGGCGCCAAGTCGGACAAGCTGCAGCAGAAGAACATCAAGTCGTCCCGACCCCTGCCTCAAAACATGCCACCTCAGCAGATGTACTCCCTGCAGCCCTCGCCGTTCCCCGGGGGGAGTCCCGGCAACCCCGGCCAAGGGATGAGCTCTGCCATGCAGGGGATCCCCAAGAGCCCTCAGCTGAAGGCTATACAGCCCAAGCCCTCAGCGATGGGGGATCCCTCCGCCATGAGCCCGGCCATGAGTGGCTCCAAGGACAAGAAGAAAAAGGACAAGAAAAAGAAGGATCCCGGGAAGGAGGCCGACAGTCCCAAGCCATCGGGCAAAGGAGGGCGGCCCGACGGCGGGAAGAGCCCCTACTCTGAATCCTCGGATCCCGGGGGCAAGAACGATAGCCTCCTGAACGGCTCCGATCCCCACCAGAGTCGCCTGGCCAGCATCAAGGCTGAGGCCGACAAGATCTACAGCTTCTCGGACAACGCTCCCAGCCCGTCCATTGGGGTGGCCAGTCGCATGGACAGTGGTGGCGTCGGCCAGCCGCTCAACCCCCTGCACGTGGTCACCCAGAACGGCGCCGACAACTCCTCGGTGAAGACCAACAGCCCCGCTTACTCTGACATCTCCGACGCTGGCGAGGATGGGGAGGGTAAGGTGGAGGGCATGAAGAGCAAGGCGGAAGACCAAGCTGTGAGGGAGGGGGCCAAGAAGGCCCTCTTCGCCGGCCAGCCTCCCAACAAGGAGTCCCCCTACTACGCCAGCTACGAGAACTACTACTCCCCCAATTACACTAACCCCAGCCCGGGCGCTGCGACCGCTGGCGGCCCCGTGATGGAGGGCCCCAATGTGAAGATCAAGAAGGAGGAGGATTCTGAGCATCCGGGCGAGGAGAAAGGCAAGCTGGACCTGCACGACGAGCGCAAGGCGGAGCTGGGCGCCCCGGGCCAGCCGCCCTCTCAGCACCCCCAGCAGCAGCAGCAGCAGCAGCAGCAGCAGCAGCAGCAGCACTCAGTCATCCAGCAGCGCTCCAACATGTACATGCAGCCGCTCTACTACAACCAGTACTACATGCCGCCCTACGGCTACCCGGACCAGGTCTACCACAACCACCTGATGAACACCAACGCCGCCTACCGGCAGCAGTACGAGGAGCGGCAGAGGCAGGTGGCGGAGCAGCACCGGGCCGCCGAGAAGAAGTCCTCGGAGACCCCCTCAAAGGACCGCGAAGGCCCAATGATTAAGGAGGAATGGAAGCAGAAGCAGGCCTCGGGGCCCCCGGCACTCTCCAAAGCGCCCAGCCTGTCGGACCTGGGGAAGCCCCAGTCCATGGGAGGCAAGCCTAAAGACTCCTCCTCCTCCTCATCCTCCTCCATGGAGGGCGGCAAGTCGGTCATCATCCCCAAGGGAGAGGAGGCCAAGATGGCCGCCCAGCAGGCCGAGGGCCTGAAGATGAAGCTGAGCGAGGGTGGACACCACGGCAAGGAGGAGCCCAAGAGTAGCATGGAGCCTGGCAGGCAACCAGGCATGGATCAGGCCATCTGGTACAGACAGGTAAAGCTTCAAAGCACAAAGCTTCAAACACTCTCTGTTGTTTTTTTATGTACGTAAACATCATTTCCCAGTAGAGCGCTTTGTCACACCTCCATTCAAACTGGTGTGTTGAATGTAAGCAAAGTTATGGTTCAAAGCAGAAGCCTAAATGACACTAATTATCCATTACACATGCATTGCTCAGACTTTCTTTAGGTGAGTTTTGCACATGGGGGGGGGTCATCTGATGCATTAGCTTTGTCAATGTCACATCTTACACTATGGTTTCCCCTCTCTAACAGGATCCCTACGGCTACCCCAACAAGTTCCCCGAGGCTCAGAAGCAGCAGCAGCTGGAGGAGGAGCGCGAGCGAGATCGCAAGGGCAAGGACGACCGACCCCGGCCCAAGGAGATGTCCGCCAAGGAGGAGGGCAAGGACGCCAGTGACCCCCGGACATCGGCCGCCTCCTCCGCCTCCGCCGAGGACCACAGAGGGCCCCAGAAGGACCCCCGGCCCAACGCCCACATGCAGTTCCCCTCCGCGCTGGCACAGCACCAGCCCTACGTCCCCTACATGCACGGCTACCCCTACGGCCAGGGCTACGACCCCAATCATCCCGGATACAGAGGCATCATGATGCAGAACTATCCAGGTAAAACGTTGAAAGGAAAATAAGATTTACAGAACACTTGCTTGTTCTTTGTGAACGTGTTTCCTCTACAATGTCATTGGTTCACTCAGCAATTATTTATGTACTGCGCCTAGAAGCTGTATGTGGAACCTTGAACTTTTGAACGGGCTGAACTGACTTGTCAGAGTGCAGTGTAGTGCTTAGCTGTTTCAGCGTGTAGGCTTGCTTGCTGACATAAGTATTATGTGACTGCTATCATAATCACAGTCATTCTCAATCGTGTCTCGGCAGGCTATCTGTCAGCGGGCTACTCCTTCTCCCCGTATGGCGGCAAGGTGCCGAGCGGCGAGGAGGGAGAGAAGTCCCGCGCCAGCCCCACAGTGAGCAGCAAAGCGGCCTCGGAGTCCAAGGCCCTGGACATCCTCCACCAACACGCCAGCCAGTACAAGAGCAAGTCCCCCACCGTGGGCGGGGGTGGCGGCGGCGGAGGGGGAGGCAGCGGTGACAAGCAGCCCTCGCATGAGCGGGAGCGCGGGGCCGGCGACCGCGACCGGGAGCGTGAGCGCGACAGGGAACGTGAGCGCGACAGGGAGCGAGAGAGGGACCTGGACAGGCCACGCTCCTCCCCCTCGCAGCGGGTCATGCCCTCTCATCACCACCTCGGCTACTCCCTGCTCTCCGGGCAGTACGACCTCCCCTACCCCACAGGTCAGTGTACAGATACTATTTCATGGTTTCACGGCCGCCAGTGCTGCCGCCGCTGCTACTGCTGCTGTTGCCACTGCTGTGCTGAGTTGAAGTGTGAAAGCTGTGCCAAATTGAGCGGCGGTGAAAAGCTGCAGCGCTTAGGCAGCAGAGTGCCTTGTCTGTTGTGCTGAGAGAGAGAGAGAGAGAGAGAGAGAGAGAGAGAGAGAGAGAGAGATCGAGCGAGAGAGAGCGCTGACATGTTTAATATTCTTCCCCACAGGTCTGTCGTCCTCCGCCATCGTTGCCAGCCAGCAAACCTCAGCTCCCTCACTGTATCCGCCTGCACGGAGGTGAGAACGGTAAGGCCAATGCAGCAAAACACAACCATGATTAAGGACTTTGGAGAATTGCAGACAGGGTTTTTATTTTTTATTTTCTTTTAGCACTCACTGAAAGCTGAGCACCTCTGTGTCCAGTGTGCTCTCTGGCAAATGATTAGCCCTGCCATCTCGGTGTTATTCCAGTGGGTGTCCTAAATTGAGTTTTTCATTAAGTGGTGTTTTAGAGCCCTCTCCACATAATCATTCAGCATGATTTGCTTTAATCTTGGTCCTTTCCTCTCTTTTTTTTTATCATGCATAGCCAATGCAGTCCTCCTCGTCTCCCCTCCGAAACGAGGTCTTTTCAGGACAGACACTATGCTATCTGTATTAAAAAAAAAAAGACTCGAGTTTGCACCGTACGGCTCAGAGAAACTTTCAGCTCATACTGACCTCTGCTGGAAAAAGCTGAGAGGAAACTCTTACTGTGCCTCCTATCTCTGTGAAATATCTTGTTTGGCTACATACTTGGGGAAGCTCAAAGCACCCTGTTGTAACATGTGTAATGAATTATGAGCTGACAAGGCTATTGTGCTGGTATTTGGGTTGAGTAGTTGACAATAGGAGTTTAGGCATGACATAATGCCTATCATGCAATAAGGTTACACAATACTTTTGTCTCCCTCAACAAGAGTGCTGACAGTGCTGCTGAATAGCAGAGCGGAAAAATATAGTCACTACAAATTCATTTCAAGTTGTTGACCACTGTTGGTCAGATCTAGAGCTTACTTGTTAACACATTTAACATCGCTCTGTTTAGATTTATTTTTATTGTCTTTTTTTGACCATGTTAATCAGCTGTGTAGTGGTTTAGCAGAACACGGGGTTTGCAATACCATTTGGGATGTGGCTGTGGAGCATTTTGAATTCTTCAGAAGATTAGCCCAGTGTTTTTGCATGAGGTTTTAAACCAAAGTCTCCCTACATTAGCTGCAGAAATTCCGGTCTTACACACCCACAGTGGGAGCTCGATCCCATTACCGCTTCCAGTCAACATCTACAGCATCAGGAAAAAGAGTGGGGGAATTGCACAAACACGGGCAATTAAGCACTGCATTTTCCATTCAGTGCAGAAAATATGAAGTGTCAATAGGATTAGTGGGCGGATAGAGATTACGTGCCACCCACTCACTCATCACTACTGTGGGGTGAAATCACATAAGCTCCCCCCCTATTTTAGCATATTGATTAGCTTCTGTAACAGTTTGGGTTGAGGGTTATTGAGATGTAGATTGCACGGTATCGGCAGTTGTAAGTGAATCATTTTCTGATCCCCCCCTTCTCTCTCTCTCTCTCTCTCTCTCTCTCTCTCTCTCTCTCTCTCTCTCTCTCTCTCTCTCTGCAGGGAGACCTGACATCACCACCTCACTTGCTAATGAACATGTGACTGGCTCACATGAGGACATATATGGAGTTCATGTAGACATCAGTTGAATGGTGTTTCTATATTTTTATTTTCGTTTTTCTCTCTCTCTCTCTTGTTCCTGTCTCCTGTTTTTTGCTCTCCTGCCTGAATGTGTGGCAGGACGTTTTGATGTTTCCGAGCATCTTATAACCTCCGATCCCAGCGCGGACCGCAAGACCAGTTTCCTCTCAAAGCCATCTGTCCTCCGTCAAACGAAAAACGCAAGCCTGCCACTGAACTAATATTCTGCACTGTCAAAAACAACAAGCCATGCAAGATAAAAAAGAGACCATTACCATTGCCTTGTCTGGCCTTTGATTCATGGAATAACCTTTTTCTCACGTGCGGAATAACGGGCCCAGAGATGGAGAAGTCTGGATTGCAGTGGTTGAACAATAATAAATAAAGCCTGTCGGAAGAAAAAAAATAGACAAAAAGAGAAAAAAAAACTACAAAAAAAAGAAACTGTTTATCATGTTGAAATGATTGAAGTTGTTGCCCTTTTGCTCTTCAGTGTGCATCCTCACAAATACAAACGGAAAAAAAAAATGTGTATGGTAAAAGTGAAAACTGTTTTTATCTTTATTTTTTTTCGGAGTTGCTGCTCTTTGTGGAGATGGAGCAGGGACACAGGAGCTGACACTCTGGAGACGCCCAGCATGTGTTCCTAAGCGAAATGCACACATGTACATACAAGACATGACTACATACACACTCTTACACGTACATGCTAGCACGCACACATACACACAGTCCTCATCACTACATCCTTAAGACTTTATTTTCTTTTTGTGTTTTTTTGTTTGTTTGTCTGTTTGTTCTTTTTTCCCAAAATATGCCATTAGCCACTTGAGCTCAAAAGACTATCTCCATTGTCCATGATATGTTGATACATTTTTGTTCTTTTTTTTTTTAGCAATTTGGTTCTTCGGTGCATGGCTGATGGCACTTCGTAGACTTTTGTTTTATGTTCATTTTTTTTTGTTTTGTTTTGTTTTTTTTGGTTGTCTCACTCATTTTTTGTTCTCCTGCTTTTGAAGAATGGCCTTGGGCTCATGGCTAAACTAGTTGGTGTGCCCAGGTCAGCTGCCTCAACAGACTGTAAGGGGGGGCCTTGTTCTCCATGTGAGGTGGCGGATGAAGCTCGGCCTTGTCTACTGTTTGAGTCGGGCTGTCTCTCAGCAGTGTCTGAGCCTCTGCCAGCCTCCCCTCGTCTCTGCTTGGACTTCGGAGGATTCTCATAGCGGCTCTTTGCTGGCTCATGGCTACACTTACTTGTCCTTCATGTGTCACTCGAGTCGGATAAGCGGTGAACCCGACGAGGAAGGTCGCTCACCCTCCGGAGAAAGCAAAGTGATTATTTTTTTCCCCTCTCTGCCTCACCTCGGGTTGGAAAAGTGAACCGCTCCCTCAGTTTGGGGGAGTCCCCGCTTCTGGTGAAGCTCACGGCCCTCCTCCGTCTGCCTCTCACCCTCTCCTCCCTCACAGCACGTGCCTCTCTCGCCGCTTGGTGGAAAACACCCCAAAACTGGCGCTTCGCTCCCCCTGTCGCACCAATGCTCTGCTTCTTAACTGTGCCCGTGTCGATTGGGGGGAGCCAGCCACAAATGTTGGGGGTTTGAGGGAGGACTTTGTCATGTGAGGATTTACTCGTAATGCAGATGCAGTTGGACCCACTGAACTGTGCACTGCAACGAAAAAAAACAAACATTAAAAAAACTGTCTCGCTGCCCACGAGGAGAGGCAAGAGCGCAAACGGAACCAGATGTCATCTCTGGTTCAAAAAACGCAACTCCCCAGACATTTACTGTTGTGTACGCGGGGTAGAGAGCTAGCTACAGTGGCATCCACATGGGGAAAGGAGGGGAAAAAAGACGTCAGGAAAAAGCCGTTTGACCTTTTTCGAGATTTTAGCTTGTATTCTATTTGTTCAAGGAGACCTTGTGTGTAAGTGCTGTGAATACTAGTAACACAAAGTGTTTTTTTTCTGTAAAACAACCACTCAAAACTCTGTTCATATTTACAGTTCCCCCCCCCCCCTCTCTGTCTCCAGGAGCAACATTTTCATGGTTTTCAGTTTCTTTTTCTCCAGTAGGGTGTCAATTTTAGCATGAAGTCCCATATTATCCAGTATCCTCTCAGGCAAAGCACACTGATCCATAGCTTCAACATTGTTGGGTTTTTCTCTCTCTCTCTCTTTCTCCCCCTCTCCTCTTCCTCACCAACAGTAAGATATCTGTATATAATGAACAGAGGTATAATTTTAACGATTTTTGGATTGCCATTACCACCATTCAGCCAATCTCCCATACGGCCCACCCAACCCCACCACCGCCCCGTCCCCCAGTGTCACTTACACAAATACTGTAGCAGCTCTCATTTTTACAGTTCTGTTCAGTTTTTTCTATATACTTATATATTTTAAAGCTCTCCACCCAGCTCGCTTCGAGTCATGTCCACAGTTGGTAACACTTTGCCCCATACGTCGAGAGAAAGGGTGTGTTTTTAATCTGAAACCAATTGGCTGAACCTGCCTACAGCCAGTGACGACTCTGTGTCAATCTAAAAGCACCGCCCTTGTATGATTGTCAACATTTCAAGGCTTTTACAGTTTTATGGATCCCCCCCCTCCCAGTAAATAAAAAATACAAAAAGATAAATATCACATTTTGAGCCAGTTGTATTTTTTGTTTATTTTGATTTGTTTTTGTTTTGGTTTTTTTGTCAACTTGTTATGGGAGACCCAGTGGAAAAGGGGGTTTTAACTCTCGCCTCAACGCATGGCTGTACAGGTTATGAAGTTGTTGTGCGTCCAGTGAGTTACTCTGGTCCTCAGACTCCTAAAGCTGTTGTCCAGAGCCTCCACTGTTGTTCACCATCAAGGCAAAGGTAGAAACGTAGAGCTGACTGACATTGTTCTTGCCATCTGATGTTTGTTCAATAGTTTTTTGCAGTATTATAGCTTTCGTGGTAAAGTTTGATTATTTGGCCTTAAAAAAAGTTACCCCCCTTGAAGGCCAAGACTATGGTGTTGTCATGTTTAAGGGAGGGAATTTGATGTTCATTTTTCCACTTTCTTACAACTGAAAATTCTAATCGTGGAATGCCGATGTGGCTGGTTATTTTTAAAACACAAGAAGGTTATGACACTAAATGAACAGTTCATTGCCACATATAGGCTGCTGTAGCGTACAGTCCAGTCCCTGAGTTTGAGTAATAATGAGACTGTTCCTATGTATGTTTTTTTCACATCTAATTTGTTCTGGATATATCAAGAGCTGTAATGTCATTCTGTGTGTTACATGTTCCTAAGAAGTGGCTTTAGTACTAGTTGATATTGACTGGCATGATGAAGCTTTCTCTCTTTTTTTTCTCCAAGGATGAGCAGAAATTGAAACGTTATCTGGTTTTTAAAGTATAGCCACCAATCTTTGTTGATCACAGAATCCCTTGATGTTGCAGAGGTAAAATACATTAAGCGCTTTAATGGTTAATAATTTATTTTTGGTTTTGTTTTTTTAATTGGGTAGTACCATCATCTGAGGAAGATGCGTCTTTTTTGTTTTGATTTGCTTTTTAAAAACCCTTACACCATGGCTTTCATAATTTCTTAACAAGCAAACATTGATAAGACGTCCAATGTTTTACCCATTTGGGTGGATTCATGCACTATTTTATCATGGTGTTTTGCTTCCCAGCATTTGGGTTTTTTTCTTTCTCTTTTTGACTCCTGCTCTCCCTTTCCCTAGCCCCATATAGTAAACTTCGCATCCCCTCTCTTCACTCAAACCTAAGAGGGTCTGTCATTAAGTATCAGTCATCGGTACTTAACAAAAGGATGTTTACAACTTCTTCTTTTTTTTCTTGCTTCGTTTTTTGAAATTCATTCCCCCAGATGTATCACCTTCCTCCCACCACAGCTGATCTTTCCCCTACTGGAGTTGTCCTCTGATGTAAAGTGTACATTACCATGTTTCTTTTTTTATACAATACTGTAACTTGCCTTTGTACATTTGGGCAAAAAAAATAAATAAATCTTTTTATGAGACAATCATATCTGTCCTTTTTTTGAAGTGAGTGTCTTGTGATTGACAATGAAGAGCCTGCCATCATGGCATGGCCGTTTTAAGATATTTGGGGGCCCTAGACAAAGTGGAACTTTATGCCTCATTTTTTCCTCGAACTATTAGTGGCCCCCTTCAAAAGGCATTCTGATAGTATCATTGTATTTAGGCAGGTTTTGCATCACTCCCAAAGTTGTCATCACTGTCCTTTGAATACAAGTACATAAGCAGTCATTTCCAGAAGGCCATCTCCGCTGGGTACTTTAGGCAATTTACTTGTTTGCTTGCCTGGTTGTAACGGGCATTGTTGAAATAGAAAGACTTCACCAATACCACTCACAATAGACAGTGATTTTTCTTGCAGCCACACAACTGAAGTGTATACCAATGCCCACCAGGTGTCACTATTTCCCACCGAATGTGTGGCATGAGGGAGAGTGGTGGCATGATGCCCACTCACCCAGCACACTGAGACTTGGCAGAGCAGGGGCTATTTTAACTCTTTGCTGGAGTCGTCTCTATAGCCGGGACACTGCCTACTGTTTCATCTGCTCTAAATCTGCTTCCCACGCTCGTGTAACTGTGGTGCTGGGAGTATTGCAGAGGGCCAGAGGTTGATGGAGCGCTGAGCCCCTCTGAGGTTTTTACTGCGACAACTGGATTCAGCAGCAGCAGCAGCAGCAGCAGCGAAACAGACCCACGGGGAGATTATGTGAGGATGATTTTGTTGAGTGTAAAATGTGAAATCTGATTATCTGCATGTGGGGAGGGGCAGCGAGAGAGTAAGATATGCTGAGGCAATGGCTTTTACCATACCGGGAGGGATCCGTCCGGCGCAGGGAGCTCACAGGGACATGAGAGAACCAGGCTGCTTCTTTGCTCTGCAACGGTGCAGCAGCTGAGATTTGAGAGGTTTCATGGGATGCACATTATACGCTGCCAGCCCTGAGGCGCCCCCCGAGGCTCCTGACCCAGCCAAACGCCCCAATGCTCCCAGCGCCAGGAGACCACACATGCGACAGAGGTGAGACTACCACTTCTTACACTAACTGGACCCTAACACTGCACTAAAGCTTAAGCTGTGTTATTGTGGTGTGTGCCGTTAAAACTCCTGGGTGAGCTCTTTTGCTTGATTTTTCATACTTTGGTGTTGCAGTCTTTAGTAGTTCTGTGTTTTTGTACTTTTAGGTTAACAGAGTCTTTATGGAAGATTTGAGAGTTCTAAATGTAGGCTAGATGAGGTAGTAGGTGACTATGAACAATAGGCTACCTGTTTTGTTTTAATCGTGTGATTTGTTTTATTTATTTTTTTATTTATTCATGTTATCTGGGTTACAATGATAACATTTTTCAGGAGGTGTATAAAGTAATTTTTAAAGTCATGATAAAAAATACCACACTATAGTACCAGAACATGATGCATAGGCCTAGTTGTTTCAACAGTTACTTCACTGTACCTAATGAGCACAGGTAACTTAGCTGTGTCAGAACTAAGGAAACACAGTTACCTGTGTTAGAAGGAAACACACCTTCCTTTTATTTACTTTTGACACCTCTGCCAGCATCCAATGAGGGGTTTTGATTTTCTTTTCTTTTACTTTGACTTAATACACCTTTGAGTCTGTTATTTCCAGCCCTTTGATCAACAACACTTGCATTGTCCACAGCCTCTTTGGAAGCAAATGTCAGCAAGAGGTTTTAAAGGGCTGCCGCTTACTTACAGCCTAGGCCTACTTTATTTTTTCACTCTAAGGAGTGTTGGGGCACACTGGCAGCATTGAAGCTGTGAACAAATGTAGCTCTGTGTAGACACCTTCCATTTCAGTAAACCAGGATAGGCCAGATTGCTTATCAGCCACGCATGATGTCTCCTGTCCTCATCCCACATCCTTACGAGGCAGGTTTCAGTCCCCTAAGAATTTAACGCAGCCCCTCCATTTTTAAACACTGCGAAATATTAATGATTTGTCCAATGTTGACCTCACTTATGGAGTATTCATCCTCTTATGAAGCACTGGAAAACTAAACTAAATATGTGACAGATTGAACTTGGAAATGTTAATAGCCTAATCAAAATGTCTAGAGAGCACGTTAAAGTCCGGTGTGCGCGCGCTATTTTCGGGGTTCCCTAAATTCTCTCCATGTAGGCTATTGCATGCAGTTGGTATAAATGACTGGAGCTACTGTAGACCAAGTCCTCAGAGACAAGCCCATGAAATGGCTAACACTGCTAAATGGCTACTAATTCCAGTTAAGCTAACGTGAGGTGGAACAAACTATGCTCAGCCCACTTCAACGGCTGTGTGCTTGCTTGGCGCAACAGGTCCTCAAGGGCAACTCGCAGTTTGCGTGGGACACCTGAACTCGCAACATTGCAGCAAAAAGTATCATGTCGCCTTGAGTTACTTTGTATTCACTCAACGCTGTAATGTTTACAAGGAAGATACTACGATATATTTAGCTGCTGTCAATTTGAGACGAAGATGTTTACCCGTTACACGACCTTGCGTCCGATGAGGACGTAGTTCTGGATTACAGAACGAGCTTTCATAAAAGGTATGGTCATCTTCTCTGAAACGATTTGCCTTTTAAAATGTCGCGAAAGCGCGCGAACAGTAATAGTTTCGTGGTGTGTTAGGCTATATGCATACCCGAATGAGACCACAGTGTATTTTGTAGTCGTGTCAAATACTACCTAGTTAAAAGCTTACCTCAATAATGAACCTCACTTTATGTGGTGGGTATCCTACCGGTTTGGTCATGTTGGGTCGTTTGGAAAGGTAAACACTGTAACAGTTACTGTTAATGTACATCGTCGACTCTATTAGTTTTCAATTGGTGTACCGGCCTGTTATTATTAGGCTATTTCCCAACTTTCATACATGAAGTGAAGTGTTGGCATATGGCAACAGTTGGTGGCACAGGCGATTCTACGTGGAGGGATTTATTGTAGCCTAACTCCTCCCCCTGTATTGTATGGGTACCCTACTATCCAAATTAATAATAGTTTAAGAGAATGGCTTACTTTCTCATGGTAATAAACATACCAATGACTCAGAAACATTCTGTTCATTATGCTATTGGCAGAAGTGGTTAAAAAACAAATTGTTTACCTATGGGCAGTGCACCAGCATCAAACCAAAAGGAACTGGATTGCCTGTAGCTGGAACAAGAGGAATGGTAGTGCAACAGGCTATTTATATAGTCATACACAGACTATGTTTACCTTGTTTTAAAAGTTAGCACATTCAACAGAGAGAAATGCTCTGCCTCCTTTGGGTGTGCATGTAGGTGCCATCAGAATGTGTACCTCAATCTGTCCTGAAAACTAAAGAGGTGTTAAAGAGGAGTTATTATGGTTAGTTACACTGTAAGTAGACCCCTATATGCGTTTACAACACTTTTAGTTTCTAAGGTTTGCGTGTTATGCCTACGGCCCAAATGCAGATGTCAACATTTGTGATTACTAAATAACTAAATACTAAATAATTTATATGTTCTTATATATGATATTTTAGATGATTTTACAGTTGCGGTATGAAAAGAAAACCATTTTCAGCAAACAATATGGTTAACAGAGCCCAGAATAAGTGTCCTCTTTCAGTCAGCCATGTACTTCAGTGTTGAGCTATACTCAGCTCTGGCCATAGCTGCAGGTGGTGCTGACTATATAGACTGTAGCTATTCATTTCCACGTGACACTTCTGTTGTGTTTTTTTTTTTCCACCCTGTGACAGAAGCCTGGGGTGCCACGCTTGCTTGCAGATGTTCCATGTGAAAGAGCCCATTAGTTTTCCCGCATTGCAGCTGTTGCCTGAGTGAGCATGTATAGCCTGACGTTGGTTAGAGCAGGGCTGAGCGGCTATAGCAGTGGCACTGTTATCCCAGGGGTGGTCTGGTAATTACACCTGGCTCCTATCCATTCGCTCCCTGCGAATAATCAGGACATATGACATCAGCCTTCACTCTCACTCCCAAGGATGTGTCTCTGATGGAGTGGCCTTGTGCCTACTTAACCTGATTGCAAGGGCCGCTGCGGGCTCCCGCTGTAGATATGAATTAATGGGTGATAAATGGCTGCGGCCCCCTCTCAGCACCCAGAATGGAGCCCATAAAACCAATGACTGGTACCCACTGTATCCATTGTGTTATTTATAAGCACACAAGGGCCTGGAATGAGAGAATAATGGCTTGGGCTATTCCAGATTTTGTCATTGACATGGGCACAATGTTATTACTACATGAGCACAATGCATTGTGTGATGTGGATCTGAGTTGGTATGTTGTATGTTGTGTGTTATTCTCCAAACAAAACCAAGCAGTAGTTAATTAGAGAGCTGGAATCCTAGAATCATTTTCTACCCGAATTCCCCTATTGCTTACCTCCATTTGCATGCACTGAATTGCTGAAGCCACGGCGATTCATCTGGGCAGAGAGCTGAGAGAACAGAGGGAGCTTTGTTGTCTTTCCATGGGCCTTTTCTTCGGGATAACACTTTGCTGAGAAGCAGGGCTTGACTGGCAGCCCTCATCAGTGAGGCTGTATTTCTATTTACAGACCAGAAGCAAGGCTTCTTTATCACATAACTCTCTCTTTCTTCCTCTCTCCCTCTCTCTCCCTCTCTCTCCCTCTCTCTCTCTCTCTCTCTCTCTCTCTCTCTCTCTCTCTCTCTCTTTCTCTTTCTCTCTCTCTTTCTCTCACACACAATCATGATTGCAGTTGCAACATCATTAGATCAGCCACAATCGTCTTCTGTAAACCAATTTCTGGTTGAGATTTTGTAATGAGCAGTTAGCATCAGAAAAGATCACAATCAGCAGAGACATTATGAGGGATTGCAGATTAGAATCAGAACAATCATATATTGTCTTATCATTAACATTAGTCATTAGATATCAAATTCATCCATCTTTGTGACTGGGGACAGTTGTAGTATTTATTTGTTTTTACTGTATTCTAATAAGTTACATATAATCATTCATTTGGTCACATCCTTGCCAACATACCAACATTGTTCCAATGTTTCTTTTTAACCAAACACATTCATTCATAACCATCCATCTTATTTGTACAATTTATCAAGACTTAAATGAATGTGTGCATGATTGTATCCATCCTGAATAGGGATACATTACTGTTTTACCCTAATGGGTTGGGGGAAAAGGCAGCTCCTGACTAGCCTGGCGACGCCATCCATGTACTCCACCCAAAAGATTTTGGCTCCGCACATCGTCTGGCAAGAGCCTCGAGCTCGGTTCTCTCAGTGTTTCGCCAATCAGCAAACAGTTGAGAGTGTTGACGTAGAACTCAGCCGCGAGCTCCGTTACTGATTGGTTAAGGTAACTATATTCACACTTTCGTTTTGTTATTTGTATGTTTTTGCGACGCTATAACCTAACAGGCATGCTAATAAAGTGGTTTTAATTTGAGTTTGGAACTTCAATTAATTGAAATTATAGAGTAAGATCAGACCATCTCCCATCGTCCACGGAGACGGATTCCTCATGGCTTTTGCCAGACTGATTGACGGAGTCAACAGTCGGCTATTCGCCCAGGCTAGCTCCTGACAGCCTCAGATGGTGTTTCGATGTCTGATAAAGAAACTGCGCAGTACACCTTTAACAGGAGATCTCTGGACGTGCACAGGCTTAAATTTGATTAGGCTAATTGGATTTGTGGCAGTCCTGTGACAGCGCAGCCTGGTAAATAGCCACTAAAAGGAGTTGCAGAGAAGAGGAGGGGGCTGTGGAACTAAAGATGAAGCCAAGGATGAGTAAACTTCATGATTAGAACACTCCAGTCCAACCTCTGAGGTCTCCAGCCACCAGCGAGACCAGTCAACTAATATTTATATTTGGTTTAGGCTGAACATGCCCCTCCGTGACCCCCAGCGGCTCTGGCTGGCCGGCAGACTGATAGCATATCTGCCTCTGGTCCAATATTAGTTTTCCTATTGACATTTTCAAGCAGGGGCGAGCAGAGTTCCCCATGCACTCTGCTTCTTCTACTTGTTTTTTTCACATTTCAAACAAATAAATGCATTACTCAGTGCCATATGCAATAATCACATTCTTTACTTAACTTACTTGCTAAAGGATTTTGTGTTTGTACAGTGCTATGCAAAATAATGGTAGTAGTCCCACTGGAAAGGTCCCAGTGTGTCTGAAATGTGAGTAAAGTAAAAATAGGAATAGTTTTTATATCTATGCATAGGGTGCACAGCATGTGGTTGTATATCAAAGCATGGGGATACAAGCATGCATTGTTTTCATTATATACTGTATAGAAAGCAAGTCCATGTTTTTGTATAGTACCTCTTGCAGAGCCCCCAATGCATGCCGATAAAAATAAAGGATTTTGAGTATTACTTGCATTTTTGACACACCAAGACTTTCCCAGCCAAATTACTGTATTTTGCATGCCACCATATGCTGCATATACTTTTCATATTGATATTACTCATCATTTTGTTTATATAGGCAAATGTGCACTGACTAATCTGAAATTCTGCTTCAGCAAATACTCCTATCGAAGTTTGACTTGTCGATACAGGGGGAGAATTGTGAGTTTATACAAGCCCTTCTTATTTTATTCCCTCACTGCAACCAGTAACTGGATTTTATCATGGCCTTTAAGACTGTGCGGGTTTTTTGTTGAGTTAGGAATCTTTGTAAGGAATCTTTCCTTTCCTGCCCCACAGACAATTCTCAGCAGGTCAACTGTGTCATGTTTGAATGTGACTGTGTTGAAAGAAACTGTATGGAATTTATCTTGGTTATTGTAGTTTTTCACTGTAGGGTGTGAAATGTTTAGTCATCGGATACAGCTGTGACACTACAATACATGTGTTTCCAGCGAAGAAAAGAACAGACATTCAGAGGGAAATAGTGGTGTACATGGCCCATGAGGTTCTATTTTGTTTCAGTTCGGTTTATTTTGGATAAGGAGGTATAGTCTTTTCTTTCTTTATTAAATAATATCCTTATTATATATATGGGTCATTCTACGATTCGGCTGTGCTTTTAAGTCCATGGATTTTAGTTGCCAGTACTTTAGTTGCCAGTATTTTAGTTGCAGCTTTTTTGACCATTTCCTGCAAAGTGTACCTTTAAGTCAAAGGGAGACATTAAATGAGTTCATTTCCAGAAATGGTGCGGCATCATTTATTAGCATATTATACTTTGCATAATAGGCTTTCTTAACCCTGTTACTGTGATGAATTGTCATTTGTCATTACAGTATTATTATTTTTTTAAACCAAACTCTAATCCAACTATTTTCTTCACCGCCTGACACTCCACTTACAATACAATGTAATACAATCCAACACACAAACACAATAATAATGGAAAAGATTACTCTGGAAGTGATCGTAACATATGCTAGTTTCATAGCATCAAGACCTAGCCTACTTACTTGATAAGCTCCATAAATAGCCTGATGTTGAGACTTAATTTTTGCGTGTAAGTGAAGTCCCATTGGGTCTCTGTACTTAACCTTCCAACTCTTTGCCACTCCCATCATGGCAGGTCTTGCCCCGTAAGTGAGAGAGTGACTGAGCTCAAATTGCTCATATGGCAACTGAATCAAGGCTGACCTTTAAAGAGTAGGATGAGACTTGTCAGAGCCCATGGAACCAGCACTGCCTGACTCACCCATGTAAGGGCTCCTCCCAATTAGTGATAATGAATGGTGGGGGGGGCAGATCAGCTTTGGAGGAGGCCGAGTGCTCCTGCTGTGCTCGCGGCTATTATACTCCCTATTTTTAATTGCACAAGCAGTTTGCCCGGGCCTCCTGTGGGAGCCTACCTGGAAACCCTGTGTATATGCACTTGCTTGTGTGTGAGAGTGGATGAACGTAGGCGGGTGGGGGATGTTTATATTTGTGCTGGTGCATATTCATTAGTCGTGGGCTAACATGTGTGGCTGGCTGCTCAGCTGCCCGCCCGCCCGTGGTCATTTAAGCTCGTTTCGGATGTGGGAGTTGGAGTAGGAGTGGAGAGAGGGAGTGGGAGAGAGACTTTGAATTTTTCTATACCATGGAAAGGTCATTTACATGGTTCCCTGCATGTGAGGCATACCGGGTGACTTGTGTAATCCTTTGGCGTTCATTTGAGCGTGTGGTGTGTTTGTGTGTGTGTGTGTGTGTGTGTGTGTGTGTGTGTGTGTGTGTGTGTTCATGTGTACACGGTGAAGCAAATTTGTTTCTGTGGTTTTGGAAGGCCATATAGGTGGCCATTTAGCATGTGAATCGTACCATGTGGTAAAGTATAAGCCAATAAGCCAGCCACCATTTGTGTATTTATGCAGGTTTAAGTCGGTGTGTGTGTGTGTGTGTGGGGGGGGGGGGGGGTTGTGAGTGGAAGGGTGTGTGTGTGTGTGTACATATGTGGCTGTATGATGTGTTCAGTGTTCACTCTCTTTGGTCTGGGTGTGTTCTCATTGTCTCAGTTGGGGTTCTCGTGTGTGTGTGTGTATGTGTGCTACTGTGATTGTGCTTGTAGATGTGATGTGATGCGTGTTGTTTTTCTTCTCGTCTGGCACGCCATATGCAGGCCGCGGAGCATGACTGAGCACCAGGAGCCGAGCGAGGACGTTGGGCTGCTCACGCCTCCGGACCTGGCCGAGCCCCCCAAGGAAGAGGACACCCAGAACCCCCCGCAGTTCAGGCAAGTCAGCCCAGCCTAAACATCAACAGTCTGCATCCTGCACACGTACTAGTACAACACAAGTGGGGGGTTTACCGTGCGAGACGTGGGCGATTGTGCTGCTCCGACTACAAACAGGCCCCGGTTCAGGTGTGTGCAGCGATCCATTTCAAGACCGTGACATCTGTAGTAGAGCGCCGAACACGCCCCTAATATAAATACCACCTCTTTCCTTTTTACTTTCCTCTAAATGTCTCAGTCATCGCTGACTGAACGCTCTCAGGGGAGCGGAACATGTGAACCGAGTCCAATATTTGTTCCTCCCTCAGGCTTTTGTTGTGCTGCGCTGTGCGGTGTGGGCCATCCTAATGTACTCTGCTTTTTGTTGATTCTTCTGACTCATATCTCCCATCAGCCAACAATGCTTGGCGGTGGATATTCCTGCTCCAAAGCATATCCTGGAGTGTAATGTTAGCATTACTAAATGGGATATTGATTGTGTTATTGTTTACTCTGCGGCTATATTTATTTCAGGTGCAACATTTGAAAGCCGCTTGCCATTTGACACCTGTGTAAGCAGTTTAAAGTATATTGTGCATAAACACCTCAAGCGAATACTTTTCGTGCGTATGAGTGCAATAAATGCCACACATGCCATCTTCTTAAGAATACTCAAGGAGCTTATTTTAGGAACCCCACAGTTTGCCTTCATGTGGTGTGTTAAGTTAAGCTTCATGGTCTGTAATGTTAGTAAGACCTGTTCCACCTACATGGTTTACGCTTACTTCAATTTCAGCTTCAACATCATATTTATGCTGCTGCTGGTTCCCTACGCTGGTGCTGTTGAAAATATTATATACAAACCGCAAAGGCTTATTCTGTGTAACATAAATTAGACCAGTTCCACTTACATTGTTTACATTATGACTTTAAGCCCCACCCTAAGATTAATACTGTTGCTTGACCCAAGACTCTACTGAGTACAAAATACAAGCCTATAGTATCTATGATATTAGTTGTTTCTCCCAAGAGAAGCTCTATATTACTTTGTACTTAATACAAACACCAGCCTGTATGCAGTATCTTCTGAAAGAACTGCTCTGTCAGTTCTTCACTGTATGGTGCAGCCTTTCCACAATGGAAAGATACAGAAACAAGTTACACCACAAGCCATCCATCTTTGAAGCAGCGGGGGCATTGGTTTATTTAGGTTTGCCGTATGCACTATGTTTCTGTTTGCTCAGCCATGATGTATGGACCCCCTCCTCTCTGCACTTTGTACTAAACTAGGCCAGCAGCACTGCTGGGCAAATTCACAAATCGGCCCCGTCAGCCCTTTTTTGTCTGGAGCCCAGTTTATTCATGCCAACGGGAGTGTAGCGTGCGCTGTGTGCAACGTGCAAGCGCAGCACAGGAGCCAACCTAGCTAGCAGGTTGTTCAAACGTAAAACGTTCAGCAGAGACCAGACCGAACACTGACCAGTCATAACCTAACCTAACCCCCCCATGCCACTGACAGGTTAGGCTGTGACGTGCTGGGCGGGCGGGCTTACATAAGCAGGCTCGGGAGCAGGCAGTGTAATCTGCGGGAATCTGTTCCCTCTGTCAGATTTGGCAGGCTTTCTTGCTCTTGTGTCCTTGCTCACTGAATCATGGTGCAATTTCAGCTTCTGTTCCCCCTCATGCTTTTTTAAATGGGCCTTAGTCTGAACCCGCTGCTGCGGCTGCGGGGTTAATGCAGGTTTTTAGGGGGGTGGGGAGTTACGATCCAGCTGTCAGAATAGATGGTTGGGCTGCATGATGATGTCAGGAGAATGTGCAGCATGTAATAACACTGAATGTTTTGATGATATAACTCTGGTGAATAGCACTACAGTACAGTACATAAACAGAAGCATCCATTCTTAATGTCTTTATCTAATGTCCTTTCGTAGACCTTCAGTGGTCATCATTTTTAGGATGGCATGAAGCGCTGTTTACAAAATACTGATTTACAAAAGAAGAGCCTAGAGCTACAGTATGCATCATTTACCTACTCTTGGCCATATCCTGCTAGACTGAACAGACTAAGTTATATTCTCTGAGATTCTGTGCATTGAATTTCACATCGTGTTTGTCCAACCTGCCTATTCTTGGCTGCTGCTCTGTCTGGCTGGACATTTGTCATCAGATCCAGTGTCTGATTGATTGCAGCTCTGTTGAAGTGTTTGAAAGATGGCTATTGAACCTGCATATGAGAACGCCCTGTTGTCTGTTGGAGCTTTGCCAGAACAGTCTGCATCACTACAAGTTTGGTGCTGCAGCCATGCTAATATTTTGCATCATACAAAATTATCAATGCGTATTATTAAGATATGGTCTGTATATCAATATCAACGCATATCAAGACATGATCTGTAAGGCAATTTTCTCTTTTTTTATGTAGCCCTAGAGCTGTCTCACTCTAGAAACTGTCTCTGAATTGAAACAGTTCCCTATGCGTGTGACATGTAAGCTTGTCAGTTCTTATTGGTCGTGCTCTTGGCTGTGCAGCCTGCAGAGCTGTTTCGCCTTTCAGGTAGCGCATGGTCATAAATCATGTGTTTGCACGTCGATATGCTGTGGTGCCTAATTGGATTCACTGAGGTTCCTGTTGCCCCCAGGAACTCTCATACAATACATATGCTACCAGAGAGATGCTGCCTGGCTGCCCAGAAATGCCCAATGGGTAGACACTTCAACCAGGGAAGTAGACGCAGGAGGGGAGTAGGGGGGTAGGGGGACAAAAGGGTCCGTTGTCCCAGGCCCAGAGAAGGGGGGTGCCTAGAATTGGGTCCTCATTTCATTATATGCATTGGGGAAGGAGCCCTTTCACATGAGTTTGTCTCGGTCCCCAGCCAAACCTGTCAGCAGCCCTGACTCCAGCTCTAGCCCATTGCTGTGGGACATGACATTGGGAGTGCTGTATGTGACTGCAATAGCAATGGGGCATCCCATGGAGGCCTGCCAATGGTAATTACCTTCCCCTTTGTATCTTGAGGAAGAAATGAAGGTTAGAGATTTCAGCCCCTTGCGAGAGTGGATGCATCTGAAAGGAAAACACCAAGCGGTGGCGTGTTACACAAATTATGCTGCATTGTATGTTATTGCATACAGTTACACTTTATTTTACTGCAATGGTTACACTAATTAGGTTAAGTGTAATGATGGCAAATAGTAACATGTAACATTATGTACTTGTCCTTATCTTAGGGTTATGTTTGGGGAATTATTTTGCTTTTAGTTGCTGTAAAGGCTTTAGGTGGTCGAAATTACCTTAGGATTAGGGTTAGGGTTAAGATAAGGTATCTACAATATAAGTACATAATATTACATGTTGATAGTATCAGATGCATCAGATGATAGATATAGTAAGTAACACTAATACATACAGTGTACACTGCAAAATAATATGGCACCATGCTCGTATCATACTGTATCTGCTTTCAAGTAAGGGCGTCAGGAAGACCTACATGTTAATGATACAGAACAAACCTCCCCTCTGCAAACATGCTGTTTTTCAATAACCAGGCGAGCTTGCCGTCCCATGGGGATTACTGCCGGCGTGTGAAGTGTATTTATAGCAGAATCCAGTGGGTTGCACTGCATGCACCGCATCACTGCCAGAAGATTATTCTAGAAGTTGTTTTGCTGTAAACAAGGGTTGTCAAACTAACGTTTACATGAAGCTTTGGAGGGGCTGAAAAGGGACCGGGAATGGTGTCTTGCCAGAGAGGCACATAATGAAATCCATTGTAGTGCTTCTCCCCTACTCTGCTGTTCAGACTGTACGCCTCATTGTGCCAGTGCGTTAGCTCTGTACAGCCTTCAAATTTTGGGTGGTTTTAGGAAAATGGAATCACATGTGTAGCCTTCAAGAACATCCTGCAGTTTTTTTTTAGACTGGTTCTTGTTGTGCATTATTGGACAGTATTCATGGGGGAAGGCAAAACATAACTGAGTAAACAATGAACAAAACCATTGACCTTAATACACACATATCCTTATGGCTTGATTTTATCTCGTAAAATCTTTGAGAGCCTAAGTTGTTGCATATTCGCCTGCTTGTCCTGCACCACAAACAGGTGCGGTTGAAGATCATGTTACAAAAGGGGGGGGTATGGATGGCCAGCTGTGGACCCCGACCAGACAGACATGCAAGACATAAAGCTGGTGGTGACTTGTTCACCTGGTGGACACGCACACACTATTATAAGGCTATATAGCCTTATGTAGCTAAACTACAGAGATCAGAGTACTATGGGACTGAGGGGCTACACAGTAACACAAAAGCCATTGAACGCCCACGCCCCCAATACCCCCAAAACACACACAACAGTTCTTTATTGTACTCAGTCTGTGTGTGTGTGCATGTGCTGCACATGTATTAGTCTCTCTCTCTCTCTCTCCTCCCCCTCTCCTGTTTTGTACTGTGGCCTCACAGCATGTGTGGCTGTGCCTCCTGTGCTCTGCAGGAAGTTGTGTAAAAACCCCTTTGCCCCAGATCCTGCACATGAAAAACACAAACACACACACAGGCAACATGTTGCATATGTGGCGTGGTGTGTGTGTGCTTGGGTCTGATAAGTCCAGTATTTAGGTAGAAGGTCAAGAATAGTATGGGGGCGTGAATGACAAATACAGCTTAAACTAGAGAAAATGTCTGTTACATCTAATCTGTACAAATAGAGACGGGGAATCCAGACTGTGGTTTCAATGGCACAAGCACACACACACACACACACACACACACACACACACACACACACACACACAGACACGTCTCCGCACCAAAGCAGATCCGACCAGATCAGAACGGCTGTTTATTGTGGGACACTGCCCTGCAGCACCAAAGGAACATAAACCTAAGCACACACATGCACATACTCTCTCTTTCACGCACATTCTCTCTCTCTCTCTCTCTCTCTCTCTCTCTCTCTCTCTCTCTCTCTCTCTCTCTCTCTCTCTCTCTCTCTCTCTCTCTCTCTCTCTCTCTGCACACTTTTGGCACCTGGCTGAGATGTAAGCCTTTTATTTACCTATGTAAGTTTTGTTTTTTGTGATTGTCAATCCATAGCACAATTTGTGCTTCTGTATTTGAAGAGTATGCACTAAAGGTGTTTTTACATTCAAATTCTCTCTCTCTCTCTCTCTCTCTCTCTCTCTCTCTATCTGTCTTTCTCATCTTCTCTGTTGGTCTGCCTCTCTCTCTCTCTCTCTCTCTCTCTCTCTCTCTCTATCTATCTGTCTTTCTCATCTTCTCTGTTGGTCTGCCTCTCTCTCTGTATCTCTCCCTACATATAGGTATTATACGTTACCATATTACAGTGTCTGTCAATAATGCATTAAACATTCTTTATTTGAAAAACAAACTGTTTACAGTATTTCAGTAAAGCTGCAAACCTTTCACCAAGTCCCTGTCTTTCTCAAATAGAGAAACTGTAAGTCATGATGAAAGTAAATTGCTCCAGGTTCCATGCACACAAGTGTGGGAACTAGAACATGTTACAACAAGGTCATAACCATATCAAACAGGTTTTCTTTTGAATTGTACATGTAGTATTACACCTCCCACGCATTTGTGGAGATGTTAAGTCCCAGTATTGCACAGCTGTCATTGGTGTTGAATGAGTAACGAAAATGACGGTTTATTTAAACAGTGTCAACAAACGAGAAACTAATTGGGAGAGGGTACACAAATTAGTTTGTAATGAATCTACTCTCTAACGCAGCATAGAGCAACGAGTAGCTGTGTGCGTGTGCGTGTGCATGTTTGTGTGCTTTTGCTTGTGTGTGCGTGTGAGTGTGTGTGTGAGTGTGCTTGTGTGTGTGTGTGTGTGTGTGTGTGTGTGTGTGTGTGTGTGTGTGTGTGTGTGTGTGTGTCTTTGTGTCTTTGTGTCTTTGTGTGTGTGTGTGTGTGTGTGTGTGTGTGTGTATGTGTGTGTGTTGCAGCCTGATCTCTCAGAATTCCGTGGAATGGACATGGATGTTTGGGACACGAAATCCGTGTCAGTTTCACGGATTTTGACAAAATTCCATGCTCCTGGACACAGAATTGTTTTCCATGATGGACTATCATTAGAAAATAGATACCAAATGCTAATCCTAAACAAAATAATGCTATAGCAATTTAAGTTGTGCCCTGATCAAAACAATCCCTAACCTTAACCTGTCAGTAAAGACATATTTTTGAGAAATACCTTTTCCAGTTGGTTGATAGTCTATCAAATTCATTTAATAAACGAAAGAATACTAGCTGTGCCCAGACCAAAACAATCCCTAACCCTAACCTGTCAGTAAGAAATGTTTTTTTAGAAAAAAAATATTTGAAATTTAAAAAATACTGTGGACATAAACATAAAGCTGTGGGAGTATAGAGAAAGCACTTCCGTGTGTCCATCACAGAAAACAATTCGGTGTCCAGGAGCACATAATTTTGGCAAAATCCATGAAACTGACACGGATTTTGTGTCACAAAGATCAGTGTCCATTCCACGGAATTCTGAGAGATCATGTTGCAGCGTGCGTGTGTGCGTGCGTGTGTGTGTGTGTGTGTGTGTGTGTGTGTGTGTGTGTGTGTGTGTGTGTGTGTGTGTGTGTGTGTGTGTGTGTGTGTGTGTGTGTGTGTGTGCGTGTGTGCGTGTGTGTGTGTGTGTGTGTGTTCATTGTATATGTGTAGTAGAGGTAAGAGCAAGCAGAGAACCAGAGAGCCAGTGAGTGCCACATGGAACAAATCCCTTCCAGGGCTGCGTATACTGTGTATCGGGTGGCATGGCATGACGCTCTCCCCGGGCTCTTGCTGTGCTACCTGGCTCATCGCTACACACCGCTTCTTGGCCCAGTGAACCAGGCCAGGCCAGCCAGCATGGACGCTAGCATCACTGTGCCATGGGATGCCGTAACTAATGGCACACCAAGCCTGAAACCTCAGCCAGTGATCTCATCTCATCTCCCACCCTGCTCCTGCTCCTGCAGAGCCTGGGCCTGGGCCTGAGCTACTCCAGGCAAAAACTCACTGTGCTCCACTTCCTCTCCGTGCCATTCTTTGGTGACATGTTTTGTGACTGTTAGCTCAACACTTACCGCAGAGATACACCAGCGGCGACGCGATTCAAGCGACAGAGTGTAGCAGCAAGCGATACGAGCGATTGAGGAGACAAGAGTATGTCCGTACAGGCAGAAGGCAAAGCATTCAAGCATTCCCATTGGCTGTGGTCACTGACCTCTATACAGTCATTGGCTGTCGCGGCTTGTCGCCGAACCGCATCATAGAAAGTTGAAAAGATTTCAACTTCAAATTGTCGCGCTCGTCGCGCAAATCGCTCTAGTCTCCAGAATCGCTTTTGTCTCGCGACTCAATACAAAGTCAATTACTTCCGTCGCTCGACTCGCTCAGATCGCCAATGGTGTATTTCTGCGGTTAGGGGGCTTGAATAGTCGATACATTCGGAAGCCTATGTGACCAGAATGGGCCGCATCGCTAGCCAGGCCGTGCCCTCCAAGTGACGCAACACCTTCAGCGTTGCTACTAGTCAGGTCAAGAGCAATGCAAGTACTTTCTGAGCTCCCGAAAAAAACGGGAACTCCTCCCACTTTGTCAGGAAGCAAACAACCATTAGCAAACCAAGGGAGGCTTGTCAATCATGCGGTTTGGGAAATGTTAATTGTTATGCTCTTGGTCAGACCAAGTCTCGAAGAGATTTGAAAGTCGATAATAATCAGGCTACGGCATCGCTACACTTTGGTTGCCATTTTATGTCGAAGTGTATCAAACGGCAATGCGAGGTAATGCTTATGTCACTGTGTAATCTGATTCAACTCTCCTCCACTGGCTCCGTACTCTATAACCTTTAGTGTATGTAATTGGACCAATGTGTCATACTGTGTGGCCTAGCCTTCAACTGATCAAGGTCGCCGCTGAAGCAGTGATGTTCCACTACAGTATTTGAACCGCCTGTTTACTGCATGTCAACAACAGGTGTTTAAATTGTCAAATAAATGTGTCCTTCCCTTTGCTTTATGCTACAGAGTGCAGCTGATCGATGACTTGTCATACGAGGACGTGAAGAAATGCTACCGTGGCTCGGTAAGTCACATTTTTATGTGTACCCAATGCCCATGTGTGCCCTACATGATCCCATTTTGTAACTTTGCAGCTCTATCATGAACCCACTGGCATGTTGTCTGAGGACCTTTATAGACATTGCTATTGACAGTTGGCCTTAAGCCTGGAATAAAATGTTGGGAGACATAATTGGTTGAGCGCTGATAAAAAAACACAGCCTTCAAGTGGAGTAGGTCAAGGCCAAATTCATTAAAGCAGGGAAAAAAAGGAAACAACTTGGCGATGTTTATTGGAAGGTGTCATTATACTACTAGGTGTAAATGCTTCCCGACCTTGAGATGCGATACCAGCCGAGGGAACACCAGTGGCAACCTGGCAATGTGATTACCAGTCATAAATGAGCAATTCCATCACGGTAGTCATTCACCTAGCTTTACACACACACACACCGCGGCGAGAGCCTGCTACAACCAATAGAGATCAAACATTAAAGGAACGTTTCTACTCGTTGAATACGTCTGTGCAGCCAATAGGAGTAGAACATGAAGGGAACGTTCCTACTGCTTGACTGAGTGAATAGGTCCTGTACGGATTATGATCATTATCTAAATGCTTAGTGTCCCAGGATGAGCAAAAGGCTCATAGTGTTACAGACAGGTTGAGGAGGAAGAACACAGAGTCTAGAGTGCTGTATTACTCTATTACAGGCTGGCAGGCAGCAGGGGGATGCTTCTTTTTAATCTGTAGGGAGCTCAGTGTCATTGTGGTTTCTGTTGTGAATGGAGTAGGTGTTGCAGCTAGTCTCTCTCTCCCGCTCTCTTTCTCTCTCTCTCTCTCGTTCTCTCTCTCTCGCTCACTGCTCAGTCGCATTGCAGTGAGGTAGGACCGTTCTCTCTCTCCCTCTCTCCGCTCTGGCGCTGGCTTTGATAAACTACCACCGAGAGGCAGGGAGGCACAGGTGTTAGCTAGCTCGGTACACGAGAAGCTGAGAGGTGGTTATGTGTGTGAGAGTAGAGTGGGTGTAGTGGATAGTGTGTGTGTGAGAGACAGAGGGGCTGTGCTCGCTCGCTGGCCCCTATTGAGGGGAGGGAAGATGAGAACAGTCGCTAGTGTACCATCCTGAGTTGTTGTACGCGCACACACATATTTGCACACACCCACACACATTCACACATACATACACAGAAGCGCACGCATCACCAGACCCGGAAAGGAAGTGAAGGACTTGCTCGTGGCACTGTGCTTTTTACCCTCCACTGGCTAGCTGGCTCTACTCCATGCAAGTGGCTACGAGAGAGGGTCCTCATGTGTGCGCCGGTGTGAGTGAGTGAGTGAGTGGTTGTGGGTGTGTTCGCATGTGAGAGCACCACACATCGTGTGTGTGTGTGTGTGTGTGAGTGAGTGAGTGTGTGCGTGCTGGTCCGTGTGTGTGTGTATGTGGCATCAGCATGTTGAGCTTGGTGCAGGGCTCGCGTCCTCTGAGGCAGAGGAGCCCGGTGGTGAGCAGCTCTGCTGCCGCTGCGGCAGATCTCATGACTCTGCCCTCTCCCTCCGCACAGACCGTCAGCAAGTACAACTCCCAGTACCACAAGCTCTTCCAGACCGTGCCCAAGGAGGAGATTCTTATGAAAGGTATGTGCAGTCTAATGTCAACAGTAGTCTTTCTCTGTCTATGTTTCACTGACTTTTCCACTGTCTGTGTTTCAACTACCCATGTCCTTCACTGTTTATGTTTCAAGAGGGCATCATTTTCACTGTAAATGATTCAAAAAGCCATCTTTCATTCTGTGTTTTGATAAATTAGTCTGCCCAAAGTTGTGTTACCCATGTGCCTGTTGTGTTAAGTCTGCCAAAGCTAGGTTTTGACTGTGTCTGTTCATAGAGTCTTGTCACTTTATAGAGGGGGTGTTGTTGTTGCTGTTTACTTTTAAATATAGGCTACAGCTCATGTTCATTCAGTGATATCCCATCATGCCTAGTTTGCCTGTGATGGGTCCCACAGTATTACTCAGTTGAATGTGCTGTTTCTGGACTCTGGAAAGTTGAGCACATACCTGTTAGCACAGCACAGCAAAGTTCCCGTGCTCTGTTCCGTGAAGTCACCTAGACTGGATCTTTCTGTAGTTCGCTTTTCATTTTTATTTAAAAAAAAATATGTAACACCATAATAATACATTCAATAATAGAGAATCGAGTATTGTCATAATTTGATGTTGTTATGTTTTGCTCATTTCGTAGCCTCTTAGTGCATATGGGGTCGCCAGCGGGCCTATTCACTATTTGCTGAAAATACTCAACTACATCATGACAATATTGCTATGACATTATCGAGAGCCTTAAAGATACACTGTGCAGGAAATGGTCATAAAAGGTACTGCAACTATGCTGCTCATTGAAACTGTGTTGCCTATTGCCAAATTTGATCTTTTCATGAAAGTTTACTAAGTAATAAACTAATATTTTCTAGTATGGCCAAAGTACAGTCATGTTTGCAGCTAAAAATGGCTATTTCTGGAAATTCAAAATGTTGGACCATGGAAAAGATCCCCCTTTTCATGTATGAAAAGTGCAATTTTTACAGTCATAATGAATACTTAGAATTTGATGGTGGTGGTAAGTATTGATGAAAAAGGTAACATTAGTGAATGGGTAGCATGAATTCTGGAAATAAACAACTAAGAATCTTACACAGTGTACCTTTAAGTGACAGATTAAGACATAACCATTATAATGTGGGTGATAGTAAGGTTATAACATACACTTTGCATAAAGGGGTTAATATTTGTACACCGTTGCACCATATACCTAACACTCAGTTATACACTTCCTTACTAACTGCCCCCTCAGTGGATTTAAAACCACAATGACGTGGCAATGCTGAACAGGATATGTCTTTTCACTCTGTCTCAGCTTACCTCAGCCTACTAAATCATCTCCTCTTACGCTGCCTCTGACTCCAACTGACTTACATCTCAGTCATCAGGCAGATCTATGTTACACTTGTGTATCACTTCATGTGAAAATGTGTGCTGGAGTTTCCATGTACTGCATTTATGTGCGTTTATGTGTGGGTGTTACTATTTATTTATGTGCCTTCTAATATGTGTTTGTATTTTGTGGATGTGTATGTCTCTCTCTCTCTCTCTCTCTCTCTCTCTCTCTCTCTCTCTCTCTCTCTCTCTCTCTCTCTCTCTCTCTCTCTCTCTCTCTCTCTCTCTGTATGCACGTGTGTGTGTGTGTGTGTGTGTGTGTGTGTGTGTGTGTGTGTGTGTGTGTGTGTGTGTGTGTGTGTGTGTGTGTGTGTGTGTGTGTGTGTGTGTGTGTGTGTGTCCGCAGTATACTCGTGTGCTCTGCTACGAGATATATTGCTCCAGGGCCGCCTCTACATTTCCAGAAACTGGCTGTGTTTCTACGCCAACCTCTTTGGCAAGGACATTAAGGTGAGTGGCAGCCAGTCACCAGCAGCCGATAGCTTTCAACGCTGTGCACCGCCAGCCTTTACAAGCCCACCATAAAAGATGTGAATCTGTGAGCAGCATTTTGCATTAGAGGCTATATAGCACACAGCCAAGTGGAAGTCAAAGTCAACGTTTCCACCTTTATCTTCGCATGCCTTTAGAATGCGTGTGGAATTCCTGCAGGTGGTTCTATCTGGCCTGAGAAGCCTTCAGTAAGACAAAGAGGCAGGCTCATGCGCTCTCTACATGTGATAGCAAATCACATGGCACATGTGTACCAAGCAACCATTCCGCACCCATCAAAGCATACAGATTATCTGCATATTTAACCATATTCAAATTATGTTTCTTTTTTTTTTTTTGGCTTAGTACTTATATCGTCTTTTAATGTTTACTGAAGTGCACACAGTGCAATGCACAAATAATGTGCAAGAAAAGTGTTCTATGTAAAAACACCTATGCAAACCCACTAAGTACGCAGGCAGACAGATAGACAAATAACACAGGTAATATAAGCCAATCAGACTTGGTCAGAGTGGTAGAGATAGTGTACTGAGTGGAGGCAGTGTCAGTGCAGATATGCAGAGTATGGTATTGTCAACTAGTATGCAATAGAGGTAGTGTGACATACTGGACAAATACAGTAGAGGTAGTGTCAGTGCAAATATGGAGTATGTAGTGTTAAATGGTATGCATATATACAAGTATAGGAATTACCTTGATAAACATTTAGAATGGATGGGGTAATGGCCTTGTGTATATGTACAGTATAGTCTTTGCTACTAATTGTCATATAATACTACGGTATAGTCTACAACTGTTGGTGCTTGGATTTTGGAATTTTGTATAAAAAAAACGATCATTCAATCATGTGTACCATTATGGAAACTATTCAGAAGAATGTCCACATTGAATATGTTGGACTATACTGCCGTACCAAACAAGAACGCAGTAACACTTCCTGGTAAAGCGGCCAGACAACTGTATTGTAGGTAAAGTGATGGTGACACTTCCAATCTGATACTTTTTTAGAATGGAAATGTGTGCACTCACAAGGGAAAAGAACAACATTCATATGTCTTTTCACCACAAAAAAAAAAACAGTTTCATTGATAAGTGCAGTAACATAACTTACTGCGTTATAACTTATAGCTTATAAGACGTAACCTCGTAAAACCACAGACCTGCGTGAACATCCTTACTGCATTCTATTTTTGAAATATTTTGGATTTTTATAGCTGCATTTTCAAGGCGATTTTTGTCTGAAACGGATTGGGCCAAACTATTCTGTAACAAGACAAAGGACGTATTATATCAGTCCATTTTTGGTCTAAAATCAATTTCGACCAGATATGCAGTTACTGCGTTCTTGTTTGGTATGGCAGTATAAACCAAACACAGTTGTAATGTACAGTAATTAACACCACTTACATATATCACTGCTGAACTGAAGAAAAAAATTCATGCTCCATGTACACGTAGCATGCGTGACCTGTGGTATACACAGAACGTTTGGTGGTTACAATGATGTATTGTCCATAGCACTTCAATATGCATAATCATGCACAGCACATACAGTGCTAATTTAATGACAAGCTATTGTTTTGGCCGTGACATGCACTATGGCAGGCCAGCAAATGTGATTACATGGCAGTGGTGTCCATACGGCCGTCATGGTGATTGATGTGCTGTTTTCATGTGGGCTTGCAGGTGGCCATCCCGGTGGTGTCTGTGCGCCTGGTGAAGAAACACAAGACAGCGGGCCTGGTGCCCAACGGCCTGGCTATCACCACAGACACTGGCCAGAAGGTGAGGAAGCATGCCGCATGGCACGTTTAACATGCAAACATTGCATTTAGTGTTGCTGGCATGTTCAACTAGATTGGTTCAAATGAGTTGTGCATAGGGACTAGTCCTCTTTGATCTATGTAGACTTAGGTGACCTTGGGCCAGAACAGTTAAGTCAGTTCACCCTCTTCTCTTCCCCACGTTAATGTTTTTTTCCTAAGCTGACTGAGATGCCTGGAGAGTGCTGGTTGACAAACTGTCGCTTGAACTTCAAGTTATGAGTTCAACTCCACAACGCTTCGACCCCTAGACAAACTCTCAGAACATTAGGTCACAGCTACGCTATATTTATGCTTTAGTGTGGGTGACATTTGTGCATAAGTTGACAGCAAAAGAGTAATGAATGGCACAAAATGTCCTCGGAATACTTCAGCGTGTTGACCTCTGTGCCTGTCAGGCAGGTTCACTTTTGAAAGCCTGTAGGTCAAAATATTGTGTGCCAGATCCACCTTGGGAGCTTGTGGGAACAGTGTTGACAACCTCTATTTTTTCTGCTGTGAGGTCTTTTGTGTATCAGTGGCTGGTGGGTTACGCATTTTTATTCTTAAAGTTTGCAGACTGAGTTACACCTTAATTTCTAAAGCTTAAAAAGGATAGAAAACACAGACCTGTGCTGGTTGGCTGTGCTGTGAAGCTCTTGCAAAGGGGAAGTGGTTTTGAAAAAGGAGCCTCAAGCCTAGGTGATGAGGAGATAAGGGGACAGAGGCAGCAGCCATTTTAGAAACAAAGGCCTGTCAACAAGCGCAGGTGGCTTTGGAAAAAAGGGCCAAGCTAATGTAAATCGCCGGCTCAGCTCAGTACTTTGGTTATGCTGAAGGGGTTTCAAGGTGACTCGTCGGCATCTATTTTGGGCCTATTTTTCCCCTCACTGTCGTCACGTTAGAAAAAGACTATTGTTTGTGCCAGCGGTATATACGTACGTACATCCGACCTATGTACGTATATACTAGAGGACGTCAGAGAACAGTAAAGGTGTTCATGCTGCACGTGACGCTTAATATATTTTCAGCCTCTGGTCTGTCATGGTGATTTATGCCAGATGATGCTTGTATTTGCTGCTTCCGAGGAACAGCCTTATCTTTAGGTTTGTGCCGTGTGTCCATGTGTTAGCTGTCTGTGCTTCTGCTTTGAGGTTTGGTAGCTCTGGCTGTTTAAATTCCACTAAAGTCTTCGGTGCCCAATGTTGGTTTTAATATTTCCTGGACCTGTCAAGAAGTCTACCTCAGTTAAAAAAAACGGTCTACCAGTTCCATCAGCTCTGATGGACACAAGCTGCCAGCCTACTGGCCTGCAGATGGTTCACTGAGTCACTGAGTTACTTACATCTGTATTCCCTTTATTCTGCCTGTGAACTAGAAAGGTGCCATGTTTGGCATTTTGACATTTTATTTTCTGTGTGCAACATTGGATTGTTGCGTTACATTAGTTCTCTAAAACGATGTTTCAGTCAATTTAATATCCTTTTCGTTTTTGATCAATAATGCTGAAATTGTAGATACCATTGTAGTAATATCACATTTGGAAGGCTTCCTATTTAAAATTCTCTGCTGCTGTGTCATCTTATCATGACAACTATAGTCAAATGGAAACAAAAACAAAATATGGACACAAGACCTGACAGTGGATGGGACAGAAATTGGATATAAAATATTGTGGGCAACCTCAGATGCTTGTTAGGCTGTTGCTTTAGTTTTAGGATGTCTCGTGCCCCGACTAGATGACAGCTGGTAAAAGATGCCCTGTCATTACTGACAACAGGAACGTGAGCACAGGAGACAGTGAATGGAATTAATGTCCCCTTGCTGAGGTTTTTTTTTTTTTAAATATAAGCCGTTAAGCTTTAAGCTCTTTCCACTGCCTGGCTTTATGCTCTCATCTTTGTAATGGGAGAATGGAATTCTCTTTTTCTCCCTGTAATGGGATTATTAGATAGTTTTGCCGTACCATTTGTATCACACAGTCTGATTCGCTCTGTCAGATGTACATCTGGCTTGTTCTATGGTTGTACTGTATATGGGTCGTTGTGTTTGTGTTTGTGCTTGCTAATGATTTATGTTTTGCTTGTGTTTGCATAATGCTTGTTATGTTTGTCACACTTCACTATACCACAGTCACTGTGTGTGCAAGTGCATGTCAAGTGGTGTGCATGCTCTGTCTATCAGTTGTGGAGATATTGTTATCTAATGAAAAACGTTCTCTGTGTGTGCGTGTGTCTTTTTTTATCTTTTTCAGTATGTGTTTGTGTCACTCCTGTCCAGAGATAGTGTTTATGATGTACTGAGGCGGATTTGCACACATCTACAGGTAGCCTAATTACTTTCATAATTATTGTATTTTGCTGCTCACTCTTTCATCACATAAGTGTGTGTAAACAGATGCTAATAGATCCACGTTCTGTGCAGGTCAATGGCAAGAAGAGCCTCAGCCTCAAGCAGTTCATGGAGGAGCCCAACTCCTTATCTCTGGTGAGCCTTTGGACCCCTATACATGCAGCCACTATCTCAGGGACAAGCAGTGATGTGTTTTCAAGAAACTTATTTCCCCAAATCAGTCCTTGTTGTTTAGTAAGTTTACATCAATAATGGGGAATGTTCTTCTTCACACAGCCGTATAATAGCCTAATAATAAAACATTCTTGTAATGATTAAGAATTACAAATGTGGACTTGAACAAATAATGCACAATAATTACTGAGCTACTCAAGCGGATTTTTACTCGGCTGTTGTATTATAGAGGGTTAATCCAGTTCTCCCCCAAGGCAACCCATTTACCAATTGGCTGCCTTCATCAGGGTTAGTACTTAAAGCCCTCAGACCCCTAGATGATGAGTAGTATGAAGCTTGGTCAATTAGGTAGACTCACATTCATTCATAATACATAATTATGTTGTCAGCTTGACGCTCACACAGATCTGATCCATTTAAAGTGTAGGCATGAATTACATGCAAGGTACCGCCGCAGCCATTTTTGTCTGCTGTTTATTTGTTTTGATACGCCAGCTGAGTCCCAGAACTCTGCATTTGCCAGGTTCCCTCTCTACCCACAAGGCTTAAGCAGAATACTGATTCTGACTGCCAGCCTCGAGCAGCATTGGATTACTTCCATGAGTCTGACCTCAGTGCTGCCATCTGCTGTTTTGGTCAGTGTAGTTTGCTTGTTTGTTTTGGGAGATATTTTGCTTTTTGTATATTCTGAATTTTTATGTGCTGAGTAGCGCCAAGTATATTTTTGGCATTTAGTTTTATTGATGCTATAAAAAACAAACTTACTGCCTTGGTGAGGTGGGTATACAGGTGTCAAAACTGCTGGGTTCATCTTTTTCATAAAGAAGGAAAAGAAAGATACCAATATCTGCACAGGGAACAGCTGTCTCACTGTAATCCATTTGAATAAATTAACACTATACAACATGTTGACCAAACAAGATCTTCATCAGGTCTATAGTTCATCTGTTTCACATGGGTCTGTTGTGTCTTCACATGTGCTCTCTCTCTCTCTCTCTCTCTCTCTCTCTCTCTCTCTCTCTCTCTCTCTCTCTCTCTCTCTCTCTCTCTCTCTCTCTCTCTCTCTCTCTCTCTCTGTGTCTCAGGATGAGTTTGTGGTCCCGGATGAGTTCCCTGTGGTGGATGAGTTTCCGCCGGTGCTCAAGTGGAGGCGGAAGCCGTCAACCGGCTCGGTGTCCTCCTCGCTCCCAGACCTGCTGGGCAACTCAGCCAGTAGCCTCAGTGCTGTGGACGTCCCCTTCCAGACAGAGGAGCCCTTGGAGGGTGAGGATACCTGTGCACACACACACACAGTCATGAGAAAGCGGTTAGAGAGTCAGAGTTGTAGGCCAAAGATTTGCTTTGACTGCCGACCCGCCAGGTTGGTGGGGGGAGTAATTACCCAGTGCTCTCCCCCATCCTCCTCCATGACTGAGGTTCCTTGGGGCACTGCTTCTTTGGGGTGCCATTTGATGCTGCCCCCATGCACGGGTGAGGCATAAATGCAATTGTGCTGTGTGCAGTGAGCACTGGGTGCACAATGACAATGGGAGTTTCCCAGATGGTCTTTCACTTTCACACACATAAACATCAGGGGTAGTGCAGATAGCCAGACACACATACTGTACATACACACACACTACCACACAGGCAGGTAGACACAGATAGATCCTTCATCACCATCCAGTAACTATCTGAACAATAGTTACAGTTCACTTTAAAGTCTTGAATCTAATTGAGTTAAATTCCATTAAAACAATACCTATCTTCCAGTCATTGGCTTTTTTTTCAGCATCTATTAGCTCTGTCTAAAGGGCGATCAATGGTGAATGCTTACATGTGTAAACGGAAATCAGTAATGGATACAGCAGTTTCACAGACCTGCTCTGAAGTGCCCTGGGGTTACATGTAAAATAGCACTGAAGTTGTCATCTCAAGTGTGTCTGAATTTGCTCCTGATTTGGGTATTTGCTGAGATTAATGTGCAGTCTGCCTGTTCTTAGTGTTGTGTCCCTCAATCGAAGTAAATCCACAGCGTTCGTGGGGGTGGGGGGTGGAAAACAAGTGAGGCTCTGTGTGGTTGCAGCCGCTTGTAAAGCAGCAGAAGAGACACAAATAGACTTTTTTCCACAGCAGAGCTGGAAATGCACGAGGCTGTTGCATCCGCAATTAAGGATGCTGTTAATGTGTTTGTGTGTGTGTGTGTGTGTCTGTGTGTGCGTGTGCGTGTGTATGTCTGTTTGTCTGTCTGTCTGTCTGTCTGTGGGTTTTGTTAGTCTAAACACATGTGCATGTTGTGTATACTCAGTGTCCTAAGTGTACACTGCCTACTAAATGATTGAATTTTGAATGGTTTTTAAATCTGTGTATACTACCCATTTTAGGTGCCGCCACTCTGGGAGCAGCAGACAGACCTTGCACAGACATGGCTAGACCACATTTTCTCTTTTACATGAGTCGCTTTTTTGGGCCGTGTTTGTTTTGTTTTTGCATGCATCTGGCTGTGTAAGCAAGCCTTCCTGCACCAGGGTGTAGTTCAAATATATGAACAAGAAAAATCCAGTACACCTGCTTCACCTCTTTACAGGGTTATGCCAGTTCTCACACATCAGCTTAAGTCTTAAATAACGGTCAGGGAAACTATTTCCGTCTCCCAGCCAAGGGAAGTGTTTTGTCTGATTCGGGGAATTAAGATTGCAGATTAAGATTGAACAGTCTACCACAAGTCCTAACTCTGATTGACTGGGCTCTTGCTTTGTTTTTGTGTGTGTGTGTGTGTGTGTGTGTGTGTGTGTGTGTGTGTGTGTGTGTGTGTGTGTGTGTGTGTGTGTGTGTGTGTGTGTGTGTGTGTGTGTGTGTGTGTGTGTGTGTGTGTGTGTGTGTGTGTTGTTGATGCAGAGGTCGGGCTGGAGACGGACAAGATCCTGCTCACAGAACCGGTCCCTGAGCTGGGCCAGATGGAGTACCAGCTGCTGAAGTTCTTCATCCTGCTGTGAGTTGGGCCCGGTACTGGCACTGGGGAGCAGTAAATATGCTGACTGGGGCTATCTGTCTGTCTCTCTCTCTCCCACTCCTCTCCTTTCTTCCTTCTCCTTCTCTTTTTCCTCCTCCTCCTCCCATCTGTCTCTCCCCTCCCTCTCTCCATCTCTTCCTCTCTCCCTCACTGTTCCTCTCTGTGTCTCTCTCACTCCCTCTTCCTCTGTCTCCCTCCCTCCTCCTCCTCTCTCTCTCTCTCTCTCTCTCTCTCTCTCTCTCTCTCTCTCATCCCACCTCCTCCCTTTCTCTACCTCTATTCATCTTTCTGCTCTGCTTACTCTCAATCATGCTGACTGTCTCTCTATATTTCTCTCCCTCACTCTCTCTCTCTTTCGCTCTGTCTCTCTCTCGCTGTTAATCTCATCTCTCAGTCCTCCGTCTCCTGCAGGCCCCGTCTGCTAGGATCCGCCATTTAATATTAATGTGCTGAATGGTGTGATATCAATGTTTGAACATTTCCAATGAATTTATTATGGAGCGAGGAAGAGAAAAAGAGTCAACCTCTGCTCTGTTTCTCAGACAAAGGCAGGTATTCCCATTGGATTACGGTGTGGATGATGAATGATTGGGTCTCAGTGTTCCTCTCTCTGCTGGGAATACACCATTATATGAGTATTCAATTAGCACAGAGCGTGCCATGTTTCCCTTTAAGCTGCTGCTGGTGATGGTGGTGGTGGAGTTGCTAGGCAGATTTTGGTGAAGGGCTCTTTTTGGCCTCTGTGCTGCCCTCTATGGTTGAGCTGGCTGCAGCACATCTTTTTCTGTGTTGTCAAGGTGCTCGTGGATGAGATCAGCTTTTTCTTGGTGTTATGTTGATGTTTTTTGTAAATATTTGATCACACAGGAGAAATTATTTATGAAATGCATACTTAAACACAAGCTGTGCTTTAAACTGTGCATAAATGTTATATGTATTGTACATGAACATGATTTGTGTATGCTGGAAGACATTTCAGTGGTTTACAAACTGGAAGCACGTGATGAATGGTGGCTGTGTCATCATGTAGTGAGATATTGCCTTATATCATCATTTTTGTCAACAAGCAATTATACATACAGTATAAGGAACTGTTAGCTGAAGTCAGAAGTGAGATCTTGCCTCGAGAATCAAGCAATCAGGGTTGACCCTGAGTTAAACTGCAATTGATTGTCACATGAAATGTGAAAAGAACAATTTCTGTGTGTCCCTTTGTAAGAAAGGCACTGTGTCTATTGAGTGATTCAATTGAATACTGCATGTTTGACTGCACATACCATAAATGGTTTGTGTGCCGTGAGTATATCCACTGTGTTAAAAGCCCTCAGGCTGTGCAACCAGCCGTCCAACAGAACAAAAGAGCTGTGGGTTTAGTGTAAACAATACAGTTGACACAGGCCTTGAAATGGAGACACCCACACCTTAAAAGAGTGCTTCCTGGTTCTGAAAAGCAATTTGCATAGTAAATAGCAATACATTTTTTTAGATGTATTATTATGTTAATTACAGGCTTTACTATTCTTATGTCACATTGTAGATTAGGTTATATATAGTTTACATGCATTATGAAATAAATAACATTTGTGCCTGTACTTTCTCCTCTCTCTCTCTCTCTCTCTCTCTCTCTCTCTCTCTCTCTCTCTCTCTCTCTCTCTCTCTCTCTCTCTCTCTCTCTCTCTCTCTCTCTCTTCCCCTGTCTGCAGGATCATCCTCCTCATCCTGTCCTCCTGCTACCTGGCCTTCCGCGTCTGTAGCCTGGAGCAGCAGCTCTCCTTCCTCAACCACAACCCAGCCCTGACCCTGAGGGAAAGGTACTACTGATCTCAGAACAGCTGCCTTCAAATATGCTGCTTTTAAATATACCGTAAGCCAGCCAGGACCCTGAGGAATAACAGAAATGAAACAGAAATTAATAATGGTCATTCTCACTGAGACATCAAGAAAGATGACTAATTTCAGGAGGTAGGGGGGTAATAATGTTTTCAACTTTACCTGACACCTTTACCTGATAGATATTATACTGACCTCACAGCAGCTGCCATCAAATACACAGTAACATAATCCAGGCCTCTTCCTAAGAGAAAGGTACTGATCTCACAACTGTTGTCTGCAAATATATTAGCCGTGCATCATGGGAGATCCCAGCTCCCATGGTTCACACCATTCGCTTTGTGGAAAGAGGGAGGATATTAGATAAGAAAAAAAATGACAGTCTCCTCAGACAGTGTTTGATAACAGGAGAAAGAAAGAAGAATCTGCCGTGTCACTTGATGTGCTCAGCTTTGCATCATATCCTCCTGAGCATCCACAGCAGCAGACAGACACCACACTCCTCTCTCCTCTCTCTCCTCTCTCCCTCTCTCCCCTCTCTCTCTCCTCTCTCTCTCCT